>NC_083688.1:27113939-27416969 GCF_033118175.1 Dama dama | reverse complement strand
CGGTGTTTGCGCCCGTCCATCTTCACCACCAGTGACTCGCTCTCCTCCACCTGCTGCCCATCCTTGTACCAGCTTGCTGGGAAGTCCACCCGCGAGAGCTCACAGGTCAGTACTACCCGATCCGAGGTCGTGAAGGTCAGCGACACCTTGTCCTGGGGGCTCAGGATGTGCACAGGGCTCTCTGCGTGGGGAGAGGTGTGGTCATGGGTAGCGCCCTGGTCGTGCTCTGCTTACCCAGTGAGCACCCCACTGCAGGGCACGTGCTGGGGGAGGGGGCTGGGCACATCAGGCCAGACGACTGTCGTGATACATTTGTTGGTTTTAAAAATTCGTTTTGTACTTACACACCAACTCTCAAGAGCAGTGGTTTTAGTGTGCATAAGAATTCCCAGAGAGCCTGCTAAAAATTCGGATTCCTAGGCTTTGCGGGGGGGGGGGGGGGGGGGGGGGGCCACCCCCATCCCAGCATGCAAGGGTCAAAGAATCTGCATTATAAACCAGCCCTCAGCATGACTCTGATGTTGGTGAAAGTATTAGTCATTCAGCCTTGTCTGATTCTTTGCAACCCCCATGGACTTCTCCAGGAAAGAATGCTGGAGTGGGTTGCCATTCCCCTCTCCAAGGGAGCTTCCTGACCCTTCCTGACCTGATCGAATCCACGTCTCCAGTATTGCAGGCAGATTCTTTACCGCCTGAATCACCAGGGAAGCCCAATGTTAGTGAAAGAAAGTGAAAATATTAGTTGCTCAGTTGTGTGTCTGACTCTTTGAGACCCCACGGACTGTAGCTTGCCAGGCTAATCTGTCCACAGAATTCTCCAGGCAAGAAGGATTGGGTTGCTATTTTTTTCTCCAGGAGTTCTTCCCAACCTAGGGATTGAACCCAGGTCTCCTGCATTGCAGGTAGATTCTTTAACATCTGAACCTGGGTTGTATTTTAGTAATGCTGCTCTCTTTGTGGTTATTTCGTACTTTGTCCTCCTCCTGGGCTGCTGCCGGCTAACTGCCTCCAGGCCCTGTGCGTGGACACTGAGGAATTCCGTGACTGGCCTTATAAATTCCAGCAATGGTGCAATAGCAAATGCCAGTGCGTTCCCTGAACTTTCAGACTCCTGCCAAGAACTGTCATCCTCAAAGAGGCCTCATTCCCTCTCCTCTCCTCTTTCCTCAGGGTGGCAGAGTGCGATACTGAAGCTGGACCTCCTGCATTCATAATCCGGCACTAGCACTCATCAGTTTTGTGACTTTGGTCAAGTCACTGAACCTGTGTCTGTTTCCCCAATCTGTAAAATGGGATGACAAAAAACACATCCTGCAGGGCTGTTGAGAGGTCTGTGCTAATTAATACATGTAAAGCAATTAGGATTGTGCCCAGCACACAGGAAGTGACTCCGATAGTGTTAGCCATCACACACTAGGGCAGGAAATGATCAGGGATTAGTGGCCAAGGTCTCTGTCTTTAAGATGACAAACATGACAGAATTCTGCAAACCACAAAGTACCCCTAGAGAATTTGGATATGAGGCTGGTGAAGATAACAAGGGGTCTCCTATACAGGCTTCTCTGGTGGCTCAGACGGTAAAGAATCCACCTGCAATGCAGGAGACCGAGGTTTGATCCCTGGGTTGGGAAGATCCCCTGGAGGAAAGAATGGCAGTCCACACCAGTATTCTTGTCTGGAGAATCCCCATGGACAGAGGAGCCTGTCAGGGTCATAGAGAGTCGGACACGACTAAGCGACTAAGCACGGGTTGAAACTGGACTTCTGGATCCCTGAGTGCTCTATCTGAGCTCACCTGGGATGCTCCTGGTTCCTGGCCCAGATGTGAGAAGCACGAACAGCGGGTGCCTCATTTTACTAACAGGACTTCTATGTCTTGACCCGATCTGCCCACCGTGGTCCCCACCAGCACCAACCTTGGATGGTGAGGGCTGCCGAGTCCTGCACACCGGGGCAGCTGAAGCCGATCAGGGCGCCGCTGTCCTGATGCCGGACGGCCTGCAGGATGAGCCTGTGCTGCAGGCCATGCTGTTCCATCCGGTACCGCAGGGGCCCGGGCCCCACCTGGCCCTCTGGCTCCGTACTCTTGAGCTCCTCCCCGTTAAGGAACCAGGTGCCCTGGATGACGGTGGAGAGATCCAGGGAGAAGATGGCGTCTTCTCCGTCATACACCTGCACATCCTCCAGACCAGCCACGAGGCGAGCTGTGGGCACTGAGTTTGGACAGAGCACAGCTATGAGAACCAGGGGGCGGGCAGAGGCTGGCAGGTAGACGGCATGTAACAGAGAGACGGGGGAGGGCGGGGAAGGGAGGAAGGGTGACGGGGAGGGCGCGACTTCAGGTACAGCCGCTGACAGCCTGGGCTGACAGGACCGACTCACCCAGGTGAGCAGACCCGTGAAACACCACGTGGGGGCTGCGGCCATGTTCGCTGACGGTGCAGACTCGGAAGCGGTAGTCGCCCTCGGTCGGCACGCAGTCCCCGGGCACCTCCACGGCCCCGGCTTTCTCAATGCTGAAGCACTGGACCCAGTCTTCCGAGCCCACCTCCTGCCGCTCCAGCCGGTAGATGAAGGGGGTCTCGGGGGTGGGGTCTGGAGGCTTCCAGGTGAGCAGGACTGTGTTCCTGTGGCCCTTGAACATCTCGGCCAACAGCGGGGGTCCCGGGGGATTATGCTTGACGCCTGAGACAGAGGCAGGGTTTGCATCGGAGCCCTGTTCCAGCCTCCCACAGCCCTGCGACCTAAAGTCGACTTTGCCAATCCAGACTCTGTCATCTGGTCACCATCCTACCCTGACCGTCATGTCCAGCCCTTGAGGAGGCTGCCTAGGGGCTTTGGGGCCCTCACATTTGACTCTGAGCAGAGTGGTGGTCCGGGAGTTGCCCAGACTGAAGGTGACTTCCCCGGCATCTTCTCGGGTGACCCCTGGAAGGACCAGGGCGTGCATGTGGCCCGAGCTGCTCTGGCAGGTGGCCGGCAGGTCCTCCCCGTCGCGGCTCCAGCGTCCCTCCACCCCAGCCTCGCGAGTCTCCACCAGCAGCACCGCGTTTTCGCCCTCAAAAACGTCGAGCTTCCGGGGCAGCCGCTTCAGGATCGGCCCTGAGACACGGATGGGATATTATCAGCCCGCGGTCTGGGTACCGGACTGCCTCGGTCTCGGCCTCCCTCCGCCACCGGCCAGCTGACCTTTGACCGTCACGTTGGCCACGGTGCGCACCCGGCCGCGCATCTCGCACAGGTAGACGCCGTCGTCGTCTGCCTTCAGCCTGTGGATGATGAGGCGGCGGACCGTGCCCTCCTCGATTTGCTCGTACTTGCGGCAGGGCAGCAGCCGCTGGTCCTCGCGGAACCAGGCGGTGGGAATGCGCGAGTTGGGGACTTTACACTCCAGCACCGCAATTCCATGCTCCCGGCCCTCCACGTCCTGCAGCGGCCTCGAGAAGCGGAGGCGGGGCTCTGTGGAGAAGGTAGAGACCAGAGAAGGTTCTGGAGAGGGCCCTGACCGGGAGAAAGACCCTCCTCCGTCACCCACTGCCTAAACCCACGGTAGCTCGGGCCATTTGCTCTTCTCCCAGAGCTAGAGGTGTTGTATAATCAGAGAAACCCTCAGAAAGGAAGTCAGACGACCCAAATTCTAGTTGACTCTAACACATCACCTTGACCAAGGCCATCTTGGGCTTAGCTGTTGGGCTGCAGTTTCTTTATTTTTAAAACAGAGAAAGGGATGAAAGGGCTTGGGGCTGTATCAGGGATTTTCGAAATATTCCGTGGGGCCCCTCATGGGCGCCACACACAATTCTACAAGGGTTTGAGTTGAACTTCATTTTGAAAATACTTCAACCACTTTTAAAACTGCATTTTACAAAAAGAAAGCATGATGACAGAAACCGCCAGTGGGGTCACTCAGGCTGCCAGGGGAGCACGTCTGTCTTGTCACTTGGCTCTGGGAATCTTGGCCTTCGTCCTGGGCTTTTCTGTCCTCAGGGGGTGAGAGTTCAGCTCTGCCTGGCCGGTTTGTGCACATCAAACTGTACCCAAGAGGCCACCACCCGTGGTACAGGTGCCACATGCTTGACTGCGTGCCAGGCCGGACTCGGAAGATTTTCCAACTATTTTTCCTCTGAGGGAAAGAGTTGGGTAATAACTAGTGAAGGTATTATGCTGTGAGTTGTGATAACTCCTATTATAGGCAGCTTTAACTTCCAATGTGAATTTGGTGTGTTTTTCACCCCTGACTTTTCTATTTATGAGCAATGTAAGCGTTTATTTACCATTGGGGGCTCAACTTTGAAATATAAATTTCCTCTCCTTCACCTTCTTCCTCTTGCAAACCTGGAGAGCAGTCTGATGACAGAATAGTCAAAAATTGGGGGGCATTTCTTTTGCCCTCAAGTTTTCTCCCTTTGGTGTGAATCAGGAGTTTGTCAGTGTGACACCTGAAGCTACGCTTTCCCCATGGGCTCAAAAGCTAGACCCAGTTATGAATGGTGTGCTTAATAAGACAGATCCCTTGTTCTCATTGACTGACTTTATAAATATATGTTACAAATTTGGATTTAGAAATTTACACCCATAAAACAATCCTTTTATATAATATACGGGGCCCCCAATGGGGTTTCCATTGGGGGATGGGTGGTGAAATAACAAAGAGGCTGAAAAACACTGAACTACCAGAGTTGTAGGCCCCTCTGGGTCAATCATTCAATCATTCCTTAAAGCCCTTTATGGAAGAGTGGTTTTCCACCATCTGCCTCAGAATCATTTGGAGAGCTTGCTAAGAAGTTCCTGGAGCAGGTACCTTGGAGACGTCCTAAACCCGAATCCCTGGGGGATGGGAGGGAGGTAGGTGGGAAATGGCATTTTAATATTCAGCCTCCCTTACTCCTCGCTGCCTTCTAGGCACTGAGTGGGGCTGGAGTTAGGGGGGTCAGGGAGGGCGCTGGAGGCCCCTCCCAGGCCCCGGCCGCCCGGGGGCGCCGTGGTACCTTTCACGTGCAGCTGCACGGCACTCAGCGTCTGGCCCGCCGAATTGCGCGCGGCGCACACGTAGAGCCCGCGGTCCTTGGCCTGGCAATACAGCACCTTGAGCACAAAGCCGCCGTCTCGGTCGCGGTACATGAGGCGGCGGCGATCGGGGAGCAGCGGGCGGCCCTCCCAGTGCCATTCGATCTCGGGCTCCGGCTTGCCCATCACGTAGCAGCGGAACTTGGCGTGCTTGCCCTCGTTCACCCAGAAGGTCTTGGGCGCGCACTTGAGCGTCTCCACCACGGGCGTGGGGGCCTCGTCGGGGTCCTCGGGCGGGCTCTCGGGGGGCTGCTGCACCTGCAGGAGCGCCCCGGCCCGCGCGTGGCCGTGCGCGTTGCGGGCGTGGCACACGTAGACGCCCGAGTCGGGCAGCCGAGCCGCCAGGATGCGAAGCGCCAGGCTCGCGCCCGCGCCCGCGCCCGCGCCCGCGCGACCCTCGACGCGGCCCGGCTCGAGTGAGAAGTGGCTGCTGTCCCACACTTCGTCCAGCGCCATCCCATCCTTCTCCCAGTAGAGCGTGGGCGCGGGGAGGCCCCCCACCTGGCACTCTAGCACCACCTCCGCCCCCCGCAGCACCCACTGGGACCGGGGCCCCGTCAGGAACACCGGGGCGCCCTCCCCGGCTCCGGGCGGCGGCAGCGGGCGCTCGGGGAGCTGGGGCTCGGGCTCGGGGGCCGGCGGCTCCAGCACGGTGACGGCGGCCGCCGCGTAGGCCTCTCCGGCCGAGTTGCGGGCGCGGCACACGTAGACCCCAGCGTCGGTGGGCAGGGCGCCGCTCAGCAGCAGGCAGTGCTCGGCGCCGTCCACCGGGAAGCTCAGGCGATCGGAGGCCGCCAGCTGCTGCCCGCCCTTCTCCCACACGACAATGGGCGGCGGCTCCCCCAGCACCACGCACTTGAGCTCGGCCTCCGCGCCACTTACCACCCGCACGGGCCGCGGGAAGCGCAGGAAGCACGGGGGGCTCCCCTGATCCCCCGAGCCCGCCTTCATCGCGGCGGCGGGAGCCTGGGAGGCGGGGCGCGTCCGGGTACTGGGCGCCGGGACCCGCGGGGCTCTCTGCTGGCCGCCCGCTCGCGGCTCGCCTCCTTACCCTCCGCCCGGAGCTGCGGCTCTGCGGCGGCGGCGGCAGCGATTCTCGGGCCGGGGGCCCAGGGCTCAGGGGGGAGTCCTTCCTGTTTGCCTCACCAGCGAGGGGCCCCGCAGCCTCCCCTGCCTGCGGCCTGACTTCCTGCTCCGGAGAGCCGGCCTTCCCAGCCCCCTCCCACAGCCAGGGCCTCTTTCTCCTCCTCCCTCCCACCTCCAGCCGCCAGGTCCCCAGCAGTCCGCCAGGATCGGGCCTGAGTGACAGAGAAGCCTGTAGCTGCCAATCCCAAAAATATTCTCTGATGACACAGCTGGAGGACAAGAGCCCAGATCGGCTCCTCCAGGCTAAGTTTAGAGCAGGCGGGACCCCTGCCCCCCGCCCTAACCCCAGTTCTAGCCCCCGTCCCGGCCCTTCCCCCCAGGACTGGCCCAGCAGCTGCTGGGTTGAAAGGGGCCCCAGAAGCTGTGAGGGCCTGGCGTGCTCTGTTACCCTGACAAATAACGCTTTTTAGAGCTGGCAGACCCCCGGTTAACAGGCTCCTGGCCCATCTGGTGTCACCTCTGTGCTGGGTGCTAGGTTGTGACTGTGTGTGGGGGGGGGGGGGGAGGGGGAGGGCTTGTATGTGTGGTTTAGGTCACTTGGGGTGAAAGCCCTCTCCAGCCCCTCCCCCACATTCCTGGCGGGAGTGGGAGATAAGGCTCAGGGCCACAGACATCTGCGTCAGAGATAGGAGGTCTCAATGCCATGGGCAGGGGCAACTCGACTGCGGGGCGTGGGAAGGGCTGGGGAAGACTGGGGTGAGAAGGGTAGAAGAGGGCGGTGGTGGGATGGGGAGGGTGGAGTGGGGAGGCCCTGGGCAGACCCTGGCAGAAGGGGCACAGGGCAGGGTGTGGGTTCCCGGTGGGCAGGGCCAGGTGAGCTATGTGGCTTCAGCTGCTCCTCTTGCTGCTGGCCCCTCAGGGCAGGCATGGCTGTCATGGGCCGGAGCTGGACCGGGAACTCGTCCTGGCCAAGGTGAGGGCCCTGTTCCTGGATGCCTTGGGGCCCCCGCCGGTGACTGGGGAAGGTGGAGATCCTGGAGTCAGGCGTCTGCCCCGAAGGCATGCCGTGGGCTTCATGCGCAGGGGCTCTGAGCCGGAGGACCAAGATGTCTCCCAGGCCATCCTCTTCCCGGCTGCAGGTAATGAGTGTGGGGTACTGGCACCTTGACTCTGACAAAGAGTGCGGTGTAGCCTGGGCTCGGGAGCTAGGCAGGTCTGGGGTTGAATCCGAGACCTGACACTCAGCTGACTTTGCAATAATAGACCAGTTACTAAACCTTCCTGAGCCTCCTGTCTTCTCATCTGTGAAAAGCGCCATAATGCCTGCCTCGCAGGATTGAGTGAGATGGTGTATCCAGAGTGCCTGGTTCATAGGAGCCATTTGGGAGATGGTCATCTGGAAGGCCAAGGGTCTCTAGGGACAGAGATACCTGGGCATGGGCCCCTTCCTGCCATCTTTCCTCCTACCTTTGCTTTTGCTCCCTACTCCGAACACTGTTTCTTTAGCTCCAGATAGCTGAGACTTGAGAAGATATCAGGGATTTGGGAGAACAGTTAGCTGGGAAACTAACCTACCTTCTCTTGAATTCCCTTCTCACCTCCCCGTCAGTTGCACTGACTCAGTGAGTAAAGCCCTCCTCTGACTGGACCTTCTTGTAACTTGGCTCATTTTTCTCTCAGAGAGGATGCCCTGCCTCCCTGTGTTTTGGGCCCCAGGCAGCACAGTGAGTGTGGCTTTAGGAGCAGGCAGAATCCCAGCCTGGGCACTTAGTTTAATGGCTTTTCATCTTTCTAACCTTCAGTTTGCCCTGGTGGCTCAGATGGTTAAACATTTGTCTGCAGTGTGGGAGACCCAGGTTCGATCCCTGGGTTGGGAAGATCCCCTGCAGAAGGGAATGGCAACCCACTCCCGTATTCTGGCCTGGAGAGTCCCATGGACAGAGGAGCCTGGTGGGCCATGGGGTCACAAAGAGTCAGACATGACTGAGGGACTAACAATTCTCATCTGCTAGATGGATCAGTTGTTGTGAGGTTTATAATGAGATGTTCCACATAACAGTACAGCCCTAGTTGCTAGTTCTTTAACTCGTGCTGGTTTGTGACTGTTTGATGCAGTCTATATACCTGTCAGGGTAAGGATGCCAACTGCATTTTCTTAGAAAGCACTGTTTTTGATTCTGAGCTGAATCCTTTCTCCTCCTCCCCATCCCCTTCCTCCTTCTTCTTGGTGTTAGCCTTTTTAAAGTGGAATTATTTTAAAGGATTTCTCATGCAGTATTTCTTACATGAGTAATATAACAAATGCCTGTGTACAGAGCATTCAAGATACCATTTCATAGTATCAGATAAACAAAAATTTAAATAGAAACTAACAATTCTAAGCAATGGTGAAGGGAGAGAGTGCAGGGCATCTTACACATCACCAATGGGAATATTAATTGGTAAAACCACTTCAGAGAGAAGTTGGCAGTGGCTCGCATTTTTGAAGTCTTTTAATGCTGAAGTAACACATGGGGATTTTCCTCAAGGAAATCAGTCCTGAATATTCATTGGAAGGACTGATGCTGAAGCTGAAACTCCAATACTTTGGCTACCTGATGCAAAGAATTGACTTATTTGAAAAGACTCTGATGCTGGGAAAGATTGAAGGTGGGAGGAGAAGGGAACAACAGAGGATGAGATGGTTGGATGGCATCACCGATCCAATGGACATAAGTTTGAGTAAACTCCAGAAATTGGTGATGGACAGGGAGGCCTGGTATGCTGCAGTTCATGGGGTTGCAAAGAGTCAGACAGGACTGAATGACTGAACTGAAGGGAACTGAACACATGGGGGGGGGGGTGTCCTCTGTCAGTTGCCCGAAGATTGGGGAGGGTCCTGGTCTCTGGCCAAGCACTCCGCGTGGCGCCTGGCAGGCTCGTGAGTGGCAGCCAGATCCCTCCTGCTGAGGGGGAGGGGTCCCAGGTTTTGCCGGTAGGGGCTGCCCTCTCCCTTCCCTCTGCCCCCTGCAGGTGCCAGCTGCAGTGATGAGCCAGATGCTGGGGAGGCTGAGGAGGGCCTCTTCACGTACGTGTTCCGGCCATCCCAGCACACACGCAGCCGCCAGGTGACTTCGGCCCAGCTGTGGTTCCACACGGGACTGGACAGACAGGAGACCACTGCCGCCAATAGCTCTGAGCCCCTGCTTGACCTGCTAGTACTGACATCTGGGGGTCCCACGTCTGTGCCCATGTCGCTGGGCCAGGCCCCCCCTCGCTGGGCTGTCCTGCACCTGGCCATCTCCGCCTTCCCTCTGCTGACCCACCCTATCCTGGTGCTCCTGCTGCGGTGTCCTCTCTGTTCCTGCTCTGCCCGGCCCGAGGCCACCCCCTTCCTGGTGGCCCACACACGGGCCGGGCCACCCAGTGGAGGGGAGAGGGCCCGGCGCTCCACGCCCCCGCTGCCCTGGCCTTGGTCTCCCGCTGCGCTGCGCCTGCTGCAAAGGCCTCCAGAGGAGCCCGCTGCCCATGCCGACTGCCACAGAGCCGCCCTCAATATCTCCTTCCAGGAGCTGGGCTGGGACCGGTGGATCGTGCACCCTCCCAGTTTCATCTTCCACTACTGTCACGGGGGGTGTGGGCTGCCCACCCCACAGGACCTGCCCCTGCCCATCCCCGGGGTGCCCCCTACCCCTTTCCAGCCCCCCTCTCTGGTGCCAGGGGCCCAGCCCTGTTGCGCTGCCCTCCCGGGGACCATGAGGCCCCTACATGTCCGCACCACCTCGGATGGAGGTTACTCTTTTAAGTATGAGATGGTGCCCAACCTTCTCACCCAGCACTGTGCTTGCATCTAAGGGAATCCCGCTGATGCCCGAGCCCCCACGGTCACCAGCCTGGAGGAAGGGCAGGCTGCCCGCTCCCTCCCTCCTCTCTGCCAGGAGGCTCCCCTCTCCCCATTCCTGCCCCTGTTTCACGAGGAATGTGACAATAAATGACATAGCGCATATGACTTGGCATGTCTTCTCAGGCTTCTCTGATAAGTGTGTTTGTCGGGGTGAGGTCTGGACCCCAGGAGCATGGGATTATGGGGGCTCAGGTCACTCAACCTCACTTGATCTAGGAGATGGGGGTTTGCCAGCTGTAACTGGATGTGTATCTGGTGGGAAGCTACCATGCTTGCGGAGGACCCACAGGTGCTGTCAGCTCAGGAAAGCGACTCTGGAGCCAGAACTGGCCCTCGTACAAGCTGGCCCTCATGTGTCGACTGGGTGGTCTGCCACGCACACCTCATAGTGCTTACACTCAAGTGTCATAACCACCCCACTCTGCCCTAGCTGGTGGACAACGAGCTCAAGGTCGGGTGATCTACAGGCTGGCCAGAGATCACAGCTTTGGGGGCCCCACTGAGATAGATGTTCAGAGTTGTCCAGGCGTTTCCTCTGCCAGGGATGTGGGTGACACTGGAGGGCTGGGGACCCTCTACTGAGGGGCACAAGGTTCTCTACTAGGTCAGTTAGCAGATTGATGTTGCTAGGGAAGTGTCACATATCTGAGACAGAGAGAAGTGAATGCCACAGAGTAACTTTCACTAAGCTAAGGGTATTCGTTTTAAATGACTGCCCCGTATTCTACAGTTATCCTTCATGGGTGTGTGTCTAAGTGTCATTTCTTTTATGATATTATGGTGATAGTAGATAGCAGTGTTTTTTTTAAAAATGTGTTTGTTTTCAGATTTTTACTTAACAAAATTAAAACTTGGCAATTCAAATTTGGATCCTAAGATTTTTCTTTGTAATTTTGCTGCTGAAATCTGTGAAATCTCAAAATCTGTGAAATCCTAAAGTCTGGGAGTCACTGGTCTGGGCCTCCCCTTCCAGAATCTCCAAGGCCTTTGATTCCACTAGCTTAGCAAGTGAGGAAAAAATGTCCACCCCCACCTAAGAGGGGCCAACAGTGCCTAAGAAAATCTGTGTCCACTCCTGGCCATGAGACCAAGAGCAGGAGACTTCAGAGATTTTCCCTGTTCCCAGTGGTAATCATTAGAGACACTGAATAATCTTCATTCAGAGTCCATTTGAACAGAAAATTCAACTCAAACTGGCTTAGACCAAAAAAGTAAAATTAAAAAACCCCAGCAGCCTATGACAAGTCCACAAGCACAGTTGGCTAAATTACAGCTCGATTCGGGGCTCAGAGATGCTCCCAGGATTCAGCTATCGGCTCCAAAGCCCCTGGGTGGGCTCCATCTCAGGTCCACGGCTGTCCGGGGCTGGCCCAGATGCCCAAGTGATGCCACTGGGTCTCGCAGGAGGGAGTCTGCTTACAGAAGTCCCAGGTTGGGTCTTGGTGGCCTGACTGTCTTGCTTAGGGTCATGTGCTCCTCCAGGCAAAGCGGGAACAGAACAAGTTAACGATTCAGAGCAGGAGTCCCACGCCTGGAGTCCAGGGCCTGAAGCAGGAGGTGAAGTTACCCCTGCTTCCCCTCAGCAGAGTGCAGTCACCACACAAAGAGGGGTAGATGCTGAGAGAAAGCACTGTTGGTTTTTCTTCCCAGTTCTCAAATCTAGCCCTTTCCCTCTCTCTACATGAACATCACTTTGCCATTTAAGGGGCAGTTCTTTTTTTTTAAATTGAAGAATAAGTGATTTACAGTACTGTGTTAGTTTCGGGTGTACGGCAAAGTGATTCAGTTATATATATTTTTTTCAGATAATTTTTCATTATAGGTTATTTCAAGGTATTGAATATAGCTCCCTGTGTTATACAGTAAATCCTTATTGCTTATGTAATTTACGTATATAGTAGTTTATATGTGTTAATCCCATACTCCTAATTTATCTCCTGCTTTCCCCTCTGGTAACCATAGTTTGTTTTCTATGTCTATGAGTCTGTGTCTGCTTGTATGTAGATTAATTTGCACTATTTTTTTTTTAGATTTCACATATAAGTGACATCATATGATATTCATTTTTCTCTGACTTACTTTATTTAGTATGATATTCTCTAAGTCCAACCATGTTGCAGCAAATGGCATATTTCATTCTTTTTTATGACTAACATTCCATTTTATATATTTATATACACACACTGCATCTTAAGGGCTTCCCAGGGGGTGGTTCAGTGGTAAAAGAACCTGCCGGCCAATGCAGAAGATGAAAGAGACTCAGGTTCAATCCCTGGGTCCGGAAGATTCCTTGGAGGAGGGCATGGCAACCTGCTCCAGTATTCTTGCTGGAGAATCCCATGGACAGAGGAGCCTGGCGGGCTACAGTCCATAGGATCACAGAGTCAGACATGAATGAAGCAACTTAGCACACAATACATCTTAAACCAATCGCCTGTTGATGGGCACTTGAGTTGTTTCCAAGTCTTGGCTATTATAAATAGTGCTGCTATGAACACTGGGTAGATGTATCTTTTAGGATTAGAGTTTTTGTCTTTTCTGGACATATGCACAGGAGTGAGATTGCTGGACCATATGATAACTCTATTTTTAGTTTTAAAAGGACCGCCCATAGCGTTCTCCACAGTGTAAAGAGCCATTCTTGATTGGGCAGCTCAGCAGCCTCCTTACTCTAAGCAGTCACTCCCTACCTCTCCAGTCCATGTCCCTCCTGGTGCCCAGGGGTAACTTCTTGGATGATTTTATCCCTTAGGTGACTTAAAAACTTTGTCTATACAAAGTTCAACTGCTTTGTGGGGTGTAACAGCCCTTTCCAATAGATCTTATACCTGTCACTGCAGCCTTGGAGTGATACAGTCATGAGCTAAGGGATGCCAGCAGGTGCCACAGGTTGGGAGAAGCTGAGAATAGATTCTCTCCCGAAGCCTCCGACAGAGCCTGTGATGTGTTACTTTACCTGGCAAAGTGGCCTTTGCAAATGTGATTAAGGCTACTACAGACCCTAAGATGCAGGGAGATAACTGGATTATCCTGTGAGCCCAATCTAATCACACGAGTCCTTAAAAACAGAGACTCTTTTCTGGCTGTTGTCAGAGAGATGTGATGACAGTATAGAGTCAGAGGGATGCAACATTACTAGCTTTGAAGGTAGAAGAAGGGGGCTGAACGTCAAGGAGCAGAGACAGCTTCTAGAAGCTGGAAAGTCCAGGAACTGATTTTTTCCTTCAAGCCTCCTGAAAGGAACACAGCCCTGCTGTCATCTTGATTTTAGCTCAGGGAGACCCATATCAGACTTCTAACCTAAGAAATTGTAGGATCATTAATCTGTGTTCTTTTAAGCCACCAAACTTGTGATGCTCTGTTATGGCAGTTAACAGAAGACTAACCAGAAATAGTGACCAAAGATGAAGTGGCGTCTGGAGAGAAGAAAAAGCTTTTCTCTGCTTCCTGATGTAGTCTGTCTCATCCAGGAAATACTTGGCTCCAGCAGAATTTCGAATATTTATATGGATCATTCTTCAGATTCAGTATGTTTGATGAATAATACACTCCTGAATTTCTACACGAGTTTTATCTTGGAGTAGAATATATTCTGGGTTGAACAGTTAGAATGAAAGTGAAGAAGTGAAAGTTGCTCAGTCCTGTCCAACTCTTTGCAACCTCATGGACTATATAGTCCATGGAATTCTCCAGGTCAGAATGCTGGAGTGGGTAGCCTTTCCCTTCTCCAGGGGATCTTCCCAACCCAGGGATCAAACCCAGGTCACCCACATTGCAGGCAGATTCTTTACCTGCTCAGCCACCAGGGAAGCCCAATATATATGTGTGTCCCCTAGAAAAATGTGTTCAATGAATAAGTGAGTGTGATCAAGATAGGCTCTGAAAGGGACTGTAATTACTCAATTTTCAAGTGCTGTTTAGGGACTTCCTTGGTGGTCCAGTGGTAAAGAATTGCTTTCTAATGCAGGGGATGAGGGTTCGATCCTTAGTTGGGGAACTAAGATCCCACATTGTGCAGGGCAACAAAGCCTGTGTGCTGTAACTAGAGAGCCCGCACACCACGAAGAGCCCATGAGCCACAATAAAGCCCAGCATAGCCATAAATAAATAAATAGAATGTTGTTTAACATGTCTTCCCAAGGATTGCTGACCTTAATGTCTTTGTGTTTCTAGTTTATGATGGTAGTAGCTTTACATGTAACAATGCCAAGCTGTATTTTTTGATCTTGGTAATATATAGCTAAATCAGTAAGTTAAAAGATGCATAATGTCTTAATAGGAGAAATAATTATTGAATGATTAAACTAGTTCAAAATCAGAATATAAATACTTTTCAGTATATATCACAAAAAACTTATTTTGACAAAAAGATTTCTTAATGGCTGTTGGTCAAAACATTATAGAGAAACTTCAATGCAAATTCTACCTAATGATTTATCAAAAGGGGTTTTGTTCACTTTTTGCCCCTGCAAACAAATATTGTTACATTAATACTGAGCTTGTAACAAACTGGTTTGCCTGGATGTTTAAAAGTTTCAACATAAACCAGCCCTGCAACTAAAAATTGGAACATATTTATCTCAAGACCTGTTTCTTATCCAAATGTATCTATACTAAGGCTGGAAGATAGAATAACAATAAAACCAAAATGCATCTGGAAAGTAATAAAAATAATTTGATTGTTTTTATGCTGGAAGTATTTTTCTTATTAATACAGCACACCATCTTTCCGATCTGCTACTGCTTGGATAGGAATAATATTATTTTAGTTGCTGGAGTACCATGTCATTAAGAATTATCTGTTTCTTGTTGACTCTGGAAATGAAGGCCAAGAATAAGTAAAATGTTGCAAATTCAGGACAGAGTGTACAATAAAATCTGGAACATCCAGGATCCTGTGTGTAATGTTGAATCTTTGTATCAAATGACACTCATTGGCTAACCTGATTGGAATTTTTGTCATTGGCACTAAATTGTCAACAAGAACAACTGCATTAAGTATTGAATTTTTTCTGGGGGGGAAGGTGTATTAATGATTTCAGGTGTAAGGCTTCCAAGTTTTTGCTTTATCTCCTAAAAGCTTTGAATCTTATTCTAGGTTATATGTATTACTGATCTTGATACTCCTCTGTACCCAAGTTCACGTGGCCACTCTGAACCAGTTGCAGAAGCTCCAGAGGAATTTCTTTTGAAATCTTCTGCCAGCAATGCCAGTTTATACAGATGACTAATAAACATACAAAAAGATGCTAAACATCCCTCATTATTAGAGAAATGCAAATCAAAACCACAATGAGCTCAAATCTGGTGCTCTGAGACAATCTAGAGTGGTGGGATGGGGTTGGAGGTGGGAAGGAGGTTCAAGAGGTAGGGGATATATGCTGGTGTACGATGGAAACCAACACAGTATTGTAAAGCAATTATCAGTCAATTAAAAATAAATGAACAAAATAATGCCAGTTTAAAGGATTTATAATATTAGTTGCTGAATTTCAGGCATACATGCAAAGACAGTTACACTTCTCTTAACAGACTTCAGAAATTGAACATTTGTTAGGTCATTGTAAGGTCTCAATTCTCCATCAAATAAATTGAAGCTGCTGCTTCACAGTTTAAGCAGAATCTAACATCTGGCTGCTGATTTTCTCCATTGATGTATTCAGATCGCTTACAAAAGGAATGACCCAATCTCTATCCTCCACCTGTAGATGACTTAGAGTTCTCATGACCCAAAGCTCCTGAGGCTTCACTTAGAGGAGCAGTCCCATGTTCCCTTGACTCTTTAGCTCATTCACAATTTTCCCAGTAGAAAGTTGAATTATATGTAATTCCCTGTATCCATGTTCACTTGAATAGAACCTTTACGATAGAATGATGTGGTGACGGGATGATGTGGTCATCAGCTCCTTAAAACAAGTGAATGTTTTCCCCAGTAGTGGGAAAATGTCTGTGGGCTCTTAAAGACTAACTTTAGGTCTATCAGATTTGGAAGATTTGCATTTCACTTTGTCTTTATACAGTTCTGCTAATTTATTTCTTGATACATCATCGCTTTGTTTTCCGGTTTCCTGGCAAGATCTTCATACTTTTATTAAATTCTGCAAATCCTGGGCTTGTGCGGGCCACAGCTGTGAAGACTTCCTTTCCTACTCTGGCAAGGTGCTGCCGTCACCATCTGCCACCAGCTCCTGGCTTCTTATGCTTTTAATGTTTCTCCCCACACCCTTCCCCCCCACCTCCCATTTTGTCCTACTCTTTAGTTTGAGAGGGCTTCCCTGATAGCTCAGTTGATAAAGAATCTCCCTGCAATGCAGGAGACCCTGGTTTCATTCCTGGGTTGCGAAATTCTTTAGTTTGAATCAATTTACTGATGTCTTTGCTGACCATTGCTTTTTGCCTTTTTCTTGGGCTCATTTTTCTTAGTATTGATCTACCTTCTTTTATTATTTATTTCAGAGTAAGTCTGTAGGTGATAAACTTTCTAAGTCCTTTGCAACAGAAAAAGTCTTTTTATTTTTGCACTTGAATGATGATGGTTGGGCTGTGGGTATAACTCTATTGTCAAAGATTTTTTCCTCTGAATTTTAAAAATTCTCTCTGCTTCTTGTATCCTGGTTTTCAATGAGACTTAATGTTCATATGATTCTCATACTTTTGTACTTCATCTATTTATTTTTTCCAATCGGAAATTTTCAAGATTTCCTCCTTACCATGCATCTGAAATTGTGTCACACTAAATCTCATGTTAATCTGTAAAAGGGATCCAAATTGGCATTTGATGGGACCTTTCAAACTGAAGATTCACGTTTGTAATTTTTTTTCATTTCTAGGATATTTTGTTCCTTTGTATATAACTTCCTTTCATATTCTATTTTCTCCTTCAGAGCCTTATTATTAGCTGATGTTGAAAGTGTTAGATCAATCCTCTGGGTATCTTAGTTTAAAAAAAATAAAATACTTTGTATATTTGGTGCTGAGCTATGTGCTGGAAAAACACATATTTGCTCAATCCTCCTGGTCACACATGTATCCTTTACCTGGGCTTACTCTGATCACTCTTTTGAGGATTTTTGTTGCTTCATAATCATGTTCAGTTTTTCAGTTGATTAGAAAAAGTCAGTGTGATATCTTTTTCCACCCAAGAATGTTATAATTCTTCTAAAGTCTTGTTTTTGCTCTCTGATTTATTTCACTGCATGAAAGTTTCTCTATGCACTGCTGTCTCTTTTAAGATGCTTTCTCCCAAAGTTAATTATTGGGAGAAAAAAATGGTAATTATTGGTTGGCGGCTCCTCCTTTACCTCAGATTCCCGTATGACTGTACACTCTTCAGCAAAATGGGGTATGAGATAATGTCATGGTATACATCATCATCTTGTCAGTTACTGTGGGCAGGGGGATACACTCAGAGGTAGGATGTTTCGGCAGCTCATCTTCCACAATAAGGTGCTCCCTTTTCCTCCTTTATGTCACCAGTCACCAAGAACATGGTCCTTTTTCTTCATCTGACGATCTTCTATCCACTGCTCCCGCCTGAAGGCATATACTTCTGCTGGAATTTCGTGGCCCCAGGAGACAAGAAGGGGGAGCCTGTGTGGAGTGGCTGACATGCTGCAGCATGCTGAATAATCAGTGCACTGTTGATGACTCCTGAGGCCGGGAGCTCCCAGGATCCGCCCTCTCTGGGCATGGCATGCTCTTGCGGCTGTTTTCAACTCCTGTGGCAGTCTACTGTTACGCACATTTGGGGCTGTGATCTTGTTTGTCCAGTTTCCATTTGCCATCCTTCTTTCAGGGACTCCTCATGGTTTCTGGCCCACTAAGGGCCCTCCTTGTTATCCAGGGTGATTAAGAATTTATTTACCTATTTTCATATGTTTTGTTATTTCTAACTATCTGGGATGAGAGGGAGAGGCTGCAGCAGGAATTCAGTTTCCAGTCTGGGATGAGACCCATCTCCCATATCACTCTCTCTACTATAACATGCATCACACTTGTGATAGGCAGCATAATGGCCCCTCCCCGCAAAGAGGTCTATGTCCTAATTCCCAGAATCTGGGCAAATGTTACATGTACACTCTAATAAATTTACACAATGTTATATATCAAATTTATTCAATTAAAAATGTTATGTTATATGGCAAGGGAGAATTAAGATTGTAGATGGCATTGAAGCTGTAAATCAACTGACCAGAAAATAAAGTTATTTTGGAGCACCCAGGTGAGTCCGATGTAATCACAATGATCCTCTTTAAATGGAGAAGAGGGAATCAGAAAGGTCAGTGTCAAGAGTGATGTGATGTCAAAAAGACTCAGTCATTGCTGGCTGCGAAGATGGAAGGGGGCCACCCACCGGGGGTGCAGGCAGCTGGAAAAGACAGGAAAACAGATTCTCCCCTGGAACCTCCAGAAAGTAACAAAGCCCCGAGGACACTTTAATTTTTAGCTCAATGAGATCCATTTTGGACTCCTGATCTTCAGAATTATAAGCTAATAAACATGTGTTGTTTCAAGCAACACATGTTTGGTGTCATTTGTTACAGCAATGATAGGAAGCAATACAATGTTGAGATGTGATTGCTGGAGTCTCTCTTCCACTACACTGCTGGCTCTTGAGAACAAGAGCCGCACTGTTGTCGTCTATATCTACTAGGAATGCAGCACAGAATCTGGCACATAGTCAGGGCTCAGTAAATACTGGTTGAATGAGTGAGAGAGTGCTTTAAGTTTGAGGTTCTACAGAAGCTCTGAGATTCCAAAGCAGGCTCTGCCTTTCCCCTTCCCTCGGTCCTGGAGACCCTAAGCTCTCGGATCTCACTTCTCTTTGTTTCACTTAGCAGGTTTTTATTGCTATTCTATTTGCAGGTTCTTCCCTTGCTGTGCACCATTTCTTTCCTCTCTCCAGCCTTGCATGTAGGCAGAACTGCAATGGCAGACACTTGTCACATATGTACCTGTCTTTGTCAACAGGTCTTGAATGGGTTATGCCTTAAACAGTGACTTTTATCTGCTTTCTTCTCTTCTCCATAGCTGCCTCCACTCTCATCCCCTATCAGGCTTTTGCTGTTTCCCCATGAGCTTGAATAGCGAATGTAGTTCTCGTACCATCTTTCCCTTTTTGTGTTCTGAATTAAACCCAAGGTCAATCTTTTTATAGCCCTTCTTAGCCCTCTTCTCAGATGATTCCATGGGCTGCCAGGATAGATAATGAAAAGAATTAAAGGCACTCTCAGGTGACCTCAGGTTTACTATAAAGCCACTCAGGGAATCCCTCAGTGTACTTATGCAGAACTGCAATTCCTCCTGGGCTGGGTGACCACGGCTGCTGCTGGGTCACTGAAACATTATTTTGCAGCTTCTCAGCCAGCTGTTCATTCTCAGGCTTTCGCTGATTTCATATTGAACTCGGCTTCTGCCTCTCCAGCTTTCCCTCCATGCATCTAACATTCAGTCTCTCCTGTAACCAGGCAGGATGGGCTTGCTTAGTTGCGGTCCAACGCAGAGTTCTCAAGCCAGATCTCCTCCAGTACTGCTGACTTGTCCCATATGTTTGATTATGGTGACTCGGTCAGTTCCTGGACCAGTCTTTTGTGGCTCAGTCCGGGAGCAGAGCCAAGAGACATGATATGTGGTTCTAACATAGACTGCCTCTGACCACTGAATTCTGGGGCTGTGGGTGCCAGGCACACAGACTAACTAGTACAAATTCTTTTACCAAAATCTACTTTTGGAGGTTAATATTTGCACCTCTTCATTCCCTTTCATGTTCCCCCCAACCCTCGCCTTTTCACTCCACGAAGATACCTAGTTGATGAAACAAAGCATCCAATTTCACCCTGCCTACCCACAATGTAATTTCAAGTGTGAAATTTTCATTACGAAGGAAGCCTTAGGTTTCGGTCATCTGATCTGCTGCAGGAGGCTGTTGCACCAGAATGGTGAGGTCCAGGTCAGAGACTAGGCTCACGTCCTAAAAATGAACTATTACTTCTGTTCCCCCATGGGCAACAGTCCAGGGGATTGCATGCTCCAAGGCTGCAGAAACAAACAAGCCCTGGACCAGGATGCTGAGGTTTACATTCTCTCGTGGCTGATTTTGTCATTCTTATATGAAGATACCTTTCCTTCCTTCTCTCCTCCCTTGATGCCTAAGCTAGTCACCAGCACAACTTCCTTTACCCCTTTAGACACAAGCATTTTGCGGATGCTACTCCAGGGAACTTGAGGTGTCAGAGAAGCTAGCAGTAACAGCTGCTTATAGCTCACTTTCCTCCTCACACAATAATATGGAGATGAAACCTGATGCACATTTCTGATTTTAGGTGGAGTGTGATTCCTGTGGCACAAAACTCAGAAGGGTGTTTGTCAATTAAGAGCATAATGTCATAACATTTCTTTGCGAAACATAATTTTATTAATGATAATATGGAAAAGTCCCTGATGCCGGGAAAGATTGAGAGCAAGAGAAGAATGGGGCCACAGAGGATGAGACGGTTAGATGGCATCACTGACTCAATGGACCTGAGTTTGAACAAACTCAGGAAGGTAGTGAAGGACAGGGAAGCCTGGCATGCTGCAGCTCTTGGGGGTGCAAAGAGTCAGACATGACTTATCGACTGAACAATATGCAATTATGCAGTAGCAAGGCCTGTATATTATTTTCTAAGGATAATTTTTTTGAAATGACATTGCATGTTTTTAAAATTAAGATAGTAATTCTTTAAGAGGTGAATTTGAACTTCAAACTTTAAAGAGTCCTTAGAGTTAATTTTTAAAACAATGTTTAGCTCTTTGATCCTCCTGGAATTTAATCTGTGTGATGTAAGGTTAGGAACTTAAGTTTTTTTCAGATGGAAAGCTAGTTGTTCCAAAACTATAGACAACTCACTTTTTTATACCATTAAAGTCAATTGGAGAAGAAATGGCAACGCACTCCAGTATTCTTGCTTGGAGAATCCCATGGACAGAGGAGCCTAGCAGGCTACAGTCCATGGGGTCGCAAGTTGGTAATGGCTTAGCGACTAAAAAGAGAAAGAGAGAGTTAAAAAAAAAAATTGCCATGTAATCTTAGTTGTTTCTGTCGATATTTGTCTATCTCTTTGTCAGTGTCATGCTGCTTTGGTTACTGTGGCTTCACAGGTCACTCTGCTATCTGGTAGGGCATGGTCCCTCTAAGTGCCTCTTGTTCTATTTTCTCCTCAGAGTTTCTTGGCAGTGCTCATATGTTTAGTCTTCCAGAGGACTTTTAGAATCAACTTGTTGAGTTCCAAAATCTTACCACTGAAATTTTGATGGAAATTACATAAAATTGACATCAGTATAATATTGAATCTTTTCATGAGAACATGTTGTCTTTTTAATTACTTAGGTCATTTCTAATGTCCTTAAAATTCTCTGGTTTTCTGCATATAGATATTGCATATTTCTCAAAATATAAGTGTATGCTGTCTTTTTTTTTTCCTGTTATGGTAAAAGGGTAATTTTTTTCCCTTTAAGACTTTTTGCAAAGGTTTTGTCTTAGTCCAGGTCCTTATGGCAGCACTTTACAGAAATACACTCTAACTTAGAGGGAAAAAGGGGGGTGGGGTGGGGTGGGGAGAATTCATTGGAAGGTGGCCAAAGCCTCCCCTCCAGGCAAGGGCAGAAAGGAGAATGGGCCTCACCAAGGGCTGGGGGGAAAAAAGCTGCTTAGTCTCTTGTTGCTGCTTCTCTCAGGAGCTATTTTCTTCTTCCAGTTAAGCTTTCTTCGCTCCTCTTTGCCTCCACTTTTACACTCAAGGGGATGCAGAACGAATCTGGTGGGGGTGGGGGTGAGGCGGCAGGGGCGCGGGCAGGGGTGGCTACCCATATGAATGGTGAAAAACTCTGTGGGCTGGAGAGGCACCCCTGAAATTGATTTAATTTTTTTTTTTTTTTTAACCACTACAATATTGTAAAGTAATGAAATTGATTTCAAAGCACTGCAATGTCAGAAACATCAAAACAAT
This sequence comes from Dama dama, assembly GCF_033118175.1. NCBI lineage: Eukaryota > Metazoa > Chordata > Mammalia > Artiodactyla > Cervidae > Dama > Dama dama. The sequence goes on along the minus strand of NC_083688.1, from coordinate 27,394,946 downwards.
CTGTCTCTTCTTGTCTAAAAAAATGAGAATTAGCAGTAGCCCTATGGGAGAACCCACTTCCTAGTTCCAGTCACTCCCTAGTTCCAGGCTACTGATAAACCGGGACTGACAATCATCACCTTAATGGGATTAATAATCAACAAAAATATATTGAGGTCCCACTGTTACTTTATATTTGTATACTGCTTTGCTGTTCATGATGTGTTTCCTCTTAAGTCTGTTTCACTCTTTTGGGCTCTGGCTTCAGGTCACACATAGTATGCCACAGTCGCCAAGTTGTGTGCTTTAGAGGTGTAAGTTGCCATTTCAAATATTTTGTCTTCAGAAAAGAAGATCCTTCAAATTTTGTAACTCGGAATAAAAATGACTATGACCTTAATCCTAATCTCAATTGGCCTACTATTAATTTTAAAAATAAATCAGGAGATTGGGTGTTACATTAAAAAAAACCAAACCCTTCCTTAAAACAAGAAATTCTGTTAAGAGGCATTACTCGTTAATTCTGTAGTCAACATCTGTATTTGACCGGGACCAGGTGAAAGCTACAATGGGAACGCTGCAGTCTCGGAGCTATCGGTTACTTATTGAATGACCTTCCCAAGTAACCTAGGCTTTGTGAATCTATTTTCAAACTCAAAACAATAACTTTTAAATTCAAGTGTTAGGAGTCGAAACAAAGAAAAAATAAAGGTCGTGGTGCATGTGGAGCGTTACGAAGCTAATGTGAGAGGCTGATATTCACGAAGGAAAAAGAAAAGCGAGTCTGGAGGAAGATGAAGGAAAAACGGTCAAAGAGACCTCAGAAATGGCACCTCGGTCAGCCCCAGCTCTTTCACACAGATGTTAAAAAACAGCCTCCCATGGCGGACACGCTCTCCTTTAACTGAAAAAGGAGTGTTCGGATGAGTGGATGAGTCTTTTCCTCAGTAACAGAAAACTCCTTTTCTCCCAACGTTGCTTCCCTGCCCAGTCTGCAAACAAGGAGTCAGATTTTCCTCACTGACCCGGAGCGGCCCCAGCCGAGCTCAGCGGGTGTCTCAGGCATTGCGGGGCCCACAAAGGGGTAGGGACGGCGGAGGCCCAGCTTGGGATTGGGGTTTGGGCTCAGGACGCTGAGACGCGAAAGGACCGCCTTCGCCCGAACCAGAGGGCACCTCCCCCATTCGACAGTCGCACGACTTACGGCATGTTTTCCAGCAGCGCAGGCTTACTTTCTGGCCGTCCCTTCCGAGCGCCTCTCTTCCGGGGCGGGACTTCCTGTCTATTATTGATAGGCGTCCGGCTGTAGAGCTGGTGGGAGGATCACACAGGAAGGTCAGTCTGGCTGGTCAGGCCTTATGCTCTTTGAAACGGATCCAAAGAGGAGCTCTTTCTCGCCCTCTTGTTTGATTTTTTTTTCCTCCGCGAGGCTTCGGTTTGCGCGGACGTCCTGGCGTTTTGGCACTACTACCACCTGAAGCTCTTCCGCTTCCTCTTTTCTCTGGCTCCGCCCCCAGCGTCCTGTGGCCATGACGACCGCCCCGCGGGACTCTCTGGTGTGGAAGCTCGCGGGGCTTCTGCGCGAGTCCGGTGAGTGAACTTCCGGTTGGGCTGAGGCTGGGCGAGAAGGGCTACTTCCTACGTTCTATAGACATGCCTAGTTGGGAGTCATGAGATTACAGCTGTTCAGGGTCACGAGGTTTTGGGTGTCAAAGAATTAATTTCTCTACTCCTTCCGGAGTTAGTTCGCTTTGTCGCTCTTTGTCTTTGACGGTCTAAACCTTAGCCATCCTTCTAGGCCAAACTCGGGTGCTACTTTCTTCATGCGTTCTCTGATATTCACAGAGGGGAGTGATCGTTACTTGGCCGTAAGCCTTTCTAGTCCAAGAACTAGTCATAATCGTTGACCTGTGGCGCTAATTTAAAAAAGGTGTTATTTGGGTAAAATGAAGACTATAGCCCATAAGCTAGCGTCTCAGATGGTTCTCAGAAACTGCTCCAAAGAGGTAGGGGGGATGGTCAGTATATATGTGATTTTGGTGAAGGGAGAGTAAATGCTATCAAGCACATATTTTTTTGCAGACCGTTTCTGCTAGTGATGAGCAACAGTTGTCACCACGAAGGATTTTAGTGTTTTTATGAGGAGGGCTAGATGTGAAGAGATACAAGAATTGGGCTTATAATAAAATTGGTTCCTGAAAATATCTATCTGAAGACCTGTGCTGCCAGGTTTTTTTTAATTGTTGTTCCAGAGCACCAAGTTCCTCATTTCTGCTCTCCACCCTAAACTCTTTGCAGGGGCTGTCGACAGCCAGCAGCTGCAGTAGCACATGATTTAATCCCTGTAGAGGTGGATGACAAGTGCTAGCGGCAAGTGCCAATTTGTAGTTGACAGTGGCAAAGCATGAAGTATAGCATAATTAGCTATAGTATAGCTGGGTTGGAATCCCAGCTCTTTCAAATATGACCAAATTGTTCAAGTTTTCTGAGCCTTAGTTCCTCCTCATCAGCAAAATGGGATAACGATTGTACTTAACTGAAAGATTTCTAGGGGGATTAATTTTAATTCACATAAAGCGTTTAGAACAGTGATTGCATATATGGTAAGCACTCAAAATTGGTAGTAATTATTATAGTTTTTTTCTTCCGAGCCTAGGCACAGTGGCATTGTAGTTATTCAGTAATGGTTGGCATTAGTTGTAGAAGTTCTGGCTTTGAGAGCAGATGGAAGTAACAACTTCCTATCAGATTTATGATCTCAATTGAGATTCTTAACTTTTCTGCACTCCAGTTTCCATATTTGTAAGCAGGTATTAACAGTGCTTTTTAGGAGATTTTGGTGAAGTTTAAATGGAGTAACATACGTCTGACACGTATTATTCAATGTTAGCTGCCTTTCCATCTCTCTGCACTCCTGTTGGTGGTATCTGTATAGCATTTTTACTTTCTGGCTTGTAGTATTAACTGTACACATGTCTTATCTCCTCTTCTAGACTGGGAGGCTCTTTCGGGGTAGGGAGAGTCCTTGAACCTTGTCTGTATCTATCCTTACTGTCTAGTACATAGAAAATCCTTCATACAAGGTTGTAGGATTTGATAACTTATTTAGCAAGAATCTGACTTCTTTCCGGAGGTTAGGGCTGATAGGGTGTGTGTGTGTGTGTATGTGAGTCCGTGTGCACAGGCACACAAGTGGCTAAAGGTGTAGCAAGAGGGAGAATGCTGCAGTGATGAAATAGTTTTATATCTTGATTGTGGTAGTAATTACAGGAACCTACATGTAACAAAATGGCATAGAACTATATGTACACGTTGTCCACAATGCTAATTTCCTGATTTTGATATTGTACTCCTTATAAAATAAAACCATTGGTGGTTACATATAAGGGTATGGAGATCTCTCTGTATTATTTCTGCAAACTTCTTCTAGTCAATCCTTATTTTTTCCAAGAAACTTAAAAATCTCTGTACCTACCTTGTGGTTGTACTTTTACTTATTTATTTTTATTGAAGTATAATTTATTTACAGTGTTGTGCCAAGCTCTGCTGTACAGTGAATGACTCAGTTATACACACATATACATTCTAAGTATTCTTTTCCATTGTGGTTTATCACAAGGTATTAAATATAGCTCCCTGTTCTATACAGTAGGACCTTGTAGCTGTATTTTTTTAGGTGCAGTAATGAATACCAGAAGATGCCCTCAAGGACGAGAGAAGGCAGTTTTAACCTGGAGAGCAGTAGCAATACCTTAGTGCTTAAATGAGTGGTTACTTTTTTGACATGCATTTTAGTGTTGTTTGAAAGTTTCTGTAAGTGCACATGTTCCTTGTAGAATGAGACAAAGAAATACAGATAAAACTTCTCATTTGCTCTCATATGAAGTGAGTAGTTATGGTGAAAAGTTCAGCAGTGGTGCATGCTGAGAAAGCTTCCTGGAGAAGGTGGGTCTTGAGCTCGGCAGAGTGGAAGGGGGTGTGTCAGAAAATGAGGAAGCTGGGAGAGCCAGTGCTGTTTCCAGCACTATGAGTAGGCCAGGCTCTTTTGAGCAGAAGGTGAAGGAAAGCTTAGAAAAGTTGGAGTCTTGTAGTGAAGCAATCTACCAGGCAGAAAAGTTAGGACGTTTTGAAAGATAGAGGAGAGCCATTGAAGACTTTTGAGCGAGGAAGAGTGGTGAAGTTTGATCCTGTTGTGGAGAATGGGAACAGGTCTGTGAGTGGGAGTGGATGTACCCTGGGGTTGTAAATCTTAGAATAAATGGAACCCCTCTTGTTTGCCCCTCTCCCTGCAGGGGATGTGGTGCTGTCTGGCCATAGCACCCTGACCCTGCTGACTGCCACATTGCAGCACCTGAACCACGTATTTGAGCTGCATCTGGGGCCATGGGGCCCTGGCCAGATAGGCTTTGTGGCTCTGCCCTCCCATCCCGCCGACTCCCCCATCATCCTCCAGCTTCAGTTCCTCTTCGATGTGCTGCAGAAAACGCTTTCACTCAAGGTTCTGGGGTGGGGATGGGATGGGGGGTACTGAGAGCACAAGAGAAGAGGGGAGGTGGGGCTGGGGGTGTGGCATGCATGCACAAAATCTACAGGGTCCAGTCCCAGGTGAGGAGCGTGCTGCGCTTGGCAGTGCTAGGGAAGAGAGGCCAAGGAAAGGGACGTGTGCCGGGCCTCAGTGACCTGAGTAGTTTTTTGTTTTTTGTTTTTTTTTAGCTGGTCCATGTCCCAGGTCTTGGCCTCTCAGGGCCCATCAAAATTTTTCCCTTCAAGTCCCTTCGTCAGCTGGAGGTATGGGGCATTGGGGGATATTGGTGCATAAAACCCAACTCGAGTAGACATTTGGGGCAGGGACAGGGAGGTGGCCTCTTGGTGGGGTGTGGGGGGCAGACCGGAGTATACTTGTTGCTCTGCAGTGACACGCACCCACTCTTCCATTTAAGGCTGCCCTGAACCGTAGGTAGCTTTGTCATCGTTCCCCTCCTCCCCATTGGGAGGTGGGGATGAGACATCTGTCCTCCGTGAAGTTCAGTCTCCCTCCGTCCCTCCCTCCCTTCCCTTGCTCCAGCTCCGAGGTGTCCCCCTCCACTGCCTCCATGGCCTTCGTGGCATCTATTCCCAACTGGAGACCCTGATCTGCAGCAGGAGCCTCCAGGCATTAGAGGTAAGGAGGGTCAGGGGCAAGCCTGGCAGCCTTGTCCTGAGGGACGTGGAGGACCAAGCTCTGATGTTGTCCCTTCACTGCAGCGTGCCCTGCCTCCTGCCTCCTGTGTCCTGCTAGACAGTGTCTTCACCCTCTCTGCTGTGTTCCCACAGCACCCTGTGCCCGTGGAGCTTACAGTCACACCGAGCATGTTGTATTCGACATCTCACGTCTGCCTCCCCTCTGCTCTGTCTGCTCACATTTCTTGGGAAGGGGGCCTTGGCCTTTCTTTAAGTCTGAATCTCCAGACAGAGCTCAGTATATAGAGTGAATGCATGGCCAGGTGACAGAGCGTGGCCTTGGCGTGGTGGGGGGCGGAGAGTGGAGGTAACAGCACCCGCCTGTCTGTGCAGGAGCTGCTGTCAGCCTGCGGTGGTGACCTCTGCTCTGCCCTGCCCTGGCTGGCTCTGCTGTCTGCTGACTTCAGCTACAATGCCCTGACTGCCTTAGACAGCTCCCTAGTGAGTGAGCCTCAGGAGGGGCTGGGGAAACTGGGAACCACAGCGATGGGCCCTTAGGGTGGAGGGCCAGTTGGCTGCCTGGGGATGTCTGATTTTCCTCCTGTCCCTGTCCCCCCTCAGCGTCTCTTGTCAGCTCTTCGCTTCTTGAACCTGAGCCACAATCAAGTCCAGGACTGCAAGGGCTTCCTGATGGTGAGTTTGAACAGCCTGGCTGGGCAGGTGCCACCTGGGCCTCCACTTGCTCGGCTCAGACCTTCTCTTGTAGACTCTTTTTGCTCCCACCTTGCTCTTGCCTCTCATCTGCCACCCCCCTGCTTCCCCACCCCTACTCCTCATGGAGTCGCATCTTGGGAGGCAGTACTCTTTGGAGGCACAGACTCTGGCATAAGACAAACCAATGTTCTAACCTCAACTCCTAATCTCCGTGGGACAGATTAGTTAACTTCTCAATTTTTTCATCTGTAAAGTATACATCATACGAGTACCTACTTTTATAGTATGAAAACGATTGTGAAGAGGATCTGATGATACTTAGCTGAAGGTCTAGCTCAGTAAAGGGTAGCTTTCATGGTGAACTTGAACCCGTCTCCCATGTCTCCCTGTCAGAGATAAAGCTGGATTCTGGTTAAAATGGCAAAAAACGATTAGTGATATTTAATTAGTAGTAAAACTGTTTTAATCAGTAATAAGCTTTTTGGTGTGAACTGAACTCCAGTTTGATTTGTGCAGAGGTGAGCATTTTCAAGGGAGCATGAGGCAGTGGGAAGTGGGATGGTGGGGGCTTGGGCAGATTCTCTCTTTGACCAAACCCTAGTCGGGTTCCTCTGAAGTTGGGAAAGTGGACGTGTAAGAAAAACAGGAAGGGGCATTGGTCCATGTGAACCTGTCTAGTTTGCTAACCGGCACTTGTCAAAGTCCCACAGAGTCAGAGAGCTGGGCCCTATCTTTCAGGTGTTGTCTGGAGCAAACTCAGTCCTTCTGGCACCTTCAGTTTTCCTGGGAAGTGACGTCAGGAGACTGGGGTGGTCATTCCGGAGCTGTTAGAAACTGGTAGATTTGTTCATCTTAACATGGGGGTTGATAGAAGGGCAGGTGAAATCATTTGTGCTGAGAGTCTGTAGTCTTTGTAGGCCAAGTTTGAGGCCTAGTCAAGAAGCGGGTTCAGAGGAGCCTGGCTAGAGTGTGGCCAAGGAGAGACTCTGCGTCACCGTCCCCTCCATCCCCTCCCAGGATTTGTCTGAGCTCTGTCACCTGGACATCTCTTACAACCACCTGCGTTTGGTGCCGAAAATGGGACCCTCGGGGGCTGCTCTGGGAACCCTGATTCTGCGGGGCAATGAGCTCCAGAGCCTGCATGGTGAGTGGGGGAGTGTGCTGGGGGTGCTGGTGGGGGTGGTGGTCCAGCATGGAAGGGAATGGGGGCAGTATGAGACTCAGGGTGGCCTGGGATCCATGTGCCTACCAAAGCCTCCTGCAGCCTTCAGACAGGTATGGGGTGCCCAGGCTGGCCTTTCTGCCATGCCTTCCCCCAGCACGCCCCCTCCACTCCACTCCGCCCCACCCCACACCCCTCCACCCTTGCTCACCCACAGCCTTGCTCACACCTCCCCTCTCATCTCTGCCCCAGGCCTGGAACAGCTGCGGAACCTGCGGCACCTGGATGTGGCCTACAACCTGCTGGAGAGACACAGGGAGCTGGCGCCACTGTGGCTGCTGACGGAGCTCCGCAAGGTGAGGCCCGGGGAGCTGGCTTCGTGCCCTCCCCCCACCTCCCCCTATGCTGAGTTGGTCAGCCCCCTTCCTCATAGAAGGAGGACCAAGGCCCACCTCAGTCTCCTCCTCTGTGCCCAGCTCTGCCTGGAGGGGAACCCGTTGTGGTTCCACCCTGAACACCGCGTGGCCACCGCCCGGTACCTGTCGCCCCGCGCCCGGGATGCTGCTGCTGGGGTGAGTGTCTGCCCGTGTCTGCTCCGCATTCCCTTTCCTGCTAGGCCTCCCTCACTCCTGCATGCTCTTGCCTTTCCCCACATCCCTTGGTGAGGGGCTGAGGCCTCAGGCTGCTGGCTTATTATGCCTTTCCCCCTCACCGAACCTGCTGGTCCTTATAGGACTAGAAGGGCTCCCAACCCTGGCTAGGGGCTCCCCAGAGTGTGTGCTCCCCACTGACACCGCCCTCCCCTTTTATCTTTGCTCAGTTCCTTCTTGACGGAAAGGCCTTGTCACTGACTGATTTACAGGTTCGTGTGGTGGGAGTGACGGGACAGGATCGATTTGGGAGGAGGTGAAGGAAGGGCACTAGCCGAGGGAAACTGAGGGGAGTTGGGGAAGGATCTGTCCGGTCGGTTGGAAGGTAGGCCCCGTCTCTCGGGAGCATGAGCAGAAGAGGGGTGCACCCTGGCTCCAACCTCTGCCTCCTACCTGTCGTCACACGCCAGACCTCCATGTCCTCGGGGCTCAGCACCACGGCACCACCTCCGCCCTGGCCAGTGGGGAGTATGATCGAAACCTCCGGTGGCCCTGACTTGAGTGACAGCCCCTCGTCAGGGGGTGTTGTTGCCCAGCCCCCGCTCCGCAAAGTGAAGGTAAATGGGGTCCTAGGCTGCCTCGTGCCTGGGCCTGGGTGCGTTTACGGGGGCTCTGGGCTGCGGGGGTCCTGGGAGTGGTCAGGGCATGTCCTTGCCTGTGGGTGGGTGTTCCGGGTGGGTGGGGTGGGAGGCCACTGGCTTTCATAGAACATGGGTTCCCTCTCCCAACCTCAGAGCCGAGTCCGCGTGAGGCGGGCGAGTATCTCGGAACCCAGCGACACAGACCCGGAGCCCCGGACACTGGACCCCTCCCCGGCTGGTGAGTCAGCCCACCCCCAGCCCCCCGGCCCCAGTCCCACGCGCTCCAGTCTTGTAGTTGGGAGGACTTCTCTTTTTGGTGGAGTGGAGCATTGTGGGACCTTGTCTTCCTTCCTGTTTCAGTCTGGGGGACGGAGAAGAGACTGCTCCTGGGCAGCACTTTCCAAAGGGTTTTTCAGGGAATGTTATCTTTGTTGGGTGTCAGCGGGTTGGATAATGAGAGGGTTCCGTGGCCCCATCAGTTTGGGAAAAGCTGGGTTAAACCAGAGGACGTCTCCGGACCTTAAATGCGCTGCCCTGTCTCTCCAATCTCCCTAAGTGGCAGGCGCTTTGTGTTTCTGAGTTGCCCGTGACCCCAGTGTCATATAGAACTCATTCAGGACCTGCTGCCGAAGGGTCAGACTTCGGCTTCCCTCTGAACTGGCCATCCCCTGCTGTCACACCCCCTTTTTTTACCTCACCCTGAGGGGCATGCCCAGAAGATGGGGCGGCTGGGGGTCGTGGTGGGGCCGGGCTTGCTAAGCCGCATGCTGCCCCGCCTGCCCAGGGTGGTTTGTGCAGCAGCATCGGGAGCTGGAACTCATGAGCAGCTTTCGGGAGCGGTTCGGCTGTGACTGGCTGCAGTATCGGAATCACCTGGAGGCCTCTGCCCCCAGCACGCTGTCCCCGGACGCCCTGAGCCCAGGGCCTGTGCCCAGCCCTCCACCACCTGAGAAGGAGTCTCCGCAGGAGGTGGCAGAGGAGGTCCGGCCAGAGCTGGAGCCTCAGGAGGAAGAGGAGCTGGAGGAGCAGGGAGAAGAGGAGGGAGGAGAGGAGCAAAGCGAAGTGGAGGGTGAGCGCTCAGTGGCCGTGAGGGAGGCCAGAACCAGGTGGTGGTCATGTGTCCGGGGGTTAGTAGAGCCCACGTACGGGGGTGGACGGCCGCCCCACAGTGGGGGCCGAGTCTTGGCCACCTCTCCCTCCTCACGGCGTCCCCCTCTCCGTCTCTCCTCAGTGGAGCTCTGCCGGCCCATGTTGGTGTGTCCCCTGGAGGGGCCCGAGGGCGTGCGGGGCAGGGAGTGCTTTCTCTGGGTCACTACAGGCCACCTATTTGAGGTGGAGCTCCAAGCAGCTCGAACCCTGCAACGGCTTGAGCTTCAGAGTCTGGAGGCAGCTGAGATAGAGGCAGAGACCCAGACCCAGAGCGAGCAGGTGCCCGAGGTGAGCTGTGGGAGCAGGGCTTCTGGAAGGGGTGCTAGGCTTTTTTCTGGAACTGACTCTTGACAGCCTGGTCAGGCACTGGGCCGGGTGTTTCCCATGCTCTGTCACTGGGCTTGGAGCTGGGAGGGGCACTAAGGGGGCAGAGGCAGGCCCCAGGCGGCTCGGAGGCTGGGCTGAGGGGCAGAGCTTCTGGGCTGCAGCGTGGCTGTCAGCAAAAGCACTTTGACAGAGGCCAGAGCTATCGTTTCCGTCACGCTGTCAGCATAACCCTAATCCTGCTGACCCCTCTTCCTATGCAGGGCTCAGATCCACGACCCCAGGGCCCCATCCTTGCTCTCCGCTTCTCCTACATTTGCCCTGACCGGCAGCTGCGTCGCTACATGGTGCTGGAGCCAGATGCCCAGGCGGCTGTCCAGGTGACAGAACCTAGCGTGGGGCCCAGGCAGCTGGGGGAGGCTGGAAGCCCAGGTCCTGCTCACAGCTGTGCCCGGCCCACCCTGTTTCAGGAGCTGCTGGCTGTGCTGACCCCAGCAGCCACCTCTCAGCATCAGCTTGAGGAAGCAGGGGGCCCGCCAGGGGACAGACTCCAGTGTCTGCGCTGTGGCCGTGAGTTCAAGCCAGAGGAGCCCAGGTTGGGGCTGGACGGTGAGGAAGGCTGGAGGCCGCTGTTCCAGAAGACAGGTACCAGCCCTGCCCTTGACCTCAGTGTCCATGCGCCTGCTGCTTCAGGGAAAATGGCTTTGAGCTGGGAGTGTGGAGGGGGAACCCTAGGGAAGAAAGGAGCAGGGGCCAGCTCTTCAGCCTGGAGGAAAAATTAAAACTGTCTGCCTGCCACATTTACAAAAAAATAAACTATATTCTCTTTTCCTCTTAAGTCAGGAAGTACAATTTGTGTAACTGCTTAAACATATCCATTATTTTCCCATAACTTGGAGCATTTCCCTCCTTTTTTTTGGCTACTGTTTCAGAAGCCACATAAAACGTACGAGCACTCCCTGCAGTGCAGGGCTGTCTGGCAGCCGTAGTGGGATGCTGTTTGAGGGGGCTTAGGTTGTCCTTCCCTGACTGACCTTGTGAGTCACTTGAGTAACACCTCATGGCATTTCTTCACACTCTGTTAAGATGACAGATTTTTCCATTGCAGACCAGTCAAAAAGTCATGTCTTTGAAGACATTGAAGAAGAAAAAAATATTCTTGGTAACACCTGCACTGAAATGTTTGATTTTTATTAATCACATTTTTTTTTTTTTCCCGTGGCAGTAGCTGGAACAGGGGTTTAAATTTTATTCAGAAATCGAGCCCTCTTCATTCATTCTCCAACCTGCACTTACCTGGGCAGCTGCAAGCCCAGCAGTACAGTGTGTATAACAGAAACAGCCCTACCTGGTCCCAGACCCTGTCTGTCCTCCGAGGGTCATGTGGCCCTGGCGTCACTTCGGTGGTGGCGTTAGTCTTGTACATTCCTATGTGCTCTGTTCTCCTTTGATCTGAGCCTCAGTCACCTCGTCTGAGCAAAGAGGATGGACTTGCCCCGTGACATGAGGAGAGTTCAGTGTGACAGAACAGCACCAGGCACATGCCTGGCTCAGAACCGAGGTCTTCCACACACAGTAGCTGCTGCCTTGATCCCAGCTACATGGCCTTGGCAGGGCACATCAGTGACTCCATCTTTGCTTTCCTCACTTGCACAATAGGGTCAGGAGAGTTTCGATACAGCTATCAGAGGCTCTAGCACATTCCAGCACGTCATAGCTGCTCAAAGAGTGTTTCCTGTCTCGTCGCTGATCTGTGGCCTGGTTTCTTTACCCAATTCCGTTCACTCGTCCTGACAACCCTCTGGGATCGTCATCATCCCCATCTCACAGATGGGGAATCGAGCATAGAGAACCTGGAATTCTACCCTTATCTGTTGATTTTGGGCTCTCAGACTTCACGTACATGCCCAGCCCAGGGCTGTGGGAGGGGCCCACAGCAGGGCCTGGGTGGGTGTGGGCCTCCTGAAATGAGAAGGCAGGTGTATTGAGGAGCTTGTGGGCCTGCTCATCTATCACTGGGATGGGGAGTGATTGGTCAGCAGTTTGGCCTGCTGAGGGCATCAGGTTGGGTGGGAGCATGGGGAGCGTGTGAAGCTGGAGATGGGGCCCAGGTGAGTCCCAGAGTGTGGAGGAAGTATTGTGAGCGCAACGAGGTGGGGTCGGGGGGGAGGGATATTATGTGTGTGTGTATGTGTGTGGTTGATGACCTGTCTCCATTCCCCCTCCAGAATCATCTGCTGTATGTCCATACTGTGGTAGTGATCACGTGGTTCTTCTGGTTGTGTCCCCCGGAACCCCCAGTGGGGAGCGGAGACGGGAAGAGCAATCGCTGGCCCCCTCGCAGTCCCTGAGTGCTGTCCACGACCCTCCTGGCCACACCGACCCCAGCAACGGGGCTGGCAGTGCCCCATCCCAGGCCCCAGCCTCCCATGACCACCACAGTTGGAGCCTCAGCCCGCGTGAGTCTAGGCGAACAGAGGTGTTGGGGGAGGGGTGCAGGGGTGGCCCGGGCAGGCTGACGGCCCACTGCTCACCCCCAGCCCTTGAGCGCTGCGGCCTCCGCTCCGTGGACCACCGACTCCGACTCTTCCTGGATGTCGAAGTGTTCAATGATGCCCAGGAGGAGTTCCAGTGCTGCTTCAAGGTCTGTGCCAGCCCGGCCTGCCTTGTGCCCCCCCTGCCTGTTTCCACCACAGCAGACTGTCTGGGCAGTCACTCTGGAGCCACCGGGCTTGGCTTCCAGTTTGAATCCCAGCGGTGACTCTCAGTGTGGCTCTGGACCTGCTCCTTGGTAGTTGAGCCTCTGAAGTGTCCCCTTTCCCACGGGGAGGACCCTGCTCACCTCACAGGGTGTGTGGCCTACGTGCGAGCCAGTGTCTGCAGGCTGCCTGGTGCAGCCTCTGGCCATTGTTGCAAATCCACCTTGCTCTCGGTCCCTCTCTGGATCTGTGAGCACTTGCAGGACACTGAGGGCCTAGAGGATCACAGTCTCGCTCTCCATCCTCTCTCTTGGTGTGAGGAACAGGCAGCCATGATGAGGTGTGCCCATGCCAGAATCAGGCTCAGGCCCTCGAGGGGCGTCTGATCCCAGCCTGTGGGGGTCGGGGAAGCCTCTCCTTCCTGCAGGATGAGTGACAGGAGGGAGAAAAAGAGTGTTCTAGGGAAAGGAAGCAGCAACTACACAGAGGCCTGCGAGGAGCTGGTGGGGAGAAGTGGCTGAGCGGCGCAGCCAGGGTGTCGGCGGGGCAGGTGTCCCGAGAGGAGCCTGGAAGCATCGTCTGGTGTCTGTCTCGTAGCCTGGACTTGATCCTGAGGCCTGTGGAGCCTCTGAAGTCTGGGGAGCTGGGGAGTGGCGGTGGGTTTTGTGTTTGGGGGCAGTCGTCCTCTCAGAGGGTGAGCTGGAGGGGGCGAGCTGACAGTCAGGGAGACCTACTAAGAGCCTGACGTGGGTCCGAGTGCAGGCGGGGCTGTGGGCTAGAGAGCGAGGCTGACGGAGAGGCCGGATGGCTGAACAGTGTCACCAGAAGCTTGGCCCTCAATCTGCTGGCCGCCTCCCTAGTCCTCTCTGTTTCTCGTCAACCTTCTTTTCCCCTTAGGTGCCGCTGGCGTTGGCAGGCCACCCGGGGGAATTTCTGTGTCTTGTGGTTGTGTCTGACCAAAGGTTCTACGTGTTGAAGGTTACAGGGGAGATCTGGTGAGTGGGCAGGGCCGCTGCCAGGGAAGGGCCCGGGCCCCCAGGCTCTGACTGTGCTGTCACTTTGCTGCCACTCTGCCCTCACCATCTCCACAGCGGGCCCCCGGCGAGCTGGCTGCAGCCGGCCCTGGCCGTTCCCCTGCAGGATCTGCGGCACATAGAGCTGGGCCTGGCGGGACAGAGCCTGCGGCTGGAGTGGGCAGCTGGGATGGGGGCCTGTGTCCTGCTGCCCCGAGAGGCCAAGCGCTGCAGGGCCTTCCTGGAGGAGCTCACTGGTGAGAAGAGGCAGGGGGCGGAGGGAGGCTGGGGCGGGGGGCTGTGGACCACAGCGCCACAGTGGCGCCCGCAGTGAAGACAGACGGGTAACAGGACCCATCCCTCTTGGAAGTTCCGCAGCGTGGAGGATGGGAAGGTTTGGAGAGGTTGGGATGGAAGAGCCGGAGTCGTTGAGGGCTCTCTGTCCCCGGCTGGCTCTGTCCAGATGTCTTGCAGTCCCTGCCCCCCACGCGGAGGAGCAGTGTCAGCGCCACGGAGGAGGAGGTGACCCCGAAGCACAGGCTCTGGTGAGTTGGAGAGGAGGCTGAGGCCCAGACGGCTGCTCGTGGAACACAGCCCCTCCCCTCACAAGCCCCGGGTGGAGTCCTGAGCCCCCGTGCCTCCTGACCTGGGCCTAGCCTCCTCACTCCACCCCTCTGTGGCTCTTCCCACCCCGTGGCTGACCGCTCCTTCCTGGGCCTGCCACCTTTTCCCCAGGCCACTGCTGAAGACAGACTCTTCCTTGGAGCCTCCCCGGTTCTTCTACCTTCGAGCTTTCCTGGTTGAAGGTGAGGTGCGGCCCTGGCCTTCCAACCCTCCAGCCCCCGGGCACCTCTCTGTGCCTTTGTAGTAATTCGCAGTGCTGGGATGTGGACTTCATCCAGTAACAGTCTTGGTGTCTCAGCCTCTTTGGAGAGGCAAGGGAGTGCCCTGGGTTGCCTTTGCTTTGGGGCCCAGGCTCTCTGGGAAGTGGAGCAGATATCTCAGTCCGCCCTGTCCTACCCTTTTGGTGAGGGGAGAGTGGGTGCCTCTTTCTGATGTGGGGGTGGGGATGGGGCAAGTTCCTTTTGACTTGGGCCTCAGAGCTTTTGGAGGCTAGAGATCCCTGGACTTCGGGAAAGGGAGGACCTTGGCCCCCAGAGGCACAGGCCATGCTGTGGCCGCCTCTTTGTGGTCACTCCTCCTCTCCGGAGCAGCACTGGGACACTGGCCCTGGGATCTGGGCTCTTCCAGGGCCTTCTTCTCCGGGCCTCACCCTGTCTCTTATACCCTAGGACCTGCTGCCTGCCCTGTGTCCCTGTTGCTGACTCTGTCCACCCTGTACCTGTTAGATGAGGACCCTGCAGGGTCCCAGGCAGAGCCCCCTCCTCCAGCAGCGTCTGGCGAAGCATCTGAGAAGGCCCCACCCCCCAGGCCAGGCCCCTCAGTGAGCGTCAGGGAGCAGCAGCCCCTCAGCAGCCTGAGCTCCGTGCTGCTGTATCGCGTGGCCCCGGAGGCCCTGCGGCTGGTCTTCTACGACGAGGTGTGGAGCGAGTGAGGGGTGGGGAAGGGGCGGCGGGGGGCGGTGCGGCAAGTGGGTCTAGGAAGACTCGGATCTGGGCTCTAGGGAACTTAACCACAGGCAGTCATGATGGGGGGAACGCAGAGAACAGGGTGCTGGGACTTGGGAGGCCGTCATGGGGTGTGGACAGTAGTGAGGAAGCAGTTATGGGCAGTGGGAACACTGTGGACTTGGAGCCCAACTTTGTGTTAGCTCGGAGGCCCTGACGAAGCAAACGCTGCTTGGAGTTTGTATCTCTTTGGGCCTGCGCGCCATCCATGTGATTTTTACAGCCTCTGCGTGAGGAGGCAGTATGGTTTTTAGCTCAATTACAGTTGAGGCCTCTGAGGCTGGGGGGTGTTAACCAGCGGGCCCAGGTCTTAAATGACAGAGCCAGGAACTAAGTCCCAGCGATTCCTTGGAGCTGACTCCAGAACTGACAGTCTGGAAGCAGGGAGGGTTAAAGATACAAGGTGGTAAACGAGAAAGCCCTTTTGGGGGGTCTTCCATCAGTGCCGATTGCGTTCTGTTTTAAAAGCTGAGTCAGGATCTTTTCTGGAGAGAGACAGGCCTGGGGACGCCTTGAACTGGGAGGGGCAGTGGGTGCTCCTGAGACCCACCCCGCTGCCCCCCTGCTTGGGCATGGCCCTTGTGCGTCTCACCTCACTGCTGCCTGTATGCCAGGTGTCCCGGCTGGAGAGCTTTTGGGCACTCCGAGTTGTGTGTCCGGAGCAGCTGATGGCCTTGCTGGCCTGGATCCGGAAGCCCTGGGAGGAGCTGTTTTCCATCGGACTCCGAACTGTGACCCAGGAGGCTCTGGACCTTGACCAGTGAGGCTGCCGGGCTGGCCCCGCCCCTGCCATAGAAGCCATGGCTACAGATGTCCTCTCTCCAGACTCTGGCCGCTGACTCGTCTGGCTTCTAGGCACTGGCCAGCAAGGCCCCGGATGACCCCTGGCGCATGGGCAGGGTGAGAGGACTAGTCCGGCCTCTAGTTGACCTGGCCCCAGGGGATGGGCCGAGTGGTCAGAAGGAGTGTTTCTCTTGCACTTTGCTCAGGTATCAATAAAGCTGTTTCCATTCCAGATGCCATAGGGGCACCTGGAAGTGTCACTTGTGAGTCCTGCTGTCCCCCCTTTCTTCTAACAGAAACTGCCCCGCCTGTGGCTCTTCCACAATGGACCAGCCAGGCAACCTCGTGTGAACTGCAACACCAACCATCTTCCAACCCTGCTTTGGCTCCGCCGATGGGATCAAGTTGGACTCCTACCCACGGGCACTCGTCCTCAGCCAGCAGCGCCTGTCATGTGACCTGGCGAGGAAATCCCTGCCCAACCAACAGCTGGGCCAGCTAGGTTCCCACTCTCTCGAGTTTCAGCTGGGGACTAACAAGCATCTCAGGCCACTGGCAGTGCGAGCTGGAAGGGAGTGTGACTGGGGAGCACGTGTGCAGAGCTGGGGTGTGGAGGGAGGACGGGCGAGCTGGCAACTGGGGGTTTCCGTCCCTGCCGCCTTCTCTCCTGCACCACCTCGTTCAGCCCAGGGCCTGGGTGGGTTGACTCCACTGCTTTACCTGTGTCTCCACAGCCATGGTGAGTGGTTCAGGAATGCCCGTGGTTTGGCCTACCAAGCCTCAGGCCTGGCTTTTTGCCAGAACAACCAAGAAAGAGGCAGATTTCCCCCAGGAGGGCTGCTGAGAGAATAAGCCTGCAGCCGCTGATCATGAGAGGCAGGTAACCAGGCCGAGAGAGGGAGTCAGAGCTGAGAGGCAGGTGGGGTGAATGAGGCCAAGTCTGGGTGGTGTCCATGGAGTCCTGGGGTCCAACTGTGCCCAGAGGCAGATATCCCTGGAATTTTTGGTTTTGTGAGCCAAAGGAGACCTGTTCGTTTCTTTTTGGCTTTAGCCAACTTGAGCCAGATATGAGGCACTGAAAGGGTCCTCATTGCATACACCCCTACTCTGACTTGAGGCAGCCTGAGTCGGGATCTGTTTCCGGCATGCAAGAATAACCCAAGGGGAGTGGTGGTACCCATATAGTTATGTACAGAGGTCCTGTGAAAGGACTTGAGCAGGGAGTGTTGGGGACTTCCTTTGAACTCCTGAGCCCAGCTCAGGCTGAGTTTGTGTGTGGTTTTGAGAACTAACAAGTGGGTTTCATTTCGGGAGCATGTACACACCAGACACTGAATTCAGTGCTGGTAGTCTGCTCCACGCAGAGATCCTAGGAGACAGTGGCATCTTGTTACAGGTGAGGAAACTGAGGCTGAGAGGAGGTGAATGACTGGCCGTGATCCCGTCAGTAAGTAGAAGAGACCTGATGAGGTCCAGGCTCATATCACTTCAAACCTGGGCTGTCAGCAAAGCAGTGTAAATGTCCTTTAACAGAGAAATGGATAAAGAAGATATGGTACATATATACAATGGAATGTTACTCAGCCATAAAAAGGATGAAATAACAGCATTTGCAGCAACATGGTTGGACCTAGAGACTGTCACACTCCACCCTTCACCCCACCCCCACCGCTTCCCTGCAGTGCCTGGGCCTCTGTGCCAGGCCTGCTTACAGAGGTGTCACCCTGCACCCTGCCGTGGGCTGGGGATCTTTGAATAATTGTACGCTTGTCTAGGACAGACAGGCCCAAAAGCACCGTCTTTGAAGTTCTTCTCTCCCATGGTGAGATGGTGAGATATTAAGAGAAGTATTAATTCATGGCTGTTTTTCACCCCTCCCAGCTGGACTGGGAAGCACTAGATGCTGGGTCTTCCAGCTTTAAATGAAAGGACTAAGCCGTAGGAAGAGATCTGAAAGGGGTCATTACTAGTAAGAGGTCTGGAGTGGGAGGGGGGAGGGTCTTTAGAGAAGAGCATTAGAGGCAATGTTGGTGCAACTCCCTTGACTTTAGGGAGGTTCTCCTGGTGGAGAGCCCTGTGCCCTGTCCCCTGTTTGGAATTAGGGAAGACACTGACCTGTCAGATGCTGTCAGGGCAGGCCACCACGGCAGATGGAGATTCGGCAGTTTGGAAGGACCGGGCAGAACAGGACTGGTGAATAAAAGCAAAAATAAGTAAATGGGATCTAATTAAACTTAAAAGCATTTGCAGAGCAAAGGAAACCATAAAGAAAATGAACCCTCAGAATGGGAGAAAATATTTGCAAACACAGCAATCTACAAAGGATTAATCTCTATATAAATGGCGCATGCAGCTCAGTATCAAAAAGGCACACAACCCAATGAAAAAATGGGCAGAAGATCTAAGTAGCCATTTCTCCAAAGAAGACATACAGATGGTCAAAAAGAACATGAAAAGATTCTAAACATCAGTAATTAGATGCAAATCAAAACTACCATGAGGTATCACCTCACCCTGGTCAGAATGGCCATCATCAAAAAAATCTACAAATAAGAAATGCTGGAGAGGGTGTGGAGAAAAGGAAACCATCTTACACTACTGGTGGGAATATAAGCTGGTACGGCCAGTATGGAGTACGGAAGTTCTTAAGAAACTAAAAATAGAGCTACCGTGTGATCCAACAATCCCACTCCTGGGCATATATCCAGAGAAAACCATAATTTGAAAAGATAACGTGCTCCCCAGCATTTATTGCAGCACTATTTACAATAGCCAGGACATGGAAAGAATGTAAATGTCCATTAACAGAGGAATGGATAAAGAAGATATGGTACATATATATGACAGAATATTATTCAGCCATGGAAAGGATGAAATAACAGCATTTGCAGCAACATGGATGGACCTGGAGATTGTCATAGTGAAGAAAGAGACAAATGCTGTATGATATTACTTTTGTGTGGAATTTAAAAGTGGTACAAATGAGCTTCCAAAACAGAAATAGAGTCACAGATGTGGAAAACAAATGTTCGGTGACCAGGGGAAAGCAGTGGGAGGGATAAATTGGAAGACTGAGACTGATACACACACTCCTATATACAAAATAGATAACTATAAGGATCTACAGTATAGCATAGGGAACTCTACTCAAACTGTAATGGCCTATATGGGAAAAGAATCTGAAAAATAATGGAGATACATATGTATATAACTGATGCACTTTACACCTGAAGCTAACGCAATACTGTAAACTATACACCAATAAAAATGAAAAAAGAATAGGGCTGATGACACTTGCTCAGATATTCCTCAACTGGAGAAGGAAGCTGGCCTAGAAGACCCTGTGGGCCCATAGTGGGGCCCAGAAGCCAGCTGAGAGGGTGCTGGAGAGTGTGCAGGGGCCACTGCAGAGAATGGGATAGGCCTGGCCGCCATGTGGGGAAGTGACCAAATTAGACTCAAACCGATTGTGTTTAAATCACTGGACTGAGTTCACTGGAATGTTAAGCTAACTTTTCTATTGGTTATCAGTGAGGACTCATTACAAAGGTAAGCTGAGTTATAGAGGAAAAAGCACCCCTAGGTGCTCCTTGGGCTGGGGGGCAGGGAGGAGACTTAAATCCTTCTGGGGTCTGGTCCCATCCTTGACACACCCAGCCCTCTGTAAACGCTGGGTCCTGGGAGAATGGAACCGTGTGAGAAAGAATCAATACTGCTGGGGGACGGTCACTCAGCCTCAGGCCCCCATGAATGGCTGAAAGTCCTGTCTCCAGGTTCTTGGATTTTGAGGAGGGAGAAGAACTGCTGGGCCCCAGTGGGAAGAAGGCATTTAGGGTAGTTAGGGTCACTCTTAGCAGCTCTGCCTTTCCTGGCCTCTGTAGGTCAGCATTGTCTGTCTCCTGAAGCATGTGCATTACATACTCGTTCATAAATCCACTGATGGGATGCGTTCATCCGTCCCTTCACTCAGCAGGGGTTAAAAGGACACAGGTTCTACCGCAGAGCCGATTAGAGCATAACTCAGGGCAAGAGAGGTTCTCCATTGCTCATAAATGACTCCCATGAAACAACTGCTCTCTGGGCCAGGACGGCAGGGTGGGCGTGGTCGGGCCAGGACTTAAGGTTTGGAGATTTACAGAGGAACGCATCTAAATAGTCCTCACCTGTAGCAAGATGCCATGGCTTAGTGAGCCCTTATGACGTTCCATGCATTACTTAAAGCATCTAATCTTCCCAGGCATTTCTCATATTTCTTTAGTCAAAAGATATAGAGCTGATAAGCTCAAGAAAAGAGCCTTCAGTGTATAGACATGACCCAGACCTGAAGGCTGGTGCTGAGGCTCCAGAGACGGGTTTTTCCTGTTTTCTTGGAGCCAGATGGTTTCTCTCTTCCCTTCCCTGCAGGGCCCTAGTCTGGTCTGGCAGAAGAGTGGATATAAATCCGTGTGAATCTGAGAACGCCAGTTGGGAAACGCTGGCCAGGGTGGGGGCTCCCTCACTGACAGGCCTGCAGAGGGCTGGAGGGGCCCAGGGAAGACAGTGCAGAGGCTCAGGAAATAAGTTCACCTACTTCTGTTTTGCTCAGAGCTGGCCTGAATTTTTAATTGATGCAAATTAAAACTTCCCAAAAATATTAGTCCACTTTGTTGGCAGTGAGCACACCCCCTTCCCCATCAGTGATTTGGCACCATCTGCAAACAAGAGTCCGTGCTGGTCCTACCGAAGGCCTTCCCCAGCTGCCGGCCCAGAGCTGCCTTTCAGGGAGGCCGGGTCCATGGACAAGCACATTCCCAGGAGCCCCATTGGGTCATGGTTCAGATGGGGTAGAATAATCTCCAGTCATCTCAGCATGACCTGGAAAGCGGTGTGAGGCTGGGGGACCTGAAAGAAAAGCTTCATCCATTTCCTCCTGCTTAAAATTTCTGGGCATGTTTTTGTTTTCTGTGACAATTGAGCAAGTGCTCTGCACCCTTTGTCCTGTGGATGCTGTTTGGTGAGCCAGAGCACAGAGGTGCTGGTGGTGTCCGCCGTGGCCATCATGCTCCTGGGGGTGTCTGACCTTTAGCCCTGCACCTGGAGGAGGTGCTGGGACATTATTCCTTCTCTGATGGACCACAGCTTTGCCACCTGGCATGCATGCATAGATGTTAGTCAGCAGGACTTGCCTTCTACACCCTGAACTGACCCCAGAGATCAATTTGGCCACTCAGCCTGGCCTTTCCCTTCCAATGAGTGCTTATCGATTGCCCGATTGGCCTTGGGCTTGCAGGCAGAGGAGGCCCGAGGTGGTGGAGAGAAAGGATTCGCTCCCTAAAATTGTACACAACAACACTATGTCACATTTTCTGTAGAAACAAGGTGAGAGAGGGGGAAATAGACATTCACATTTACTTCTATTTGTATTAAATAGATTATGGAGGGAATAAAAGGATTTGGGGGCTTCCCATGCAGCACTAGTGGTAAAGAACCCACCTGCCAAGGCAGGTTAGATGTAAGAGATGCAGATTCGATCCCTGGGCCCAGAAGATGCCCTGTAGGAGGACACAGCAACCCACCCAGCATTCTTGCCTGGAGAATCCCATGGACAGAGGAGCCTGGCAGGCTGCAGTCCATGAGGTCACACAGAGTTGGACACGACTGAAGCGACTTAGCACACACATTAAATATTTTATTAAATAAAAAGAGTGAAGATGGGACAAGGTAGATGGAGAGGGGTGGTACTGAGGGTTTTAAAAAACTTTTTATTGAGAAATATTTAAAACTCAAGTATTATGATTCAAAAATTATATTAAACATTTATATGAGGCTCTGGGGTGGGGATCAGTTGCCAAACTGAGTGATGTAAACTTTGATTCTGAAGACTTTGGAAGAAGGGGAGCAGGTCAACTTGAAAACCTCGCCCTCTTTCTTTGCTGATGGGTCACTTCACGTGGACTGAGGGGTGGTGTCCTCCTTTGCCAAGTTGCTGCAGTAGCTTCTGAGAAGACTTTGCCCAGATTGGGTAGCTGGGGCTGGAACTTCAGCCACTGTTCTGTGTGGTTGCTCTGCCCATCTCTGGGTGTGTGCAGTGTTTTGCGCCAGTGTTTGCACCCTACTGAAGAGTCAGCATGTGTGATGGTCACACATGAAAAGGCACAGGGGATTTAGATCTGAAAGATCCAAAATTATGTCTTAGTCTCGCATCTCACTGTTAACCACAGGAAGGCAACTTGCCCTTGCTGCTCTGTGGCTCCTTCGTCTACAGTGAGGGGATGACTAATCAATCACTTACCCAGGTCACAAAATTGTTGAGTGTGGTAATACACATGGAAGTGCTAGGTGAACCACGAGGCAGTAAATAGCTGGTTTTAAAAAACCCTGCCTGTTAATACAACATGCTTTGTTGCCTAGAAAAGTCCTTTGTAAGCAGGAAAGACTGCATCTTCTGCCTGGGTGTTTATGAGTGGCTATTTCTCCAGGGTGCTTCAAAGGGAACCTCAGACAGTGCCCGGGATGTGAGTAGGCCATGACGTTTCTCTTGGCCCATACTTGGTCATTTGATCATCTTGAAACTAGTGACTTCTATGCCCTCCACAAAAACACTCTTCAGTTTATTAGTTACTATAATTACTTGTGCACTGGCCTTCAATGCCATGACATAATTGAACTCTTAGTGCACTAGGCTCTCTGTGAGAAGAAGGTAGGATATGAGGCTCTGGCTCTCAAGGGGTTTACCTCCCAGGAAGGGACTGGGGAAGGACGCCTTGGAGCTGGGTCTTGAGGAAGGGAAAGATTATAGAAGGAGAAGGTTATCGTAATGGCCATCTACTTTGTTCTACTTGGAGAAGGAAATGGTAACCTACTCCAGTATTCTTGCCTGGGAAGTCAAATGGACATAGGAGTCCATGGGGTCATAAAGAGTTGGACAAGACTGAAGTGACTAAACTCTAGACCAGCACTTTGTTCAAAGCATTTCATTGACATCATTGCAGTCGGTACAATCCTGAAGGAAAAGTGTGATCTCTACTTTCCAGGGGAGGAAGCTGAGACTCAGGTTAAGAAAGGTGATTCTCACCAAGGGGATGCTGGATCCCAAATTCATGCTCTCTTTCTGCTTCCATGAAACCGTATACCCTCATAGACCTTCCAGGATACCACCCTCTAGTCCTTTTAAATCTGTCTCCTCGTGGCACCAGGTTCCCGGGCTGCCCCCTCCCCCCACCATACAGATCCTCCGCACCCAAATCCCCACACAGATGCTGTTCTTTCCCACAACAGGGCTTTTCCAGAGCTCCTCCTCCTGCTGTGAGTGCTTCTCCTGCTTCCCCCTCATTGCATGACTGATTCTCACCATTCAGGTCTTTGCATAACTGTCTCCTCCTCACAGAGCACGTTTGTAACTAAGTTACCTGAGTGTTCCCTGTAAATGTGCCTTTCCCCCCCCCCGTGGCGCTTGCCCCATTTCATAATTATAAATTTATGCATTTGCTTGCTTGTTGTCTGTAAGGTGCCTAAGGGCAGCGGCCACGTCAGATTTTCTTCACTGATGTGTACCCAACACCTGGTGTAGAGTGTAGAGTGAGTGTGTGGGTCTCAGTTTACATACTTGGGGTGCAGGAAACATGACATTTTCAACATAACCTTTAATTCCAAGTCCCCATCCCGTGGGGTTGGCAGGATTCACTGACTGTCTCCTCCTGGCCCCCCACCTTGGGATGTGGGGGAACCTCCTTCTTTACTAATGGGGGAAGGCAAAGAGTAGTTTCTCTACCTCCCTCCTTGCCCCCAGCTCCTGGCCAAGACACTTTGGGTCTTGCCAACCTTTTCTTTTCCTCCTCTTCAGACTTTCCTAGGTTTCCCAAGACTTTGGCTCTGAATGAACAAAAGGCAGAAAGGCTCGCTGGCTTTCTGTCTCACCCATTTCCCCCAAATAATGAAATCTAAAGCAGGCTAGTTGTCTGGGGAAGGAGAGTGAAAGGACCTAGGCTCATGTCAAAATGCCACCCCAGTGCAAATAACTCTGCACCTCTGGAGCTGAAAGGTGGACTCTGTAGGGTGAGAGCTTGGGAGGGGTTTGTTTCAAAGCTGGGTCAGGTGTACTGAGGGACACACGGACTACTACAGGATAAACCACTGCAGAGTAACAACAATAGTAAATAAGAAGAATGACATTTATTGAGCACCTATTCTGTGCCAAGCATTGAACTGGCATTTATATATAGCATCTCTAACTCCAGAGTCTGGGCTCTTTATCAAAGCCATGTTGCTTCTCTAGTAAAAAAAAGGTCTTGTTCACCATGAGGCTGGGGCTTCCCTGGTGGCTGAGACGGTAAAGAATCTGCCTGCAATGCAGGAGACCTGGTTTTGATCCCTGGGTTGGGAAGATCCCCTGAAGGGAATGGTTACCCACTTCAATATTCTTGCCTGAAGAATTCCATGGACAGAGGAGCCTGGCGGGCTATAGTCCATGGGGTCCCAAAGAGTCAGACATGACTGAGTCACACACACACACACACACACACACACACAATGAGGCCAGTCAACAGCATTCACACACACACACACACACACACACACACACACACACACACACAATGAGGCCAGTCAACAGCATTCACACACACACACACACACACACACACACACACACACACACACACACAATGAGGCCAGTCAACAGCATTCAGCACTGGGTGGTCTGGTCTGGGGAGCAAGGAGGAGATGCTCTTGGCAAGAGGGAATTCCAGGCCAGTCTCAGTGACAGCCTGGAGTTACCTGAACCCAGACCTTACTGTCTTCCAGAAACTCTTCATCCTGCCAAGTTAGGGTTATAAATGCAAAGCTTGGTCCACTGGCCAAGGACTGTCAGAACCTACCTGGTGGAGGTAGATTTTGCATCACATCTTTGTCTTCTCTGAACTCGTGTGGTTGGTAGCTTCAGTTTGGCTGCAAGACACACTGCCCTTTGAGATGTAAGCCAATTTTCACTCATTCCATATGTGTACATTTCATCATTTTTCAAACTGCAAGTTACCTGAGGGCTTTTGTGTCTCTGGTTTGTAGTAGTATTGAGGCTAGTTTAATGTTTATCAAGCACTATGTGTCAGGTACTGGTCTAAGTGCTTCACACAGAGGAGTTCATGTCATCCTCTTAACAACCCTGTTTTTTTTTTTTTTTTAACTTAAAAAAAATGTTTTTGGCTGTGCTGAGTCTTCGTTGCTGCAGAGGCTTTTCTCTAGTTGCAGTGAGTGGGGGCTATTCTCCAGCTGCAGTGTGCAGGCTTCTCATAGCGATGGCTTCTCCTGCTGCAGAGCATGGGCTCTGTGATGCTTGGGCTTCAGTAGTTGCAGCATGTGGGCTCAGTAGTTGCAGCACGTGGGCTTCAGTAGCAGCATGTGGGCTTCAGTAGTTGCAGCATGTGGCTCAGTAGTTGCAGCATGTGGGCTCAGTAGTTGCAGCATGTGGGCTTCAGTAGTTGCAGCATGTGGTTCAGTAGTTGCAGCATGTGGCTCAGTAGTTGCAGCATGTGGGCTCAGTAGTTGCAGCATGTGGGCTTCAGTAGTTGCAGCATGTGGTTCAGTAGTTGCAGCATGTGGCTCAGTAGTTGCAGCATGTGGGCTCAGTAGTTGCAGCATGTGGTTCAGTAGTTGCAGCATGTGGCTCAGTTGCAGCATGTGGGCTCAGTAGTTGCAGCATGTGGGCTTCAGTAGTTGCAGCATGTGGCTCAGTAGTTGCAGCATGTGGGCTCAGTAGTTGCAGCATGTGGTTCAGTAGTTGCAGCATGTGGGCTTCAGTAGTTGCAGCATGTGGTTCAGTAGTTGCAGCATGTGGGCTTCAGTAGTTGCAGCATGTGGCTCAGTAGTTGCAGCATGTGGTTCAGTAGTTGCAGCATGTGGGCTTCAGTAGTTGCAGCATGTGGCTCAGTAGTTGCAGCATGTGGGCTCAGTAGTTGCAGCATGTGGCTCAGTAGTTGCAGCATGTGGGCTTCAGTAGTTGCAGCATGTGGTTCAGTAGTTGCAGCATGTGGGCTTCAGTGGTTCAGTAGTTGCAGCATGTGGGCTTCAGTAGTTGCAGCATGTGGCTCAGTAGTTGCAGCATGTGGGCTCAGTAGTTGCAGCATGTGGCTCAGTAGTTGCAGTATGTGGGCTCAGTAGTTGCAGCATGTGGGCTTCAGTAGTTGCAGCATGTGGCTCAGTAGTTGCAGCATGTGGGTTCAGTAGTTGCAGCATGTGGCTCAGTAGTTGTGGCTCTTGGGCTCTAGAGCACAGGCTCGGGAGTTGTGGTGCATGGGCTTAGTTGCTCCATGGCCGTGGGATCTTCCTTTACCAGGGATCAAACCTGTGTCTCCTGCACTGGCAGGCGGATTCTTTACCACTGAGTCACCAGGGAAGCCCATCATTCCAGTTCTGATTGCCATTTTGCACATGAGAAATCTGAGGCCCATAGAGGGTAAATAACTTGCTCCAGGTCATGCAATTACCAATGACTGGTCTATGAACTGGCGCTGCTTGATCCCTCCCCTGTATGGCTTCTGGTAGCAAAGATGCGGTCTCCTTAAAAAACTCATCTGGAAAGTGAGTGGTATATTTCAGTTTGTTCTCTGGGCATGGAAGGTTTATTTATTTATTTGTATATTTTTACAAAATATATTTTGTATACAAAATTATTGTATACAGATTTGTTTTGTATGCAAAATAAATCTGTATATTTATTTGTATATAAATTTATTTATATATTTATTTACAAATATACACAATTTATTTATTTTTCTCTGCTGGGTCTTTAACAGCTATGGAAAGGCACCAAGGTGTGGTGGTGGGGGCAGGGAGCACTGTAGTGTATGCGGATAAACATTAGACATGGAGCCACAAGCCCTCAGGTTCAATTCCTGGCCATGCTGGCTAGGAGCCTTTGACCTTAGGCAAGTCGCTTGCACTTCCTGAGCGTCACTCTTCTCGCCTGTTAAATGGGATTAAGATGCTCTACCTTAGAGGGTTGTTGTGAGCTCATGAGAATATGAATATTAAAGTGGTTTGTACCTAAATTTGGGGTGATGAAATGATCATGGTTGCTACCTTTACTTTTTTTGTTGTTGTTATTGTTGTTGGCTGCACTATAGGGCCCGCAGGGTCTCATTTCCCTGACTAGGGATTGAACCTGGGCCACAGCAATGAAAGCCCAGAATCTTAACCACTGTGCCAACCAGGAATTCCCATTATCTTAAAAAAAATTTTTTTTATTTAAAAAATTTATTTATTTGTCTGCACTGGGTCTTAGTTGCAGCTCAGGATTTAGTTGCAGCATATGGGATCTTTAGTTGCAGTGTGTGAAAATTCAGTTGTGGCATGTGGAATCTAGTTCCCTGACTAGGGATTGAATCTGGGCCCCCTGAACTGGGAGGGCAGAGTCTTAGCTACTGGACCTCCAGGGACGTCTTTCCCATTATCTGTAGTATTAAAGGATGAATATGGTGAGGAATGACTAGTAACAGAAAAGGCGGGTCTACTGGGCCTGCTAATAGGATATCATTCTCTCTCTTGTGCTCTTCCCCAGCTCCCTGATAATGCCTCTAATGCCTGGTGCCTGTTCAGCCCATGCCCTGGACTCAGAGCCCGTTTCTTTGGTTCTGTCAGTCAGGATGCCGAGCTGCAAACAACAGCTACTCTCAACTGGAAAGGAATTTATGAAAGGGAATAATGAATATTAGGTGGTATTCTGGGGAGGAAGGGAGAGCTGGGAATAACGACCAGCCACATCACCAGGGCTTTTATATTTCTATTCAGCACCAAAACCTCCAACACACACACACACACACACACACACACACACACACACACACACACACACACACACAGAGTGGCTATCCTTTGTACATGCAAGGCACACTCTTTTGTTATAGCAATGACTTCATTGGGAACTTTCCACAGTTCAGTTGCTCAGTTGTGTCCGACTCTTTGTGACCCCACGGACTGCAGCACACCAGGCCTCCCTGTCCATCACCAACTCCCGGAATTTACCCAAACTCATGTCCATTGAGTTGGTGATGCCATCCAACCATCTCATCCTCTGTTGTCCCCTTCTCCTCCCACCTTCCCAGCATCAGGGTCTTTTCAAATGAGTCAGCTCTTCGCATCAGGTGGCCAAATTATTGGAGTTTCAGCTTCAACATCAGTCCTTCCAATGAATATTCAGGACTGATCTCCTTTAGGATGGACTGGTTGGATCTCCTGGCAGTCCAAGGGACTCTCAAGAGTCTTCTCCAGCACCACAGTTCAAAAGCATCAATTCTTCGGTGCTCAGCTTTCTTTTTTTTTGGATTCATCTGGGTAGACAGCTGCATGCATTTTTATTTTTTTTTTATTATTATTTTTTTCTTTTTTTATTATTTATTTATTTATTTTTTATTAGTTGGAGGCTAATTACTTCACAACACTTCAGTGGGTTTTGTCATACATTGATATGAATCAGCCATCTTTATAGTCCTAACTCTCACATCCATGCATGACTACTGGAAAAACCATAGGGGACTGACAATTTACAGGTGCACTGGAGATAGGGGGACACAGTGGAAAAGCCTCCTGATGCCAGAAGATCTTAGTGGGAATAACGAAAGCACACATTGCTGTTAATAGGAGAAGTTGGTCTGAAAGAGCTGGGGCCATCGGCATCTCGCTCTCCACCCCAGAAGAAGCGATGAGCATGGGAAATCTCCCTCTAAGGGGAGATTTCACTCCATCTCACTCCCCAGGGGCTAGGGGATAGAGGAAGGGGCTTGCAAAGCTAGAGACCAAAGCTGAGTGGGGGCAGGGTGGGGGACTCCCCAACTGGGAAGAGGATGGGAGTCTGAGGGCCCTAGGATGAGACCTCTACTCAGGTTAATCCCTGGGGAGGATGGGGCCTCAGAGGGATGTTCTGCGGTGCCCTTAAGGCATCAATATCCAGGGACTAGGTTGGCAAGACCCTCCCCAAGCTGCCTCGGTATTAAAGTAGCTGCCATCTGATTTTACAAGCTAGAAGACGGAGCCCGAGGCCACGAGCAGGACCAGGTGTCAGAGGACCCTGGGAAATGTTCCCAAAGGTGGGGACTCCCAGGCTCCTGTTTACCTCTAAGGAAGGGTAGGCTCCACCAAAGCATGCAAGTTAGAGACTTGGAACCGAGTTACCTGGCTCAGAGTGATAACGGACCATGTATTAGCGTGCTGGGGCTGCCATAACAGAGTCCCATGAACAAAATGGCTTAAACAACAGAAGTCTGTTGTCTCGCAGCTCTGGAGGCTGAAAATTTGAGATCAAGACACCAGAAGGGCCGTGTTCCCTCTAAAGGCCCAAGGGAAGGATCTGTTCCCAGGTTCTGGTTGTTCCTGGGCTGGTGGCAGCTCAACTCCAAACTTCACACAGCACTCTCCCGAGTATGTCTGTGTCCACATTTCCCCTTTTTATAAGGATACCACTCAATACTCTGGCCACCTGATCCCAAGAGCCGACTCATTGGAAAAAAACCTGATGCTGGGAAAGATTGAAGGCCGGAGGAGAAGAGGACAGTATAGGATGAGAAGGTTGGATGGCATCACCAACTCAGTGGACCTGAGTTTGAGCAAGCTCCGGGAGACAGTGAAGTACATGGAAGCCTGACGTGCTGCAGTCCACGTGCTGCAGACACGACTCAGCAACAGAACAACTTTCATATTATAAAAGGAGCCCACCCTCTCCCAGTATAACCTCATTTCCAAATAAGGTCACCTTTGGAGGTACTGGGGATTAAGATTTCAACCTATGAATGGGTGGGGTGTGTGTGTGTGTCTGTGTGTGTCTGTGTGTGTGTGCATGCGTGTGTGCACGCGGGGGAGGGTGCACAATTCAACCTGTAACAGATGGGTCTCACACCCTGAGTTTCGGGGCACAGTTCACACACTCTACTTAAACCCAGCTGACTCTCATGTGGGCGTCTTGGTTCACCCTCCCCACACCCTATGAGCCTGGAAGGCTGACCACCTTTCCTCTGCTGAAAGAGGTTGGGAGCAGTAACGGGCGGTGGCCGGGACACATACTGAAGATGCCCTGTCAGCAGCCTGCTTCCCGGCTGCGACCGTGGCAGGGTCACAGCCTCCCTGAATCTCAGCTGTGATGAGGCCAAGAGGAGGATGGAGGGGGCCCAGACTGGACGCTGTGCTCAGCCGATGCTAGCTGCCTTCCCCTCTCCCTGCTGTTGACTCTGAATGTAGAAAACCTTCCTTCAGGTTGAGTGGAGACCCAGCTGCGGCCAGGGTTTTGTGGGTGTGTCAGTCATTCGGTTGTGTCCCATGCTTTTGCAACCCCAGAGGACTCTTGAGAGTCCCTTGGATGGCAAGGACATCCAACCAGTCCATCCTAAAGGAGATCAGTCCTGAATATTCATTGGAAGGACTGATGTTGAAGCTGAAACTCCAATACTTTGGCCACCTGATATGAAGAGCTGACTCATTTGAAAAGACCCTGATGCTGGGAAAGATTGAGGGCAGGAGGAGAAGGGGACGACAGAGGATGAGATGGTTGGATGGCATCACCGACTCAATGGACATGAGTTTGGGTAAGTTCCGGGAGTTGGTGATGGACAGGGAGGCCTGGCGTGCTGTGGTTCATGGGGTCGCAGTCGGACACGACTGAGCGACTGAACTGACTGACTGGACTGTAGCCCACCAGGCTCCTCTGTCCATGGGATTCTCCAGGCAAGAATACTGGAGGGGGTAGTCATTCCCTTCTCCAGGGATCTTCCTCACTAGGGATTGAACCCGGGTCACCTGCACTGCAGGGAGATTCTTTACCATCTGAGCCAGAGGGCAGGGCTGGGAGAGGGGAAATTACCCGTACAAGGTAACAGGGTTAAACCTCTTTTCCCACCTGGAGCCCATCATGCCCAGCACCCTGTATCCCACTCGCGATGTTGGTTACCCTCTCCTGGGTCTGGCCAGTGCCACTCTCCCCTGCCCATCAGCTCCATCCTGGTTCTCCCTGCACATCCTCCTAGGTTCTCCTAAGGATTCAGGGACGTGTCTTCATCAGCTGTAAAGCGAGGGGCAGTTAGGGGCATGTCAATGTGCTAGGGTGCCTAGTTTCATCCAGACCCCAGAGGGTCAAACTGGGATCCAGTGTAGCCTTCCAGAGACTTTGCCCTTGGGAAGGGAGAAGTGACTACTTCAGGGATTGGAGGAGGGGGGAGGTTGAGCAAACTGAGCCAGAGAATCTTAGAGCTGGAGGGAACTTTGGAACGCCCCTCTGGCTACG
The DNA here is from genome assembly GCF_033118175.1 of Dama dama. Classification (NCBI taxonomy): domain Eukaryota; kingdom Metazoa; phylum Chordata; class Mammalia; order Artiodactyla; family Cervidae; genus Dama; species Dama dama. The sequence goes on along the minus strand of NC_083688.1, from coordinate 27,363,863 downwards.
ATGGAGAAACCAAGGCCCAGGGAGGGGAGGTAACTGCCAAGGTCAAATGTTGGGCGGTGCCCGGCAGCAGGAGCCAGGCATCTGGGGCTATGTCAGGACCGAAGGGACAGGTGGTGGGTGCTCCCCCAGGTCTGCGAGGAGGGGCTGGCGGCTGCGGAGGGGTCGCCTCCAGAACTCTTGCGGGGAGGGGAGGCTAAAAGCAAGGTTGGTGCGTGAATCTGGGGATTGTGGGAGTGGAGGGTGGCGCACGCGCCCGGGGCAACGCGTGGGGCGCGGGAGAAGGGGCTGGTGGAAAGGTGGGGTCCTGCGGGGGCCGGCGCGTGGGAGCCGGGCCGGCCAGGGCGGGGTGAGTCACCGCCCGCCCGCTCCCATTGTGCGGCCCAGCGGCGGCGGCGGCGGCGGCGGAGCTGCGGAGCCGAGCGCGAGGAGGTGGAGCCGCGGGCTGCGGGCTCCGGCGCCTGCGTCCGCCCGACTCCCCGCGGCCGCGGGCGCCCCCCGGCCGTCCGACCCTGCGTGGCGACAGGCCCTGGAGCCCGCGCCGGAGGGAGATGGGGCGCGGCGGCCGGCCCGGGCCTCGCACGCTCCGGAGCCCCGAGGTACCGCAGGGCGGGGCGGGGCGCGGCGCGCCCGGCCCGGGGGCGTCCGGGGTGCGGCGGGGCCTGGATGGGCGCTGGGGAGGCCGGGGGATCCGGCTCTTAAGAGAGGGAGGGGGCGGCGGGGCGAGACTCCTGACCCCGCCCTCCTTCCCCAGGGCTCCCCATTAGGTTCGCGCAGCGCCCCCTTCTTCTCACCCGGGTCACGGGTCCCTCAGTGAGTCCGAGCCTCCCAAGCCGCTTCTCCGGACATGGCCAACGGAGTGATCCCGCCACCCGGGGGCGCCTCCCCCCTACCCCAGGTGACTGACGCTCGCGGGGGTGGGAGAAGAGGAGGGGGAGGGACCGCAGGAGGAGGTGGGGGTGTCCTCTGGTCGACTCTGGGACACCCCCCAAACCCCGATCCAGGGATGGAGCTGGGCGGGGATATGGAGAAGGAGGAGGGTGGTCTTTTGGTATTTTTCCTGTCTGTTGACCCCTCTGGTCCCAAGCCCTTGAGAGCCCGGGAGGCTGACCCCAGTCTGGGCCTCAGGGAGTAGAAAATGGGGTCTGCTGGTCTCCCCCACCTCCACCTGGGGCTTGGAGTCGGGGCAGGTGTGTCAAGTTCATGGGTCGAGGGTCCTTAGGAGGGGCTGCTGGGTCTGCAGGTCCGGGTGCCCTTGGAGGAACCACCTCTGAGTCCAGACATGGAGGAGGACGATGACTTGGGCAAGACCTTGGCTGTGAGCAGGTTTGGGGACCTCATCAGCAAGCCCCCAGCCTGGGACCCCGAGAAGCCCAGCCGCAGCTACAGCGAGCGGGACTTTGAGTGTGGGTAGCCCGGGGACCCCTAGTGTGGCCGCCCTCACCGCCATCACCTTCATTTGCCACCATCACCGTGCTCACCACTGGCTGGGTCACCCAGGGCCATCTTATGCTGGACGCTGCGCTGGGCCACCACGCCGTGTTAAGTCATCCTGCCTCACTCACCCATCACCTGTCTGCCTGCCAGGGGAGCTGGGCCCCAGACCCAGGGGAGATGTAGGGAGATGGGCCTGAGGCTGCCCTTGGTGACCTTCATCTTCCTCAAGGCTCTGTCCTTCCCCCCTTTCCTCTTGGCCACCTCTCATCCTCTCCTTGTCTCGCCTGACTCCACCTTTACCTTCCTTGCTGTATGTATCCTGGCCTCTCATACCCCCATCCTCCCCTCTCCATCACTCCATCCCCCACTCTACCAGGCCTTATCCATGACAGGCTGTGGATACAGGTGTTGGGGGGAGCCTGACTCTGGAGGAAGGACCAGGGTGCCCTTCTTTGCGGCCTTGAGCTAGAATAATAAGGTGTGTGCCCCTAGGGTGGTGAGGGGTCCCCTTCTGCTGTGGGGGCCCCAACCGGCTCTCCTGCACCCCCAGTTCACCGACACACATCCCACCACACCCACCACCCGCTCTCGGCGCGCCTGCCTCCACCCCACAAGCTGCGGCGACTGCCCCCGACCTCTGCTCGGCAGACCAGGAGGAAGAGGAAGAAGGAGAAAACCTCTGCTCCCCCCTCCGAGGGGACCCCTCCCATCCAGGAGGAGGGGGGAACCGGAGTGGATGAGGAGGAGGAGGAAGAGGAAGAAGAGGGGGAATCTGAGGCAGAACCTGCGGAGCCCCCACCCCCAGGGTCCCCACCGAAAGCAAAGGTAGGGACCCCCGAAGGGGTGCTGGCTGCTCAGGGAGGGACGCGGGGAGGAGGGGAGGCTTGGCAGTGGGGGATTGAGGGGCTGGGTTGGAGCACGGACCCAGGGCACACGCGGTTTATCCACAGTTTTCCATCGGAAGTGACGAGGATGACAGTCCCGGCCTCTCCGGGAGGGCTGCCTTCACCAAGCCCCTGCCCTCGGTGGGCCCGAGCTCGGACAAGAGCCCCCAGCACTCGGTCAGGTACTGGCCCCAGGCCCAGCCCAGCGCAGGTCCCTTCCTGAACCCCAGAGAAGAAGCTGGGAGGAGATGAGAGAAGGGGGCAGAGGAGGCAGACAGGGTGTGCCCCTTCTCTGCATGAAGGACCAGGAGGAGAGGACCGGAGGATCGGCAGGGACAGTCTTCCAGGAGAGAGAGGGTGTTTGAGTGGAGAGGAGAATGGGACAAAGAGGACCTGGGGACCGGCATGATAGGCTCAGGAAGGTGGAGATAAGCTTTTTCTCTGCCCAGGAGAAGCCTGTGTTTAGTCCCCAGGGAGGCCATTCCAGCCCCATCCCAAGCTGGGGGAGGGTAGGGCAACCCCCTCACCTGGCCCATCTCCACGGAGCTTCCCTGCCAAGTTCAAGGTTGCCGTGTTGCCTCCTCAGCTCTCCTAGTCCCCGGGCCCGCGTCTCCCGAGTCACTGGAGAGAAGGGCCGACCGTGGAGCCCATCGGCCAGCTATGACCTGCGGGAGCGGCTGTGCCCGGGCAGTGCCCTGGGCGGCCCAGGCGGCCCGGAGCAGCAGGTGCCCACTGACGAGGCGGAGGCCCAGATGCTGGGCTCCGCAGACCTGGACGATATGAAGAGTGAGTGACACCCATTCCCAGGGGCGCCCAGCCTGTGAGGGACCTTGGAGAAGCTCGGTGCTCTCCCCTACCCAGGGCTGAGCCCCCTCTGCAGTATCGCTGCTTACTGGAATGTGGCCAGTGATGGGGAGCTCACTACTTCACTAGGCCATGCCTCGGGTGCCAGAGCTGAGATTTCCCCTGGCGAAACCTCTGCCCTTCCGTCCTGGTTGTGTCCTCTGAGTCACCCCTGGAATGAGGCAGCCCCCACGTGACGTTTAGAAACATCCTTGTACCCTCTCCCCCGAGGCTCCTCTCCTTGGGGCAGACTCTTGTTAACACCCCCGCCCCGAACCAGCCCCATGAGTCTGGGCCACTCATCTTGGTCCTGCCTCTCCCTGCGTTGGGGCCCCTCTGCTCCCACCACACCACCCTCGACCGGGCCTGGCTGTGATCTTGGCACATTCCTTCCATCTTATCAGTGCCCTGGTTTCTGTGGCACCTGTCATCACCCATGGGGCACTGTGCCCAGGCCAGGGGCATCGCCCACCCCTCCCTCCTCCCCCTTGGAACCACCGTGTGTCGGGGTGAGGGGGGGCAGTTGGAGGGAAGGCTTTGAGCTCAGTACGTCATGGAAAGTTGCCAGGGCCTGAGGACAGGGGCAGGAACAATCCGATGGCAGCAGGAGCAGCAGCGGCGGTGGCGGCGGGATGGGGGGGCCAGGGGGAGGGCGTGTTTACAGGCCCAGCGTGGGGGCTGGAAGCAGCAGGCAGCAGGCTTGGGGACCTGGGGAGTCGGGGTCGGGAGGCCCGGCCACTTGCAGTTCTGGTTGGACCAAGACCACCGCTGTCCAGGCGCCCATCTCTCCGGAGAGCCAAGGCTCTGGGAAGGAGCAGGGGCTGCAGCCTCGGCCATCTAGGGGATGACGAGCCCGCTGGAGGAGGTCACAGAGCCCAAGGGGGCATCGAGCCCTGGGCCCGGGGATGCTGAGGACCAGGGCCCTGGGAAGGCTCCAACCCCCAGCCCTCGAGACTCACTGACCTCAGAGGACTTAGAGATGTTTGTGCTGGACTTTGAGGACTATGACCTGTGGGAATCCATCAGGGGCCAACTGAGCCCCATGGCGGGGGGACTGGCTTGTGAGTAACTGGGCTGCTGGCCTTGTTCTGGCTCCGGGCCTGGAAGGGGCGCGTGGGGAGAGAGGGAGAGAAGCTCTGCCTGAGTGTACCCATGCGAGGGACGTGGGTGCCAGGGGGCACAGGCAGAGTCCTGAGGGTGCAGAGCCTGGGGACTTACTGTGGGTCCTGGCTCTACAGATTGAGAGGTGGCCATGGCAGGGGCTGTAGACTGGGTTGGGTGGGGGTCTGCCTTTTTCTGTGGCTTAGCCAGCGTCCCCTGTGTGACTTTGGACTTGTCCTGTCCCCTTTCTGAGCCTCAGTCTCCTCATGTATGAGATGCACCCCCCCCCCCCCCCACCGCAGACAATGTTGTTTTGTTGGCGTGGCCCCTGGGTGACTGTGGCGCCCCCTCCAAGTAGACTGGCTGGGCGGAGCTGGGGGAGCTGGCCATGACCCCGGGGGGCCCTGAGCTGGTGCCCTGGGACGGCTGAGCCCACCTTCTCCACAGGTCACCGGCTGGAGGACAACCCCGGCGTGCGGCGGCACCTGGTCAAGAAGCCGTCTCGGACGCAGAGTGGGAGGGGCAGCGCCGGTGGCCTGGCCCCCGTCCTGCGCAGGAAGAAGAAGCAGCAGCAATTTGACCGGCGGCCTCATGAGGTACCAGACCCCGTGGGGATGGGCCTTTCGGTCCCGCTTGCCTCTCTTCCCACCTTTTCCCTCCTTCCCTGCCTGCCTGGCCCATCACCCACATCCCCAGGACAGCCGGGCCCACCTGGCGGCCCCCCAGGCCCTCACCCCGGGCACCCCACCCCAGGTGTTTGTGGAGCTGAACGAGCTGATGCTGGATCGCAGCCAGGAGCCCCACTGGCGGGAGACGGCCCGCTGGATCAAGTTTGAGGAGGATGTGGAGGAAGAGACGGAGCGCTGGGGGAAGCCCCACGTGGCCTCGCTCTCCTTCCGAAGCCTGCTGGAACTCAGGAGGACCATAGCCCACGGTAGGGGCGCTGCAGAGCTCGGCCGGGGCCAGGCTGCCCAGCTCCCAGGACGATGCCCTGGGGCCGGGCGAGGTCTGGCTGCCCCTCGGGAATGTGGGGTCTACACAGTCGTACTCTGAGGGGCGGGGCTGTGCATGGGGACCTGGCTCTATCCCTGGGGCACAGTAGGTATCTGTCCAGGCAGTAAGCGGACAGATGACCCCTCTCTGGGCAAGGAGGGGCGGTGCCCTCACCCCTGCTCTCTTTTCCATCCCTTTCGGGCTGGGTTGTGGCCACGTGGGACTGTGTATCTGCCTGGGCACATGGGATGCTATGCTCACCCGGCATACTTGCCTGCCCCTGGGGGAGCAAGGCCACTGGGAGGGGTGTTTCTATATCTAACGGGAATGAGATCCCTTCCCCGTCTGTTCCCCCAGGGGCTGCCCTTCTCGACCTGGAGCAGACCACTCTGCCAGGCATTGCACACCTCGTGGTGGAGACCATGATTGTGTCTGACCAGATCCGGCCGGAGGACAGGGCCAGTGTCCTTCGCACTCTGCTGCTGAAACACAGGTGCCAGGGTGGGGTGCCTGGGAGGGGGGATGGCCTTCAGGTTCAGCTGCCTTCCAGGAGCACAGACTCTCTCAAGAGGCTCTTTCCCGTCTGCTTGAATACCTCAAGTGACAGAGAGCTCATTCCTTCACCCTTTAGAAAATATCAACCATTAGAAAGTTCCTAATTACACTGAGGCAGAGAGAATGGAGGCCCCGACCCTCCATATCTCATTTCCCCATGACCTCAGGCCACCAAGGACCTCTCCTGCTCACCTGCCTGCCCCCTCTGCCCTCTCTCCAGCCATCCCAATGATGACAAGGACAGTGGCTTCTTTCCCCGAAATGCGTCCAGCTCCAGTGTGAACTCCGTCCTAGGGAATCACCACCCAACCCCCAGCCACGGCCCTGACGGTGCAGTGCCCACCATGGCCGATGACCTGGGGGAGCCAGCCCCTCTCTGGCCTCATGACCCTGAGGCCAAGGAGGTCAGTTGCCTTGCTCTGACCTGGGCTGGGGGACAGCAAGGGTTTCATTGAGTGGATCAGGAAGGTTGGATGCCTGGTGCCAAGCTAGGCATGGAGAAACAGGAGGTTTAAGTGGGATCATGGGGCAGGGCCAGGGGAGCCACTTAAATAAGATAAAGCTGCGGTGGTGGTGGGGCTTGGAGGAGGGGTCCAGATCCTGGGCTGGTCCCCTCCTGATGTGGGGCATATCACCAGGAGCCCCCACCCTGGCTGGGTTGGGGGGGTGGCGGGGAGAAAGCAAGGCCCAGATCCAGGGGTTGGAGGCAGAGTCCAGGCCTGGAGTGAGGGATGGGAGGGCCTGCCACGGCCTCCGGTCTGGGTCCCAGCCCTATTCCAGTTCTGCGTCCTCAGAAGCCCCTGCACATGCCCGGGGGAGATGGTCACCGGGGGAAAAGCCTGAAGCTGCTGGAGAAGATCCCTGAAGATGCTGAGGCTACTGTTGTGCTCGTGGGTAAGGAGGGCTGGGTGCTGGGGATAGGGGTTACGGGGCGTGGATGCCTCCACGCTTGTCTGCTTGTCTTGACTTTGGCCTGCAGGCTGCCTCTTCCATTCCAGTCAGGCCCTCAACCTGCCCCTTCTCTTCCTCTCAGCCCATCTTGCCCCAACCTTTTCTTCCCTAATCCTCTGTCTGCTTCTTGTTCAGTTTTCTGCTGTCTTGGCCTGCTGCTATTCTATATAGCACCTTTGTGAGAATTAGACAAAGGCAACTCTTCCTTAATACCCTTGATCTCCACCTGTTGGTAAATTATAATAAATATACAAACATATAAACAAACAGGGCTACTTTAGATTGGGGTTCCTTTGTGCAGTGTGCAACCTGCTCAACTGTACATGATGGCCCCAAATAGCCCCTGCAGGGCCTGCCTTGACCTCTCCCCTTGGCCCAGCACCCTGTGCCTTGCTCTCCCTCCAGGCTGTGTGCCTTTCTTGGAGCAGCCAGCGGCTGCCTTTGTGCGCCTGAATGAGGCCGTGCTCTTGGAGTCTGTGCTTGAGGTCCCCGTGCCAGTTCGCTTCCTCTTCGTGATGCTGGGGCCAAGCCACACCAGCACCGACTATCACGAGCTTGGGCGGTCCATTGCCACCCTCATGTCTGACAAGGTGGGTCTTGTTCCCCGGAGCCCTGTTTGTTCCCCGTCCCTCTTACTGCCCCCCAGTGGCACCCACAAATGCAGGGGTGCTTCGGCCCCCCTGGATGGAGACAGTACTCTGGAGTGGTGGAGGCAGCTGTGAGCTGAGACAGAAAAGGGAGCTGGGACACAGGGAGGTGGATGCAGGAGAGAAGCCCAGACTCTGAAGCTTTGGATGTGACAGGAGACTTGAAAGGGAGGCAGGATCCTCCAGGGCTTGGACAGGAGGGCCCTCTAGCCAGGGATGGTGTTTGAAATACTTACTGACCAGCAGGCTGTGGGCACTCTCCAATCAGAATGGAGGTTGGATTGGTAAGGCCATGCCGGGTGTCACTGTTGCATTGTGGAAAAGTCTGGAGGTTCTCCCAGGGGGATAGAGAACGCTCCCTGGGGTGAGGGGTGGTGTTCAGGGCCGTGGCTCCCTGCCAGAAGGGACCTGAGTCATAGCTCTGACCAGCATCCTGGACCTGTGTGTGTGGCTGAACATCCCCCTTGCCTCTGGCTCTGTGATGGCCCAACACCTCCTCCCTGAAGGCCCCCTCCCTGGGCTGTGGGCTCAGCCCCTGCCTCTCCTGCCCCCAGCTGTTCCACGAGGCTGCCTACCAGGCGGACGACCGGCAGGACCTCCTGAGCGCCATCAGCGAGTTCCTGGATGGCAGCATCGTGATCCCCCCGTCCGAGGTGGAGGGCCGAGATCTGCTGCGCTCTGTGGCTGCCTTCCAGCGCGAGCTGCTCAGAAAGCGCCGGGAGCGTGAGCAGACCAAAGCCGAGCTCACCACCCAGGGTGGCTACGTGGCCCCCGGGAAAGGTCTGACCCTATGGGGCCCAGGGCCCCCCCGCACCCATGTCTCCTTGGCCCCGTCTGACTCCTGAGTCCTGCACTCCGGCTTCTAATCCCAGACCCATGACTCTGCCCTGGGACCTGGGCTGGGAAGGATGCGGCCCAGGATCTGCTCCCAGCACAAGGTTCCAGCAGCCCCTGTGTTCCCCCAGAACTGTCGATGGAACTGGGGAGCTCTGAGGCCGCCCCTGATGATGACCCCCTGCTGCGGACCGGCTCGGTGTTTGGGGGGCTTGTCCGGGACGTGAAGCGCCGGTACCCCCACTACCCCAGTGACCTGCGGGACGCCCTGCACTCCCAGTGCGTGGCCGCCGTGCTCTTCATCTACTTTGCTGCCCTCAGCCCCGCCATCACCTTCGGGGGGCTGCTAGGTGAGGGGCAGGAGGAGAGGTGAGGGGACTCAGTGTCACCTGCAGTATTCCTGGGCCAGGGGGTCCCGTGATCACTTCTGGGATGCCTGTAATGTGAGAGGGAGTGGGGCATCTGGTGACCACCCTGGGGGGCTGGTGCTGACGGTGGTGAGGGGCCCTGTCTACCACTCTGGAGAGTGCTGCTCTGTATTTCCTAGGTCCCCAGGTTAGGGGAGGGCTTCCCTGGTGGCTCAGATGGTAGAGAATCCGCCTGCAATGGGGGGAGACCTGGGTTCGATCCCTGGGTTGGGAAGATTCCCCTGGAGGAGGGCATGGCAGCCCGCTCCGGTATTCTTGCCTGGAAAAATCCTCATGGACAGAGGAGCCTGGCGGGCTACAGTCCAGGGGTCACAAAGAGTCGGGCATGACTGAGCGACTCAGCACAGCACAGCACAGGTTAGGGGAAGCTAGATGAGAAAGGGGGGCCAGGGGGAAGGAGCCGGGCCACGGCCACCCCACTGACCCTCGATCGCTCCAGGAGAGAAGACGGAGGGGCTGATGGGTGTGTCTGAGCTGATCGTGTCCACGGCTGTGCTTGGCGTCCTCTTTTCTCTGCTGGGGGCCCAGCCGCTGCTCGTGGTCGGCTTCTCGGGGCCACTGCTCGTCTTCGAAGAAGCCTTCTTCAAGGTGACTGCCACCCAGTCCCTCCCCAGGGGTCACTGGCTCTACCTGGAGCCCCTGGCCCAGGTGATGGGCCTCCGGGGTGGCTCCCCCCCACCTCGGGTTTCGCCTGTCCCGCCTGTCCCGTGGGGCCCTGATAGCCAGGGCAGACGGCTGTGGGTAAGTGCCTCTCTCTGCGGATCTCTAGTTCTGCCGGGCCCAGGACTTGGAGTATCTCACGGGCCGTGTGTGGGTGGGCCTCTGGCTGGTGGTGTTCGTCCTCGCCCTGGTGGCCGCGGAAGGCAGCTTCCTGGTCCGCTACATCTCGCCTTTCACCCAGGAGATCTTCGCCTTCCTCATCTCGCTCATTTTCATCTATGAGACCTTCCACAAGCTCTACAAGGTGGCAGCCCCCAGAGGTCTTGGGGGTGGGTTTACGTCGGGGCTGGGCAGCGCCCTGGGTGGGGTGCGGAGCACTGGAGGGCGAGGGGACAAGGAGGAAGGCTCTGTAGGTTGTGGGCATGGGGGGTGAGGATGCGCTCAGCCCGATCTGAGCTGAAGTGCAGGTGCCAAAGCCAGAGGTTTAAAGTCTGGGTTTCGCCTGCACCTGTATGTGATGAAAGGGGGGCCCTGTCAGTGCTTCTGGGCTGGGGGTCCTTGGGTCACTGTGTGTAGAGGAGCGGCGTGAGTGTGTGTGTGAGATGGAGCTGGATGTCCTGTGTTACGTCGCCTGCCCACGTGTGGGAGGGGAGGGGCCCGCCCTCTCCCTCACAGGTGTGTACTGATGCTGTGAAGTCAGGCTCACCTACCCAGGTGAGCACCGGGGCAACCTTGTAACCCACCCAGGTCTTCACGGAGCACCCGCTGCTGCCATTCTACCCGCCCGAGGGAGGCCTGCGGGCGGAGCTGGACCTGAATGCGAGTGCCCTGCCCCCCACCGAGGGGCCGCCCGGCCCCAGGAACCAGCCCAACACGGCTCTGCTGTCCCTCATCCTCATGCTGGGGACCTTCCTCATCGCCTTCTTCCTGCGCAAGTTCAGAAACAGCCGCTTCCTGGGCGGCAAGGTGTGTGATCGGCGGGAGTGGGGCCTGTAGAGCCCCCGTGGGTGTCCCTCGGTTCCTGCTGGCACCACCAGGCTCCGCTCTGGAGAGGAAGGGCTCCTCCCTTCTCCTGGTCAGGGGAGACCCCAGCCAAGTCCATGCAGCCCCCCGCCCCCTGTCTGAAGCCCTCAGAGAAGTGTGACCAGGAGAGGAGTGCCCTCCTGGGCTGGGTGGGCACCTGTGGGGTTTAAAGGTTCAGGTCAGGAGACTTCTGGCTCCTGCTCAGGCTTCCCTGGTAGCTCAGCTGGTAAAGAATCTGCCTGCAGTGCAGGAGAGTGGAGTTCGATCTCTGGGTTGGGAGGATCCCCTGGAGAAGGACAAGGCAATCCACTCCAGTATTCTTGCCTGGGGAATCCCATGGACAGAGGAGCCTGCTGGGCTACAGTCCATGGGGTCACAAAGAGTCAGACAGAATGGAGCAACTAATGCTGCTACTACAGCAGGCTCAAGAAGGGTCTGGGTAATAAGCCCCCATGTCAGTCTCCTGACCCTTCCCTTATCCCCCTTTGGCTCCCTTCCCCTGACCGGTCCTTCTCAAGGCTCGCCGCATCATCGGGGACTTCGGCATCCCCATCTCCATTCTGGTGATGGTCCTGGTGGATTACTCCATCACAGACACCTACACACAGGTGAGTGAGCCCCAACCCCCTCTGGCAGCTGGTTCTCACCCCCAGGACCTTGACAGGGTGGCCATAACAGGTCCCCACTGCCCCAGCAGCCAGTCAGGGCTGGAACCCAGCTTTCCTAGTGGAGTGGCTACATGCTGGTGCCACACACGGGTGGGTGGCTGGGGTTTCAGAAGCAGCCGTGTGGTCCAGCTGTGGAGGCCAGCAGGAGGTCTGGGGCTGTGTGCGACCCTTAGTCAAGAATCTTGGAGGAACCGGTGTGGGACTGGGGGCAGAATGACAGGTGCCCCCAGAGCAGGTCTCCTGACAGCTCCCCTGGGGCTCAGGGAGAAGGTGGATCATTTCCTCATTCACTGCCAGAACCTTGGAGGGACAATGACTTTGGAGGATTACAGAACTAATTTTCCCCAAAGCTGTTCACATCCCAATTCCCTGGAGCCCTGGTGCCGGGGACACAGAGCTGGGTGGGAACAGCTGCTACGTGGAGTGGCTGGCGTCCCCGAACCCAGTCTTCCTTCTGGCCGTGCAGAAGCTGACGGTGCCCACGGGGCTCTCGGTGACCTCCCCCAGCAAGCGCACGTGGTTCATCCCGCCCCTGGGCAGTGCGCGTCCTTTCCCACCCTGGATGATGGTGGCGGCCGCTGTGCCCGCACTCCTGGTCCTCATCCTGATCTTCATGGAGACACAGATCACTGCGTGAGGGGACGGGGCGGGCCCGGGGCGGAGGAGGTGGGGGAGGAGTGGAGTCGTGGGACTGGCAGCCTCCTGAGGGGGGGGGGCGGGTCCCTGGGCCTGGGGCATGGTGTCCCCATGGTGCTCTGAGAGGATATCTGTCTGTTGCCACCACCACTTGCAGGGTGGCACTTGACGGTCCTCAGAACGTGCTGGCAGCACGCTCTCTCAGTCAGGGATCCTCACATGTGTCTCATTTTGGTTAAACCACAATGACGTGGTGAGAACTGGCATCTGGCTTTTGTGGTATTTGAATATCCACAGTATTGGGAATTTGCCTCAAACTTGCTTAAATGTGAGAACTTCAGTTTGAGAGCTTGGAAGAGAAAGCTGGCAGGTCCTGGCGGACAGCTTCCGCTCTGCATGTCCTCCGCCCACTTCTGGTCCCCGCTGTGTGTGCCCACCTGCCCGTCACCCCTGCTCTCCCCCAGGCTCATCGTTAGCCAGAAGGCACGGAGGCTGCTCAAAGGCTCTGGCTTCCACCTGGACCTGCTTCTGATCGGCTCCCTGGGTGGGCTCTGTGGGTTGTTTGGGTTGCCCTGGCTCACAGCCGCCACCGTCCGCTCAGTGACCCACGTGAACGCGCTGACTGTTATGCGCACTGCCATTGCGCCCGGCGACAAGCCCCAGATCCAGGAGGTGCGGGAGCAGCGGGTCACTGGAGTGCTCATCGCCAGCCTTGTAGGTGAGAGCGCCCGTCTTGTAAAGCCCCGGCCCCCACCCCACAGACTTGCCTTCTGGGACCTGAAATCCTTTCTCCATCCCCGACTTGACCCAGATCTCTTCTGAGTTTCCAAATGCATCATGAATAGCCCTGGCTCTGACCCCAGACCTGTTCCTTGACACTCCACGTTCCTTGGTTCTCTGTCCAGCTCTATCTTCTCTTGGTCGCAGTGACTGCACAGGCTCATCCGTCCCCACAGGGGCTGTTGGAGGGGTCCCGTGGGTGTCTGTCTTCTCCAGGCCTGTCCATCACCATGGGGGTGTCTATGTCCTCCTCCAGGCCTGTCCATCGTCATGGGGGCTGTGCTACGTCGGATCCCACTGGCCGTGCTCTTTGGGATTTTCCTGTACATGGGGGTCACGTCACTGTCTGGTATCCAGCTGTCCCAGCGTCTACTGCTCATCCTCATGCCGGCAAAACACCATCCCGAACAGCCCTATGTGACCAAGGTAGGGCCGGGAGGCATGGAGATGGGGAGATGGGGTAATGGGGGGGGACTCTGAGGGATCCCAGCACTGGAGATGAACTCGATGACTCCAGAGGATAAGTTCGAACCTGCGGAGCCGAGTCCCCAAGGATGTGGTGAGACCCGACACCTGTTCCCCAGGTGAAGACCTGGCGGATGCACCTCTTTACGTGCATTCAGCTGGGCTGCATCGCACTGCTCTGGGTGGTCAAGTCCACGGCGGCCTCACTCGCCTTTCCCTTCGTGCTGCTGCTCACAGTGCCTCTGAGGCGTTGCCTTCTGCCCCGGCTCTTCCAGGACAGGGAGCTGCAGGCGGTAAGGGATGGTGCTTGGGTCGGTCTTAGGGGGCCTGGGCCCTGGATCAGGGAGGCCTGGCTCCCAGTCTCTCTGTTGTGTGACTGATCTTCTGAAATCTCAATGGGGCTCCTGGGTTTCTGGTAGCTCAACTGGTAAAAAATCTGCCTGCAATGCAGGAGACCCCAGTTGGATTCCTGGGTTGGGAAGGTCCCTTGGAGAAGGGATAGGCTACCCGTTCCAGTATTCTTGGGCTTCCCTGGTGGCTCAGTTGGTTAAAAATCCACCTACAATGCGGGAGACCTGGGTTCGATCCCTGGGTTGGGAAGATCCCTTGGAGGAGGGCATGGCAACCCATTCCTATATTCTTGCCTGAGAATCCCCATGGACAGAGGAGCCTGGCAGGCTTTAGTCCATGGGGTCAGAAAAAGTTGGACACGACTGAGCGACTAAGTACAGCACAATGGGGCTGCTAATAGATTCTCCCTTATGAAATTGTGGTGAGGATTAAACACGAGTCCAGGTAAAGCAATGAGAAGGGTGGTTTGGCGTGAAGGAAGCAGAGGCTCTTGGAGACAATTGTGCAGGTTGTGTCCTGAACAAAAGCACACAGCTGAGGGACGGGTCGGTGGCGGGGGTGGCATTGAAATCCATCCTGAGCCTTGCTTCGGTCAGCTGGAGCAGGCATCCCCACTTCCCAGGATCTAATGCCTGATGATCTGACGTGGAGCTGATGTAATAATAATAATGGAAATACTGTGCACAATAAATGCAATGTGCTTGAATCAGCCCGAAACCGTCTCCACCCGCCACCCCCATCCCATTCTGCGGAAAACCTGTCTTCCGCGAAACTGGTCCAGGCTAGGATCCTCTGAGCTAGAGGAAGGGGCATCTTTTTGAAAATGTCCATTCACACATGGTGTACAAAGGCACCCCAGGAGCTCGGAGCACCAGGAAAGTTTTTCTGTGTGCTAGCTGCTATCATCATCATCATTATTAGGAGGCATCACTAGGGGGTGACCCGAAGCTTTTGACCAGAGGGAGGTGCTTCAGCCTGGGGCCATGGTCCCTGTAGACCGTGAGGCTGGAAAGGTCTGGGGGCAGTGAGGGCTGCCAGCCAGAGGAGGAGCTGGTGAGTGGGAGGCGGCAAGCCCACTTCCCCTGCCTTTCCCAACTTTCCACTCCCTTCTACAGCTGGACTCTGAAGATGCTGAACCAAACTTTGATGAAGATGGCCAGGATGAGTACAACGAACTTCACATGCCCGTGTGATCCTCCACCACGGTGCCGCTGGGCGACCCTGACACCTTAGTGATCAACACCTGGGCCCCAGTCAGAGCCCAACCCCAGGGCCAGCTGGCTCCTCATGACCCAGAGACGTGCCTGGAACCACTACTGTTGCCTCGGCCAGAAGGACCCCCTGACTCTATCCCAGGCGCTGACCTCGTCTCACCCAGGTCCTTTCACAGACCAGACCGGCACAGGCTTTGAGCTCATTATAACCACACTCCTTGTCTTGTGTCTGCTTCACTTTCTTGGTTCCCTTTCTGGTTTTTCGGGTCATACTTACCATCTGGAATTGGAAGTATTCTGTTTTCAGGGTCATCAAAATCAGAGTTTTGAGGCAAGGACAGAATTCTTGGGTGAAAGGGAGAGAATCAAGACCACAAAAGATCAGAGTTGGGCCTTATCACCCACCCCCAACCCTACCCCCCACTCCTCTGAAGTATAGTTCAGCTGCTGGAGGCTCAAGGTCTGGCTTAAGGTCATTTGCCATTAATGCAGCCCCAGTTTAGAAGGGGAGGGAGGGAGAGGGGAGAGAGCAGGTTGCTCTGCTTTAGCCACTAGGGAAACCAGAGCGTCCCAATGACTGTGGAGCTACTGAGGGGAATGGAAAATGTTTATTTTCTTTTCATGATCCTGGACATTCCGAAGAGCTGGGACAGTAGCTGCCCAGTCCCCTAGACGCCAGGGTGGAGCTGGATTTGGGGTCCCTGGACCATTTTAGATTCTCCAGGCTTAAAGGAGAGGCGATTCTGGGACTCCTGAGGCCACTCCTTGTGCAACAGTCTTTGTTAGGCCAGAAATAACCTGGGAGGCCTTGAGGAGGGTGCAAACTGGGAGCCGGTTGCGTCAGAGTTACTAGGCAACCCCCAGCGTGGTTCAGCCGCTAGTCCCTGTGTTGCCCTCTGGTGGCCGCTCTCTTACACTGCAGGCCCTGTCCGGTCTGAGCCCGGGAAGCACTGCCACCTGGTGGACCCGCTGTGGTCAAAGATCCCATTCAAGTACATTTAGTTCCTCCTAGGCAAACAGCTCCTAAGGCTTCCCTGGTGGCTCAGTCGGTAAAGAACCCACCTGCAATGCAGGAGACCTGGCTTCGATTCCTGGGTTGG
Source organism: Dama dama (assembly GCF_033118175.1). NCBI lineage: Eukaryota > Metazoa > Chordata > Mammalia > Artiodactyla > Cervidae > Dama > Dama dama. The sequence goes on along the minus strand of NC_083688.1, from coordinate 27,348,296 downwards.
GAAGATTCCCTGGAGGAGGGCAGAGCAACCCACTCCAGTATTCTTGTTTGGAGAATCCCCATGGACAGAGGAGCCTGGCGAGCTGCAGTCCGTGGGGTCCCAAAGAGTTGGACACGGCTGAGCAGCTAAGCACAGCATAGGGAGACAAGGGGGCAAAGAGGTGTCATGGACTCCCGTGAGCACCCCAACTGGGATGCCTCGACCCTGCATCAACCACTTCCTCTGGGGCTAGCTCAACTCCTTCCTTATTCTTTCCCCATTTTCCTCCCAGATGTTCAGGCCGACAGCTAGAGCCCTGAAATTTGGAGAGGGCATAGAGAGCTGTGAGACTGTTCTGTTCATAAGGAAGAGAGATGCCAGGTGCCCCTCCATCTGTCCTCGGTTGTCATTCAGACTTAAGCATTAATATTTCAGTCCAGTCGGCTGCTTGAGTCTCTGGCGCCATGAAGGCCTCCAATTGCATCTGCCCTCTGTGAGGACAAGATTCCTTTTCCCTTAGATGGGCCAAGGCCAGGTGGAATTGCTGAGGAACTTCGCCAAGGAGCAAAGTGAAGGTCAAACATAAACTGGGACAGAGACATGCAAAGCCGATACAAAATGCGGAGATGGCAGAGGCCACACATAGAGATAGGCTCGGCAGAGAAACTTTGTACTTTCCTTTCCTGAGCTCTAAATCAGGTTGCCTGGTCCCATCTTCTGGGTCTTGGGGCAGCTTCCCTTTTGGGTCTGGGGGATGCTGAGATGCCCACAGGAAGGAACCTACTTCTACCAGAACACCTGAGAGGAATAGTGACCTGGACCCTGAAATCTCGGCTCTTCATTGGGCAGAGTTTGTGTCAGTCATCTCTGCCTGGCGAATAACTGAGAACTGTGGACGTTGCTCAACTGGAAAAATGAGAAGAGGGCGGGGCCTTTTGAAACTGAATGAGTCCTGGTCCTGGCTAATGGGTCAGGTGGCCTCCAGTATAACTAGGCCTTTGAGGCCTCAGAACAATGTGGATGATGATTTAGCTGCTAATTCGTGTCCCCCTCTTGCGACTCCATGGTCTGTAGCCCGCCAGGGTTCTCTGTTCATGAGATTTCCCAGGCAAGACCACAGGCATGGGTTGCCATTTCCTTTTCCAGGGGATCTTCCCAACCCGGGGATCAAACCCAGCGTCTCCTGCATCCTTGGCAGAATCTTTACCAACTGAGCCACCAAGGAAATTAGAACAATAAGTGAACAAATTTCAGTGAAAGATTGAGTGAATTATAATCTCTGGCTACGGACATCCCTTCCCAATCCCCTCCATGGGAAAGGACATGAATAAGGCCTAAGAGCTTGGAGCCTTAGAGATCATCACCTTTACCCTCCCCTTCCCCCACCCCTACCCCGGAGGGAAGACAACTGTAGGGAAGTGCAAGGCCAGAGTTGGCCAACATAAGCGCTGAACTGGGCCTGCACTGGGGGGAATTCTTTCTCACCCAGGATGGGGGTCTGTGGAGGTGCTGAGAGCACTTAGGGGGCTGAGCGGCTCACAGGTTTGCCAGGGATGGGTCCCTTGAGGGATGGCCGAGGAGAGGGAGAGTGGGGGCCAGGGTAAGAAAAGGGGGATGGGACAGTGACAAACGCACAGAAAGACTCGTGGCCTGGCCTTTCAGAGATCATTCAGAGATCTTTACATTTGGAGACATTCAGAGTGTGTCCTGAGGCCTTGGCATCTGTGTTTTCTCTGACTTTCTCTTCACTGACCCTTCAACTTTATCCCCCCGGGGGTCTGCAGCTTGACTGAGGCCACCTTCTTCCAAGAGTGGAGGGGACCCAAGGGAGAGGAGCCCATGAGGCCCTGGTGGTGCAGCTCTGGGGGATAAGGGCAGGTAGAGGCCATACTTCTGAGTGACGGGCCCCGCCACTTCCTGCTTTATAATGGAAGCAGCTTGGCAAGTGGGCACATCCGGGGTGGCCCAGGACCCTTCCAATAAGGAGGAGAGTGGGCTCATTGCCATCTTAGCCCTCCCCCTTTCGGCTCTCTGAGCAGGGATATGGCCACATCCTGGGCAGCTGCCCCAAGCTTTCAGTATCCTTGGACAAGTTCAAGTCCACTTCAGGCCCAGAGAAGGGCTAGTTCATTCTTCTCTGAGCAAAGAGGGCGGCTGGTGTTTCCTTGATCGGTGCTGAAGATTCAGCTCACTCGTGACTCTGATGCCCCTGTGAAAGCTTCTGGCTGTCAGAGCTCATAGACCATCTGCTTGGATTGCCCTGGTCTCCTCCCTCGGGGCACACAACCTGGCAATAATGTGTCCTGTTTGGCAGCTCGTGTGACATCGCTTCTTGTATTGTATCAGGTGACTCAGATAACGATCGTGCCTGTTGCCACTTAGAGTTCTCAAAGGGAATTCTGAGCAGCAGTGGAAAGATGAAACGAACCCAAGGGCGCTTGCACCAAACCCTGCCTGAACAGCTGGTGCTTAAGCCGTTGCTGAAAATAACAATCAGACAGCTTCTGGGCACGCATCGCATGGGGGATTGAATCCTATCTGGCAAATAGGAAACTCAGAGTGAGGAGTCTGGGTTCTAGATAAATAAATGTTATAATTACCCGAGAGAGAACTTGATCGGTTGTGTGACTCACCACTTGTGCCAAGAACAAACTTCAATATTTGTAGGGTTTATGTTCTAGAAGGAAGATTTAATATTCAAAACCTCTGCTGGGATTATTTTTAATTTGGTTGGAAATGTTTCTTTTTATTGAACAAATTTTATCAAGTGCTGACTAAGCAGACAGCTCTTGGGATGTTGGGTGGGTGGTGGGTGAATGCCACTTGGATCTGAGGGGCTGGGAGGAGGAGCAGGGAACTCCAGGGAGGAGGTTGCCTGGATCATGGAAGGGGAGGGATGGAGAGGAGGAGGGACACAGCTGGAGATGGAGTGGTGGGGGAGTGGGGGACGCTGGATGCTTCTGGAATGACAGAGGGAGGGGGAGGGGAGCATTGAGGAACTTTAGAAATGACTTTTTTTTTTTAAAAAAAAACCTTTTATTTTGTATTGGAGTATAGCCAATTAACAAACAATGTTGTGAGAGTTTCAGGTGAACAGCTAAGGGACTGAGCCATACATATGTATATGTACATGTATCCTTTCTCCCCCAAACTCCCCTCCCATCCAGGCTGCCTCATAACACTGATCAGAGTTCCATGTGCTGGAAAGAAGGACCTGGTTGGTTACCCATTTTTTAAATTTTATTTTTATTTATTTATTTATTTTTTGGTTACCCATTTTAAACATAACAGTGTGTGTATGGCCTTCCCAAAGTCCCTAACTATCTCTTCCCCGTCCCCACAATGGGCAACCATAAGTTGGTAAAATGACTTTTTAAAAAAAATGGGTTGGAGTGTAGTCTTTTCCCATGTAAATCATTGGACAGTATTAAGTCAAGTTCCCTGTGCTATATACTAGGTCCTTATTAGTGATCTGTTTCACATATAATAATGTGTATGTGTCAACCTTAACCTTTCAGTTTACCCCTCCTCTCCCCTTACCCCCCAGTAACAAGTTGTTTTCTGTCAATATCTATAACTATTTCTGTTTTGTAAGTAAGTTCATGGGTAGCCTTTTCTTAGATTCCTCATATAAGCGGTATCATATGATATTTGACAAGACTTTCTTTAGAGACTCTCTTGACGTGCCGAGGTCTTCTCTGGTGGTCAGTCAGTAAAGAGTCTGCCTGCAATGTGGGAGACCTGGGTTCAATCCCTGGGTTGGGAAGATGCCCTGGAGAAGAAAATGGCAACCCACCCAAGTATTCTTGCCTGCAGAATTCCATGGACAGAGGAGCCCGGTTGGCTACAGTCCATGGGGTCACAAAGAGTCGGACACAAAGAGTCGGACACAAAGAGTCACACTTTCACTTTCTTTCTTTGACATGCCTACTGTGGCACCTCTTCCGCCCCACCCCCATGACTTGTACTTGTTCGTCTCCCTTCTCAGCCATAAGATGGGCTGAGACCCATCCTTAGCCTTTTTTATACCCTTAACAACAAAACAATGCCTGGCCACAGGGTGCTCAGGGCATATGACTGAGCAGGTGGCAGAGAAGGAAGGGCCAAGAGGTCAAGGACGCTGCCTCACTGAGGATCCAGTGATAGCCAAGGGTGACGGCAGTAGAACTTTTAAAGAATTCTGAGAATGTTTTGCTTTTTTGTGTTTGTTAGTTTCTATTACAGCATCACTTTCTCTGTGTCTGTTGGTAGTAATATCCTCCAAACTCAAAGAGGCATTGTGGCTTTCCTTCCCAGCCAGCTGGTGGGGGAGATGTTGGCGAGTCTGCATACCAGGCTGATGGGAAAGAGAAAGTGCTGCCAGAAGCCCCAGGAGTCACAGGAGACAAGATGGGGTTTGAACTAGCAGGAAGGTTCAACTTCCATCTGAGCTGTTCTGTTCCTGCTCCACCAGTGGTTCTTCAAAATGCTAATAACAGAGGGACCAGAGCATCTTCACTCTGGCTTTTGGAGGGGACGTCCCTGGTGGTCCAGTGGTAAAGAATCTGCCTTTCAGTGTGGGGATGTGGGTTCAGGCTCTGATTTGGGGACTAAGATCCCACATGCTACAGCTAAGCCCTCGTGCCACAACTAGAGAAGTGCAAAGAAGCCCACGCTTGTCACAACTAGAGAAAGCCCAGGTACCACAAGGAAGACCCAGTGCAGCCAAGAAAGAAAATCTGGCTTTTGTACAAGGCTCTTTTGTAAGGGCTTTCCCCAAGGCTGGGACTCCTGGAGGCCACCCTCATACCCTGTTTTCTTTCCTTCAGCCCCTGCTCCTTGGGCCCCAGCCCTGCCCCCAGATTCCCACCATAGCTGACAATCATTTCTTATTATTGCTTCTCCCTAGTATGAAAATACAAATACCTGGTATGTACATTTATTTTCAGTCACCGAGTGACTTTTTTATTTTAGAAATGGCAGGAACCATGTCTATTTTGATGCTATTTATCAAGCAACTGAAAGGGCTGTACCCAGCCTGCTCTAATGTTTGGGCTGGTTGGGGCTCTGATCTCTGAGCTCCTTCCTGTCTTTTCTGACATTGCTCTTGTTGAGGGCGTTGTGGTTGAGTGGTCAGAGCACAGAGCTGGGAGTTGGGAGTCCTGGGTTGTAGCCTTAATTCAGGCACCGGTTGGTGACTTGGTAATGTTCCCTCATCTTTCTGGGAGATTAGGGGTTTGCTCCAGTGTTTCTGGATGTGGCCCTTGTTCTTCCAGGAGACCTTGGCCATTGCAGTGCCTGTTCCAAGAAGGTGGGAAGCAGGAGGCTATAGTGCCATTGTAACTCTAGGCTATTTCTGAGAGAAGGTACTAGGCTTAAGAATGTGTTCCTTTGCCTTGCCAGGTAGAAAGGAGCATAGATCTTGAGAGGAGCCTGCTTTTCCACCCCCTGGAGAATTAGGAACTCAGGGACTGAAGTGGGTAAGGTAGGGTGAGAGGATGGGGCTGAGTGATGACCTTGGAGAATGACCTTGGGAGTTATAACAGTAATCAGGCAAAACTCTGAGAGATAACCAGAATTAAATTGATAAAAGTTTAATATCCATAAGAATTATATAGTCCCAGGGGATAAGAAGCATATGGAAAGAATGTAGGGTTCTTTAGAGTTATATGAAAAAATACGTAGTTATGCATAATGAAAGTGAAAGTGAAAGTAGCTCAGTCCTGTCTGACTCTTTGCAACCCCATGGACTGTATAGTCCATGGAATTCTCCAGGTCAGAATATTGGAGTGGGTAGCCATTCCCTTCTCCAGGGGATCTTTTCAACCCAGGTCTCTTGCATTGCTGGTGGATGCTTTACCGGCTGAGCCCCCAGGGAAACCCCTTGAGTCAAGCAAATACGAAATCAGGGGACTTCTCTAGTGGTCCAGTGGTAAGACTTCACCTTCCAATGTAGGGTGTACAGGTTTGATCCCTGGTTGGGGAGCTAGGATCCCACATGCCTGGCCACCAGAAAACCCAGACCATATTGTAAAAAATTCAATAGAGACTTTAACATTTAACAAACAAACAACAAAGTATAAAATCAGATGTGGGTCTTGGGTGGGGGTTATGGACTGGACTCTGGTTCGAAAACCAGTGATTAATCACTTGTATCTAATGGGGTGATCTCTTTGGTTACCTCCATCTTTTAAAAAAAAGGCTTCCCTGGTGGCTCAGGGGAAGCGTCCCTGCAATGCGGGAGACCTGAGTTCAATCCCTGGGTCGGGAAGATGCCCTGGAGAAGGAAATGACCACCCACTCCAGTATCCTTGCCTGGAAAAATCCCATGGACAGAGGAGCCTGATAGGCTACAGTCCATGGGGTCACAAAAAATGTTTTATTTTTTGAAAAATGTTTATTTCTTTAGTCATTTCCTCTGCACTGGGTCTCTGTTGCTGTGCGCTGGTTTTCCCTAGCTATGATGAGTGCGGGCCTCTCTAGTGGTGGTGCGCGGGCATCTCACTGTGGTGGCTTCTGTTTTGCAGAGGACAGGCTCTAGGGCACACAGGCTTCAGTAGTTATGGGGCACAGGCTTTAGTTGCCCCTGGGCATGTGGAATCTTCCTGGACCAGGGATGGAACCTGTGTCCCCTGCATTGGCAGATGGATTCTTAACCATTGGACCACCAGGGAAGTCCTGGCTACTTCCATCTTTAAATCAGAAAATTAGAGACTGCAAATAGGGCTTGACCGGTCCATAGAGTCACCTGTCTAGTGAAGATGCAGTCTCGTTGATTAACAACCTGAGAAGAAAGGAAATAACGTCCCTTATGCATAGACATTTTAGTAGCCCAGGGAAAATTAAGAATTCAGCACACAATTGTTTAAGGGAATCAAAACTAGTAATGTTAATGTTTTCAAGTTCAAAGAATTTGTTCATATATTGTTATCTTAGCCCATTCAGGGGGCTATGATAAAATACTATAGACTATGTAGCTCATAAACAACAGATAGTTACTGCTCATTTTTCTGGAGGCTGGGAAATCCCTGATCAAGGTGCTACAGATTTGGTGTCTTGTGAGAGCCCACTTCCTGGTTCATAGACAGTAGTTGTCTTTTTTTAAAAATTGATTTGTAGTTGATTTACAATATTATATTAGTTTCAGGTGTTCAACATAGTGATTCATTATTTTTATAGATTATACTCCATTTAAAATGATTATAAACTATTGGCTGTATTCCTTGTGCTGTGCATTATATACTTGTATCATATTTATTTTATATCTAGTAGTTTGTACCTCCTGATCCCCTTCCTACATCTTGTCTCTCTCCTACCCATCTCCCGTTGGTAATCACTAGTTTGTCCTCTGTATCCGTTTGTCTGTTTCTGTTTTGTTACAGTCATTCATTTGTTTTATTTTTTAGATTCCACTTACAAGTGAGAGCATACAATATTTGTCTTTCTCTGTCTGATCTATTTCACTAAGCTTAATACCCTCCTGTCCATCCATGTTGTTGCAGATTGGTCATCTGTTTTCTTGTTGTGTTCTCATATGGCTGAAGGGACAAGGAAGATCTTTGGGGTCTCGTTCATAAGGGAACTAACTTCATTCATGGGGGCTCCACCTTCATGACCTAATCATCTCCCAAAGGCCTCTATTAATATCATCACTTTGGGCACTAGAGTTTCAACCTGTGAATTTGAGGGGGGCACAGACATTGAGTCTATAGCAATGATACTTAATGATACTTTATATTCATGCAATTTTAAAGAGATTTTGGTTCCTCTTTTGTATTTCACTGGGATGATTGATTGAGATTTGTGATTTTAAGATGAAATCTTTCTAAGTTTGCATATAGATTGGAAATTTAAGAGAATTTAAACCTGACCATTTTTTGTATGCTTAATTTATTAAATCTATAAGAGTCACCTTACTACTCGGGAAGGTTTGTCAGATGAAGTACTTAAAAAGGAATTGAATAAATTAAATTATAAATGCTGCTTAAAATGTTAAAGAGGTTTAATTAACTAAGTGTATAAATGGGACTAAACATTAATCAAAAGCCCTCTCAAAGTAATTGTTAATATTTGCTAGACTTATAAATAGGATAATAAGATTCCTAAGCTGATTTTTTTAAAAGCTGCTTAAGGAAGAACCATTTATTTCTGAATCTACACATTTAGTAAATCAAATTCTAATTTTCAGGACCTAAGTAAAACTATGAGTGATCTTTTTCATGCACAAAAGCCACCTTCAAGGATGTAAAAACTCTTCCCTCTAACCAGTGAGTGAGTCTTCAATGGTGTGGGAGGGAGGAGTGAAGAGAGCATGAGATTTTAATGTCACCGGGATTGTCTAATTTACCAGGTCAGGCTAGTTAGTGTATTCCACCCAATGCCCACTTGCTCATCTCAAAGTAGAGACTGTAATTAAGTTCGTGCTCACTGTGTAGGGGATCAGAATAACCCATGGGAGCATTTGGCAGCTAAGACAGTGGGTTCCATCGTTGTATCTTTGAGCTCCTAGCTGCCCCTCTCAGCAGCCCCTTCTAGGTTAAGTTCCACTACTCCATTAGCTATAAGTTACTCTCCAAATTATTTTCCCTAAGCAAGAATAAGGATGTTTGTGGTAAAGGCTGAGGTTTTTGTTTCCCAGAGGGGTTTGCAGCTGAGAGCCAGTGGAATGTGCAATCAGTCAGAATGCTTATTTGCATCCAATGGAAGCTAGATTTAGCCAATTTAAGCAGAAACCGACTGTGGAAAGCCACCCACAGAATCACTAGGGAAGTAGGAGAATGCAGCTCAGAAGCAATACTGACCAGAACCACAAAGACATGTTACAGAAAAGGTTTGGTGAGTACACGGCTGTCCCCACGGGGCATGTCCTGGTCTGGGCCCCTGGTGGTGGATGTTCTCCCTGGCATTGTTGCCATGGTTGCCCCTGGAATGGCCACCAGAAGGAGCCAACAAGTCACTTCAACTCCCCTGCTGGGGTGGTGTCATAGAGGCCAAGTAGGGGGCCTGGATTTCCTCCCCACATAGTAGTAATGAAACCCTTTTTCCTCCCATCAGGGTGATTTCAGAGGGGTCCTAGTGGAGAGTCGGAACTTTTCTTGTTGCCCATCAGCAGGAGACAGAGGGAAAGATGATAGAATGATGAAAGAGTCAATCTACCAAGATTAACAACCCCAAATGTATATTCATCAAACAACAGGGCAATGGAATATTTGAGGCAAAAACTGAGCTGAAAGGAGAAACAGACAAACCATAATTCTTGTTGGAGCCTTCAACACTTCTCTCTTAGCAACTGATACAATGGATAGAAAATCAACAAGGATGTAGAAGAACTCAGCAACACCATAAACCAGTAGGATCAAGTGAACATTACAGAACAATAACCCAACAACATCAGAATACACATTCTTTTCCAGTGATCATGGAGACTATACCAAGATAGACCATATCCTGGGCCATAAAGCAAATTGCAATGCACTTAATAGAATCAAAATTACACAGAATTTATTTTCTGACCACAGTGGAATTAAACTAGAAAATGAACAACAGGAAACTAACAGGAAAAGTTAAAACTTAAAAATGAAGTAACACTCTTTAAAATAATCCATGAACCAAAAAATTCTCAGGGAAGTAAAAAAAAAATGCTAAATTGAATGAAATGAAAATATAACATATCAAAATTCATGGGACACAGTTAAAGCAGTGCTCAGAGAGAAATTTATAGCACTAAATGTATACATTAGAAAAGAGGAAAAGCCTCAAATCAATGACCTAAATTCCCACTTCAAGAATCTAGAATCAAGATGGGCAAACTAAACCCAAAGCAAATGGAAGGAAGGAAATAATGAAGAGCAGAAGTCAATAGAAATGAAAACAAACAAACAAAAAGCCAATAGAGAAAACCAATGAAATGAATAACTTGTTCTTTGAAAAAACCAAGAAAATTGATGAATCACTAGCAAGATTGATAAAGAAAAAAAAAAAAAGAGAGAGAGAAGGCACAAATTACGGCTATATTGAATGACAGGTGATGTCACTACTGACACTCTAGACTTTAAAAGACTAATAGGGTACATTATGAAGAAGTTTGTATATACCACATTCCAGGTAGATTCTTTACCATCTGAGCCACAAGGGAAGCCTAGGAATACTGGAGTGGGTAGCCTATCCCTTCTCCAGTGGATTTTCCTGACCCAGGAATTGAACCAGGGTCTCCTGTATGGCAGATGGATTCCTTACCAACTGAGCTATCAGGAAAGCCCCAAAGTGAAAGTTGCTCAGTCGTGTCTGACTCTTTGTGACCCCAAAGACTATACATTCCATAGAATTCTCCAGGCCAGAGTCCAGGAGTGGGTAGCCTTTCCCTTCTCCAGGGGATCTTCCCAACCCAGGGATTGACCCCAGGTCTCCCACATCACAGGTGGGCTCTTTATTAGCTGAGCATCAGAAGGGAAGCCCAATAAACTTGACATCTATGTGTATTCTGATGTTAGGTGTCAAGTTATGTTAGGTGAAATGTACCATTTCTCAAAAAACATGAACTATCATAACTCAATATAAAAGAGATAATTTGAATAGTCCTATAATAATGAAGGAAGCTGGATTCTTACTTTAACAACTCCAGAATAAAAAATCTCCAGGCCCAGATCATTTCACTGGAGAATTCTCTTAAGTAGACAAAGAAAAATTAACATCAATTTGTCATAATCTTTTCCAGAAAGCCGAAGAGGAAGGAACACTTCCTAATTCATTTTATGAATTACTACCTTGATACCAAGACCAAAAATAAAATGAAACTGAAGACTGAATGAAAGTGTCTTTTATGAATATGATGCAAGAAATATTTTTTAGAATTTGCAAATATAAATCAGAAGTATAAAAAAAGAATTAAAGGATTTCTCTGGTGGTTCAGTGGTAAAGAATTTGCCTGCCAATGCAGGTGACATGGGTTTAATCCCTGGTCCAGGAGGATCCCACATGCCATGGAGCAAGTAAGCCTGGGTACCACAACTATTGCGACTGTGCTTTGGAGTCTGTGCATTGTAGCAAGAGTAGCCACCCCAATTAGAAGCCTGTGCACTGCACCTAGAGAGCAGCCCTCACTTACCTCAACTAGAGAAAAGTCCGGCAGCAACAAAGGCCCTGCACAGTAAAAAAAAAAAAAAAAGAATTATGCATTTTTAGCAACTAAGTTTATTCCAGAGATGCAAAGCTGGTTCAATATTCAGAAATTAACCAACATAACCCCCTATGTTAACACATGATTGTATCAATTGATACAGAAAAAGCATTTGGCAAAATTCAATATCTGTTCATGATCAAAACTCTCAAAAATAGAAATAGAGGGGAATTTCCTCACTGGAAAAAAATTGATAAATTGGACTTCATCAAAATTTTAAAATTATTCTCTGCAGTAGACCTCAAAATGATGAAAAGATAAGTTACAGATTAGGAGAAAATATTTATAAACTGCATATCTGACAAAGGAGTAGTATCTAGAATATATAAATAATTCTCAAACCTCAACAGCAAACCCCAAACAAGCCAATTTGAAAAAACAGGCAAAACACACAAAGAAACATTTCACTGAATTAAATATACAGATGACAAATAAGCACATGAAAAGGTGTTCAGTGTTATTGACTTTTAAGGAAATGCAAATTAAAATTGCAAGATACCACTGCACACCTATCAGAATGGCTAAAATAAAAAATAATGACAACACAAAAAGCTGATAAAGATACGAGGAAACTGGGTCACTCATACACTACTGGTGGAAAAGTAAAATGGAGCAGCCACTCTGCAAAACAGTTTGGCAGTTTCTTAAAAACTTAGACATCCAAGTATCATATGACTTAGAAATTGCCCTCTTGGGCATTTATCCCAGAGAAATGAAGACACGTGTTCACATAAAACTTGTACACAAATGTTTATGGCAGTTTTACTCATAGTAACCCCAAACTAGGAACAACCCGTACATCCTTTAATGGCCAAAGGGTTAAACAAACTGGACTAATAGTCAAGAATGAAAAGGAATGAAATTTGATACGCATACAGCCTGTGTCTATTTCCAGGCTGTATGTTGAGTGAAAACAGCCAGTCCCCAAGGGTTACATGCTGTATGATGACATTTATATAATATTCTTGGGGTGAGCAAATTGCAGAAATAAGGAACAAGTTAGTGACTTGCAGGAGTTAAAGAAAGGATGTGGATAGGAAGGAAGTGGGCGGCTATAACAGGACAGCATGAAGGGTCATCCTGGTTTGTATGTTGGCTGTGTCAAGGTCAATATCTTAGTTGTGATATTGATCACAGCATAAAAAACAATTAAAAAAATAAATTATACAAACTCAATGGAATACATTATATTAGAAACAAAAGTATTAAATACTCAAAATTTGTCACTTCCTAATTATTTTATTACTTTTACTATTTTCGATGCTTCTGAAGTTATTGATGCCTTTTGTATCTGGATGGTGGAAATACTCTATAATGGTGGGCCATGGAGTCTCTCTTCCCAATTCTGCATTCAATGACATCACTTTGCTCCCCTGAAATCAGCCGTAGTAGGAGAATCTACACCACAGAAATGGGCAAACACTGCAAGTTAGGTCTCCCCCACATTTCCAGTAGTTGTTAAACTTTTACCAGGACACCACTGCTTATAAGGTAAGACATTTCCCAAACATCAAAGTGGATTTAGATATTGGGTGACCTCCTCAATAACAATACCTCCTCATCCTCCCCAATAACAAACGTCTATCAGAAAAATGAATAATGATTCAGGTCAGTTACGAGAGGGAGAAGAAACTTGGCTTCTTAAGGTTATTTTCTCTTTAGTTCATTGCCACCCTCATTTTATACAAGGCAATTGTGGATTGCAGGTGAGGTGGGCTCTGGGTGAGTGAAATTATTACTGTTGATGATCTTGTTCTTTGAATGTTCAACAAAGAAATGGTGAGATGGTAGAACTACAAAAAACTGGAACCATATGAAGGCTCAGATATCTTTGTATGTTTCCCTAGGTGATATCCCCTCTAGTCTCTCTCCATCAAATTCTGATTGTTTAGCACCCCTAGCCTCGGGCCCATGTAGTTATTTGTTTTGCTCTTCCAGCAAACTTCTTCCTATGCTTCTCCATTTGGCTGGAGGTGGGATGGAAGTGGGAGGAAGTAGGCCTGTGGATAGGGATCTGATCAACCATTCTGTCCCTTATTTGGCCATGTTGACTGGTCCAAACGGTGGGCATGCACAGACAAGGGATACATGGACATTTAGTATGAGTTCTCTTCATTTACTGGGATTGCTAGGTTGGCACCGGCAGCCTCCATGCTTCCTGCCACACAGAGACGGCCTCTCTGCAGCCAGAGTGTGGCCAGCACAGAGCTAGTGCCAGATAAGAAATGGACAGACAGACGGATGGGGTACTATTTGGGCTTAGTCCCTGGGAACCCCTGAGGTTCTGTTCCCTGCAGCTCATTCTTCCCAGGTAATTTCACTTTTTGCTGAAGCAAATTCTAGTCGAGATTGTTTGGCATGTGCACCCACCATATTCCAGCACTCCTTGTAGACTCTGCTGGTCTCCGTGGCTTCTTTTCCCTTTTCCTGCCCCTGATTCCTCTCCCCTATATTTGGAATTTATCTATGTGGTCTAAAATTGCCAGCCACAACCTAAAACACTCTTTCCACCTAGAGATCTGGTGAACTTACAGAGATCTTCAGAGGGCCCTGTGGAGGCTGCTCCCTCCTCTGAGTGTCTTTGGATGCTGCAGACAGAGAGTTGAGTCAGAGGCAGGGGGAACAGCACGTTTATAGCCTGCTGGTTTATAGCCTGAAAGAAACATTTGGGCAGAAATACACTTTTTTTTCAATATAGAAGAAATCTCCCAGAAGCCAGCCAAATACTTATGAGAAACACTTTACTGTGGTAAACTGCGTGCTAATACACCTCCGTCTTCGGCTCCCATATTCCCTGATTTATTTTGGCACCAGAATGTCAGCAGTGCCAACATCTAGCCACATGTTATTATTATTATTTTTTTTGACTGTGCAAGGGGGTAAACTGCATATGCTTTATTTCAATTAGCTTAATTGTTTTCGGTATTTAATACTAATTGTTTTAATTAGTTTCCAAAGCACAACAATGCCGACAACGGGAACGACTACATCTTATCCGTATGGTTACAGAAGACGGATGACTCAATTTCCCATCCTCAGTCTGTGCGAGTCGCGGGAGGAGGACCAGGCAGATGTGAGAGGAGGAAGATGTAAGTCCTCCAGAGAGCTGACCTAGCCTTGAATGCAAAACCTGAATCTCAAGAATGAATGAGGAGGTGATGGACAGGAGAATAAAACAGGAGAATGAAGGATTTATGCAGGATTTGGGTCATCTATTTTCTTAATGTGCATACCAAGGAGTGATGCTGGCAAATAAGAATAACAACAAATTTCCCTGTGCCAACAGCCTATATTGGCTCTGAGCTGAAGATGCAATGTTTGAAGACCAAATTGTAGGAGACTGCAAGTGAGAAATGTCCCGTAGTACAATCTGTCTTGGGAAAAGCTCATACCAGTCAAAAACTGGGTGACATTTCTCAGGCAAATCTGGCTTGGAAAAAGTTCATAGCTAGCGTCTGGCATATATTGGGAGCTTAATAGATGTTTTAATCAGCATCTGTCAGAAAGTCCTTTGGGCTTAGTCTTCAAAGTATATTTAGAACCTGACACTTAGCACCTCCTACAACTGCCACTATCCTGCTCTGATCTACTCTACTCTTCGACCTGCCCGCCCCCACCAGCCTCTCACCTTGTCTCCCTGTGTCTACCTACCTTCAGCCCCTACTGTGTATTCTTAACAGAGCAGCCAGAGGAATCTTTTAAAACATAAATCATATCACTGCTCTTCTCAGAACCCTCTGATGGCTCCCATCTCACTCAGAATAAGAGCAGAGTCCTTGTGATGACTGGCAGGGTCCTTCTCCATGATCTGCCTTACCTTTCTGAGCGCCTCTCCTCTGGCTTTCCCCCACTGCCTCCTTCACTGTGCCTGCCCTCAGCATCCCTGGCATGACTGCATTGAAGGACTGAATCGCCCAGATCCATACCCACCAGCCCCAGGTGGCTAGTGACTCTTGTAACTGGACAGTGCACAGATGGGGTGCTCCCACCATCACAGACAGCTCTACTGGACAGGGCTGTCCTGGGACTTCACCCTGGCTGGAAAGCTCTTTCCAAAAGCACCACGTGGCAGACTCACTGAAATGATGACTCTTTGCTCGAATGTCACCTTTCCTAAACGAACCCTCTGAAACCATCCAGTTAAAAATCACACCCCACAACCTAGTTCCTTATCAATCATTCGTGGTCCTCTCACTCTGCTCTATTTTTTCTATAGTACTTAACACCTCATAGCACACTGTGTGTGTGCTAAGTCGCTTCAGTTATGTCTGACTCTTGGCAGCCCCATGGACTGTAGCCCTCCAAGCTCCTCTGTCCATAAGGTTCTCCCGGCAAGAATATTGGAGTGGGTTGCCATGCCTTCCTCCAGGGGATCTTTCTGACTCAGGAATTGAACCTGCATCTCTTATG
Source organism: Dama dama (assembly GCF_033118175.1). Classification (NCBI taxonomy): domain Eukaryota; kingdom Metazoa; phylum Chordata; class Mammalia; order Artiodactyla; family Cervidae; genus Dama; species Dama dama. Next base: position 27,332,752 of record NC_083688.1, on the reverse strand, counting down.
TCTCCTGCATTGGCAGGCGGGTTCTTTACCACTAACACCACTTGGGAAGCCCCAATAGCACATTATACAATTTAGTTATTTATTATTGTCATGGATTATTGTTAGTCCCCCCATGAAAATGTATATTCCAAGAATAGAGGGTTTTTCATTTTTGACCCCTGCTGTATCCCCAGCATCTAGTGCCAGCACAGAGTAAACATTCATGAAATATTTGTTGAAGAAACTAGTCAATAGGTCAACATATTTTTATGTCACTCACTGTATCCCAGGCTCTGGGCTGGGCACTGGGATACACAGAACAGTGAAATAGACATTGTTCCTGCTGTCATGAGGCTTCTAGTCTAGTGGGAGAGATATTCTGGGAAGTTTTATAGAAGAGACAAATAGCAGAAACAGTGAATATCATGTGTGTGTGTGTGTGTGTGTGTGTGTGTGTGTCTGGGTGTGTGTATTGGGATGGGAAAGACTTTTTGATGAGGACAGGCCGGCTAAGTAATGAAGGGTGAAGGGGGAGTGTTGCAGGGGGGGATTGAAGGATATTACAGAGGAAAGAGCATGCACAGAGGCCCTGACACAGACAGACGGGCATGCAGAGGTAAGTGAAGGGTGTGTGTGAGATGGCTGTGAATTAGGAATCATCGTCAATCAGGCACTGGGTGGGGGCTGCCTTCTTCGACAATGCTACCCAGAGCGTGATCTCAAACGAGCATTGTTCAAATCATCGGGGATCTTGCTAGAAATGCAGATTTACAAGGCCAACCCCGCACTTGGGAATCCGTGTTTTAACAAGCCTTCAGGTGGTGCTGACGCTCACTGTTCTTTACTGCTGTGCCCCTTTATCGAATGTAAGCACATGGCAGGTGCCCGTGACCGTTATGGGGCTAGATGGATGGATGAATGAATGAATGATGAGGGGATATGTGTAACTATCACCACAGTGCCCGTTCCTTTTTATGTCCTCTTTCTTTGGCTGAGGTTCAGATGATAATTAACATGAAATACAAAGAGATTCTCTGTTAATTGAGCCAGAGGTCCATCATTAACTGCAAGAATGAAAAAGCAGGAAATACCTGAGTATCAGAGTAATTCAGAGATTTGGATTTAGAGGGGAGGGTGAAGGGTGTTCCTGAAGGGGTCAAGCAGAGGTTTGAGGCCAAGAGGAGCATGGCTTGATCATGGCAGAAAGGAGGCCGCCACCAGAAAGGGCAGTTTGTGTGAGAGGAAGTGGGGAGGACCCTTGAAGATGGACAGGTCTTTGCTGCTTGTGTAGCGAGTACACAGGACGTGAGGGGAGTTGGCCTGTGGATGTTTTAGGAAGGTGGTGTCGTGATTTGTGAGATGACTGGAGTGCCAAAACATACAGTGGTTTTGGCATTACTTACAGAACACCTTGGCTGTGTGTTTAGCATTTAGAAGCGTAGGAAGGTACTGTCACCATCTAGCATTTTTAATATGCCACACACTGTTTTAAGCATTTTACATGCATATGCAATTCAATCCTTGTAGTCCAGTGAGGTAGTTACTCTTTTATTTGACCAATAAGGGGATTGTGGCACAGAAGGGTCAAGGTCACCCTTGACAAGGGTGTATAACTTCCCCAAGGTCACCCAGCCTGTAAGTGGTCAGCAGGTACTGAATCCAGGTGACCTGGTTTCACTGCAGGCTGCTGCCTTGACTATATTCTGAGTCCAAAAGACCTTGGGAAGCAGCTCTGCCTTGCCACTCACCAGTCCCCTCGGAGGCCCTCCTGGGAGTGGGGAGCTTCAGAAAGCCCCTCTTTCCTGGCTCCCTCTTCCTCTAGTCTGTCTGTCCTCTCCCTGGTCCCTCTCCTCCCTCCACCACCCTCAGGTTCCTGTGGTCGGTGGGGAGGGGGAATGCTGCAAGTAGGAGGAAGGGTGGTGGCCTAGTCCCAGGTCTGGGTAGGGGTGCAATTGGATTTTATAGGGCCTGAAGTTTATGCTTTCTGAGGAGTCTTCTTTAAGAAAAAAATACAAAAAATGTCATGCTTTTGCAAACTTTATTAAATCATTAACCTTGTGAGTTCTCTAGAGCCCTCTCCCCCAACCCAGGGCCTCAGAAGGGGCCCCATTAGCTTCTCAGAAAAGCTACCTCTGGGTCTGTGCCTGGTTTTTTCCAGTCATCCAAGGCTGGAAAGACAAACATTTTTCTCTTTCTCATATCCATCTCCTTTTACAGCAAAAGTCAAGTGCATGAATACACTCCTGGAATCTCTTTTTCCTGCCTCACCAAAGCCTTGGGGTTGCTTTCCATCATCTTTGGTGGGGAGAGAGCAAGGAAACCCTGTTCTGCTTCTTTTAGAAGAACAGGGGTTTATCGAAGGGCAGGCAGTAAGGTGCTGGAGAAGACTCTTGAGAGTTCCTTGGAAAGCAAGGAGATAAAACCAGTCAGTCCTAAAGGAAATCAACCCTGAATATTTATTGGAAGGATTGATGCTGAAGCTGAAGCTCCAATATTTTGACCACCTGATGGGAAGAACTGACTCATTGGAAAAGACCCTGATGCTGGGAAAGATAGATGGCAGGAGGAGAAGGGGACGACAGAGGATGAGATGGTTGGATGGCATCATCAAACCAATGGACATGAGTTTGAGCAAGCTCTGGGAGATGGTGAAGGGCTGGGAAAACTAGCATGCTGCAGTTCATGGGGTCGCAAGGAGTCGGACATGACTTAGCGACTAAACAACAACAAGGACAGTAGTGGAGGGTCCTGCAGTGTTTGAGTCCTCAGTTCCGACCCCATGCTGTGACCTGGGACACATGGACTTCTTGCCAAAAAAGGAACTAGCATTCTTCTGGCTGGGCTCCAATGTACAGGCTGCCATCCACTGCAGCAAATGACCCCAATTCCTTCCCTTTTACTGGTTTCATATTTATTTTAGCCCGTGTTTGCACATGTTTTGTAAACCTGGTCCAGTCAGGGAGTGGTCTGGCTGTAGCCTCCACAAAGACTTGGCTTTTTGTGTAAGTAATTTAGCAGATGGCAAAGCTAGATATGTAGCTTCTAGATATAAGCCTTTCCCCGGGCCCCCTCTGGGCTGTCAGGGCTATGCCAGAAACTGGTTCTGGCCTGTGCATAACACAGGGACAAGCATACTATGGTTTTACAGGGGCTTCCCTGGTGGTTCAGTGGATGAGAATCCACCTGCCAATGCAGGGAACATGGGTTCGATACCTGGTCTGGGAAGATTCCACATGCCACGGAGCAGCTAAGCCCATGTGCCACAACTACTGAGCCTGTGCTTTAGAGCGGGGAGCCGCAACTACTGGGCCACACTTAGAGCCCGTGCTCTGCAAGAAGACAATGAGGAGCCCACACACCACAACCAGAGAAAGCTTGCTCACAGCAAAGAAGACCCAGTGCAGCGAAAAAAAAAAAAAAGAGACGGTTTTAGGGGTGTTAATCGAGGGGTTTGGACAGGATTCAAGCCAGGAGAGGCAGAGAGACAAGCTAGGGGGTAGGGACCTGAGGTGAGGGATGAGGGGTGATGCTTAGAGGTGGGGGATGAGGCTTGAACACTTCCCACCATCAGTACCCACCATAGGGGTTTCTCATCAGAGAAGGCTCCACTTCAACAGGGGGTGACGTGTGGTTTCAGCTTGTGGGCTGCCAGCTTCACTGTGGTTCTCCTGGGACTTCATTGAAAAGGCTCACTTGATATTTAAGTATTCTCCCGTTTCATTTTCTTCTCTCTCTCTCTGAGGAAATTGACTATCAATGGCAACTTCATAGACAGTCTTGAGCTGCAAATTAAGCTAAGCCAACAGTCCTGGGATTTACAATCATAACCTTGTGGAATTGAACCATTAACTAATCCAAACACAAGTATATTAAGTGGCCAGCCCTGGCTTCAGCAATTTTCAGCAGCACCTCGTCCATCAATAATTCTAAAATGGCTGGAACTGCTGCCGTCTGTTTAATCAGGTCTCAAGCCTCGGGAGGCTGACAGGTTCCTGTTTTCTGCCTCCTTCATGTTTTCTCTGAAAGAATTTCAAGGACCCAGATGGGATGTCTTTTTTTTTTCATCCCTCGGGGAATCATGTGATACAATTTGAAGGCTGACGATAGTAAAACAGAAAATTAAGTGCTAAATGTTCAAGTGTCTTAAAATGTATCTGTTCCTTTTAAGAAGGACCACTTTATTTGAACAAGAACAATGGGCAGAGCTCAGGAGGTACAGAAATGACCAGTGAGTTGTAAAAGAAATACTTGTTCAAGGTAACGAGTCAATAAGGCAGATTGACCTTGAGAGCAGGAATTGTTTTTTTTATCAAGGTCTCCACGTAGCGAATACTAGTCTTGACTATAAATGTGTGGACCTGGGCCGGCCTGTCTCCCTCCTGATTCAGGCTGCTCTCGCTCAGCGGTTGCTGAGGGATGGGGATTTTAGGTGATGGATGTACAGCATTAAGTAACATCACGAGAAAGGGATTCTGATTAGAGTCACACTGGCTTAAATCCTGGCTTCACCATGGACTTAATCTCCCTGTTTCAGTTTCCATATTTCTCGTGGAGCTGAGATTGATTTCTGCCTTTTGGGATTGTTATGAGAACTGTGCCTGGCAATAGTTATCTAAGTATTTATTGTTACGATGATGAATTTGTTTTCAATGATTCTGGTTAGTTAAAGAAAAAGTCTCAGTTTGATACTAACATGTCTTTAACACCCTCTCTAGGCATTTGCTAATTTCTCTTTAATGGAGAGCAGGGCTTAGTTTTAGAGTTAGCTAGAATGTAATGATACTGTTTTTCATTATATTTATTTTTTATGATTATTTCCTATTTATATGGCAAGTGAAACTGATTTTCTCTTTATAACAGTGACATAATTTTAAAAAATTTAAATTGAAGTATAGTTGATTTATAATAATGTGTTAATTTCAGGTGTACAACAAAGTGATTAAGTGATTTAAGATTATTTTCCATGAGAAGTTATTGTAAGACATTGAATATAGTTCTCTGTGCTATGTAGTAAATTCTTGTTGTTTATCTATTTTATGTATAGTAGTGTATATGTATTAATCCCATACTCCTAGTTTATCCTTCCCACCCTCTCTTTCCTCTTCAGTAACCATAAGTTTGTTTCCTAGTGACATAGCTTCTTTATGAAAATAACTTTGCTTAAATAAATTGTGAGCTGATATAATTAAAAAGATACATGTACCCCTATGTTCATAGCTCTTTCATAATAGCCAAGACATGGAAACAACCTAAATGTCCTCCCACAGATAAGTGGATAAAGAAGATGAGGTATCTATAGACAATGAAATATTAACCATAGAAAAGAATGAAACGATGTCATTTGCAGCAACATGGATGAAACTAGAGATTAGCATATTAATTGAAGTAAGTCAGAAAGAGAAAGACAAGTACCAAATGATATCATTTACATGTCGAATCTCAAATATGACACAAATGAACCTATCTATGAGACAGAAGCAGAATCATGGACTTAGAGAGCAGACTGGTGGTTGCCAAGGGGGAGGGGGTTGGGAGAAGGATGGGGCTAGCAGATGTAAGCTTCAGTATCATACAGAATGGATAAACAACCAGATCCTACTATACAGCAAAGAGAATCATGTTCAGTATCCTACGATGAACCATAATGGAAAAGAATACAAAAAAAGAATGCATGTATGTGTATAACTGAATCTGTTTGCTATACAGCAGAAATTAGCACAACATTGGAAATCACCTGTACTTTAATTAAAAAAACTGGTTGCCAACATTTGAAAATTGAAAGATTTCAAAGAAAAAAAAGTGAGTTGATGTAAACAAAAATATTAAGAAAATGGTATATGTAAGTGGAAAATGAAGAAGACAGAATAACAGTGGGTCATGACTAACAGAAGTAGCAGATTAGGTCACCTTGTGTAAAAGAATTTCCAGCTCAAAAATGTTGAGGTTGGTGACACCTTTGGCATTTTTATATTTGGGTGGGGGTGCTGAGGAGGAAGTTTCCTCTGGTTTCCTCCTGTCTTTTAGTCTCTCACTTGTGAATGGCCACAGGAATGAGTCACTGGGTCTGCCGAGCGACTGCCCCATCGTAGTGCGATGCCCTCCCCACGCCCCTGCCCCCTCTGACCTCTGGGAGTCAGGCTTCCAGAGCAAAGAGGCAGACTCAGATCCTCAGTGCAGGGCGCGGGGCTGTCCCACGACATGGGAAAGTGGACTTTTGAAAAACTGATAATTTCGATCAATCATGAGCAACTGACATGGCTTGGGTAAGCCTGAACCCATGGCTTCCCTTTCCTGACAAGGGACTCCTCACTCCTCCTAAATGAGGCAGAGCAGGTTTGCCAAGTCTCAGGAAAGCAAAGGAATTGAGCATGAGCTATTTCCACCGCGGGGGTGATGGGGAGGCTGGCAGAATAGGATGGAGGCGGAAAGACACAAAGAACATTTTTAGATACCACAGATTAACTGATTTAAAAAGATGGAAATGAACAATTCTGGAAATGACATGACGTAAGTGAGTTATTATAGAAAGACAGGTTTGGGGCTCATCTGAGGAAAATCTGAGTAACATAAGCCATACCTTAATGGATCACATGGTTGGTTAAATATAGATTTTCAATGAAACCCCCAACTGTGAGAATTTCTGTTTCTCTAACTATCCCTTGGACCTCCAGAGTCCTCGTCTTGGGGCTCCATCCTAGGGAAGTTTGTGCCAGCTCTCGACTGGTTCTGTGTGAGGGGAGGTAGGCTACCATAGCTCCACGAGAATGTCCCACTGTTACTGTAAACTAAAGTATCCTTGACTTTTTCTCTTCAAATCCCATTTTTGCACCCATAGTATTCCTGGTATATAGGCCCTAAGGTTCAAAACCTTTGGGTCCAGAGTTCAATTTTCCTTCCTCTTTATGTCTCCATCCAACGACTCATTAATTTCTCAAAGAATTTTTTTGTGTGTGTGTGATTATTACATGATTATTGTGAGCTCAGGGTCTTTATGTTCATTCTTCTGATTTCCACTGCCATCTTCCTCAGCTGATTCTTCATTCAATAAACACCAAGTACTTACTGTGTGCTGGAACAAGACCTGTGTCATCTTATGTCTGAATCCTTTTTTTAAAAAAATTATTTATTTTTAGAATTGAATTATAATTGATTTACAATGTTTCAGGTGTATAGCAAAGTGATTCAGTTACACATTCACACACATATATTATATAAATATGTATTCCACATCTTCTTTATCCATTCATCTGTTGATGGACATTTAGGTTGCTTGTGTGGCTTGTTTGGTTATTGTAAACAGTGCTGCTATAAACACTGGGCTGCATGTACCTTTTCAGATTAGAGTCTTTGTCTTCTCCAGATACATGCCCAGAAGTGGGATAGCAGGATCACATGATAACTCTATTTTTAGTTTTTATGAGAAACCTCCACATTTGTTCTCCAGAGTGGCTACCCTGATTTACATTCCCACCAACAGTGTAGGAGGGTTTCCTTTTCTCCACACACTCTGAAGCATTTATTTTTGTAGAGGTTTTGATGAAGGCCCTTCTTACTGGTGTGAGGTGATCCTTCATTGTATTAATAGTTTTGATTTGCGTTTCTCTAGTATTTAGTGATGTTGAACATCTTTTCATGTGCCTGTTGGCCATTGGTTATGTCTTCTTTGAAGACACGTCTGTTTATGTCTTCTGCCCATTTTTTAAAATTGGGTTTTTTTATGTTGAGCTGTATGAGGTATTTGCATATTTTGGAAATTAATCCCTGTTGGCTGCATTGTTTGCAAATATTTTCTCCCATTCCACAGGTTATCTGTGAATCCTTGACTACAATTTCAGGCACATAATTGGTGCTTAGGAGGTATTTACTGAATTAATATAAAGGTGTCTCAGTCTTTTTTTATTTTGCTGGGGATGTTTTTGATGCCTTGGTGGGGAGAGAAATGCTGTCATGATACTTTGGTCCTGCTTGAGTCTCTAGGACTTCCCTGAAACTAAAGTCTTCATGGGGACCAGTTCTAGGGATCTACTCTTACTTGTCCTCCTAAAAAGTCCTATCCTGGGAGTATGAGAGGGTAGGTGGACATCCATGGAGCTTCATTCACTGGGTGTCCAGAAGGTCAAACATATCAAGGTATGAATCTGCAGGCAGCTGGGGGCTGGAGCTGCAGGTAAACATCACCAGAGATGCTCTACCTTGGGTCCTTGAAGCTGAAGTTAACCCACCCTCTGCTTTCACTTCTAGTTAGTTTTCAGAGAATATTTTTTCACTGGGGGAACCTAAGTTAACATTTTTTACTACTAAAGGTAACTGACAAACCATAGGAAGTATTTATATACCTAAACTCAGTCCCTGTGTGGAGAAACACTTTGTTGATGTAAGCAGGGTGCTTTATTATAGATAGATTTGTCCTGTGCTCATTGAATAAATTTGGCTTCCCTGGTGGCTCAGATGGTAAAGAATCCACCTGCAATGCAGGACACCTGAGTTTGATCCCTGGGTTGGGAAGATCCCCTGGAGAAAGGAGCAGCTACCCACTCCAGTATTCTTGCCTGAAGAATTCCATGGACAGAGGAGCCTGGCGGGCTATCACTCATGGGGTCGAAAAGAGTCAGGCATGACTGAATGACTAACACTATTACTACTACATTGAATAAATAATCAGACTTTAACGCTGGGGTTGCATGTTGGAGTTGAGAGGAAGATGGCTCGTCACATTTCATTACACATTTTTCAATAGAATCCCCTTGGGGTAAATATTTCTTATTCTGAAATGATTTGCCATAGCGTCTCCAGAAAGATTTCTTATTCAACAGTAAACTGGTTGTGTTATTTTGATTACTTTCTCGCTCCTTGGTAATTGTCTAATTTTCCTTTTGTAAAAGGAATTCAGACACCTAACACAATTGTATGTTGACATCAGTTCAGATCATCATGAAGAATTTTGTGGATAGGATTCAGTGTGTTGTGAAAACCTCCTTTGTCCACATTTGGTTTCCTCCAATCATCTGTGATTCAGAGGTAGCACAGATGTTCCCAGCTGCTGGAAAATGAAGCTTGAAGTTCATGCTGATAAGGAGAAAAATACCTAATTCAAATTCCAAGGCTTATTTGACCTAAATCAATTTCAACTTGAGAAAATGGGGTCAACTCTCTTTACCCCAGAAGAACCACCCTGGTGATTAAAAAGTAAATCTTGGAGAATTAAATTATGTTGCTGTTCAGCTTTCATATGCATACTTAGGAAAAAAAACCGAGAGCATCAAAGACTGTCGGAATAACTCAATTTAGTGATGGTGGCAAAGCACTGCTGAAAAAAAGGCTTTTCTAAGGCGTTGAGCTTTGCTCCAGGGAACTGCTACACACTTCAATTGGTATCCGAGAGAAAAGGAGAAGTCTTTCAAATGAATAATTTTATGACTTTCAACCACACACATACTGCTTGAATATAAAATTATTTAAAATGAGAACTTCAAAAAGATCTACCTGTTAAATGAGTAAAAAGCCCTAAACCGCTGCATAACAGAGCAAAGAGATTTGGATTAAAATGCCAAGCAGAGAGGGATCTGGGGTGGGACACTGTTAGGTCAGGAGTCCCAAGATGTGGCCAAAGAAGAGTTTACCCCCTGAAGGAAGGGGGGCACTGACCCCAGGATTTTAGAGATAAACATGCAGTTGTGTTAGGTATCTGATTTCCTTTTACAAAAGGAACATGAGACAATGACCAAGGAGTGAGAACATAATCAAAATAACACAACAAGTTTACTGTTGAATAGGCTTAAAGCTCAACATTCAGAAAACTAAGATCATGGCATCTGGTCCCATCACTTCATGGCAAATAGATGGGGAAACTGGAAACAGTGGCTGACTATTTTTCTGGGCTCCAAAAATCTCTGCAGATGGTGATTGCAGCCATGAAATTAAAAGATGCTTACTCCTTGGAAGGAAAGTTATGACCAACCTAGATAGCATATTAAAAAGCAGAGACATTACTTTGCCAACAAAGGTCCATCTAGTCAAGGCTATGGTTTTTCCAGTGGTCACGTATGGATGTGAGAGTTGGACTATAAAGAAAACTGAGCACTGAAGAATTGATGCTTTTGAACTGTGGTGTTGGAGAAGACTCTTGATAGTCCCTTGGACTGCAAGGAGATCCAACCAGTCCATCCTAAAGGAGATCAGTCCTGGGTGTTCTTTGGAAGGACTGATGCTGAAGATGAAACTCCAATAATTTGGCCACCTGATGTGAAGAGCTGACTCATTGGAAAAGACCCTGATGCTGGGAAAGATTGAGGGCAGGAGGAGAAGGGGATGACAGAGGATGAGATGGTTGGATGGCATCACCGACTCAATGGACATGGGTTTGGGTGGACTCCGGGAATTGGTGATGGACAGGGAGGCAGGGTGTGCTGTGGTTCATGGGGTCACAAAGAGTTGGACATGACTGAGCGACTAAATTGAACTGAACTGAAGATAATCCAGCCTTTCTTGTTTTACAGGTGAAAACACTGAGGCTGGAACACAGATGTCTTGCCAGACTCCGCTCCCAGCCTATGCAGTGTCTAGTCTAGACACATCTCAGGTTGGGTTTTTCTGAGCAACACGGGGAACAGCTAGTGGTTAACTGGTCTGAGTTGTGGGATTAACAAAGGATAGTGGTTTATATATGTCTCCTGAAAGACAAAATGCTCTGTGAGCTGGGAGACATAACAGGAGGCTGTATTCCTCATGTCTTTTTATTTTGTGTTTTTGATGCTTTGACATCTTGGGGCTTTGCTGACTCTGGAGAGATCTCCCTTCCCAAGGAGAGCTAATTCCTAGAGATAGCCAATGACTCACCTGCAGGCCCACCGATCCAGAGCCAGTGCCCCCAGTCACCTCCCACATCACATTCATACCCTCTGGGTGGCTATTCTCCTGCCTTAATCACGTGACATCAGGTACCAGACACCTAGACATAGCCCCTCTGCCCCGGCGCCCAGGGAATCATTCAAACTAGCCAGTGCTAAGCCTGCTTACCCTGCCTCACCTGTTTCTTCACTTGGGAACCACAATAAATGCTCCGTCTTTTTTAATGCTTATTTTAAAAATTCATTTATTTGGCATGCAGGATCTACTGGGAATTGAACCTGGGCCCCCTTCATTGGGAACACAGAGTCTTAGCATTGGACCACCAGGGACGTCCCACACAATAAAGCCTCTTGACCCCGTTTTCCCTCTGCTCCTTCTGCCTCTTGACTGGCCCTGGTGCTTCCCTCTGTGTCCTATGGTATCCTGGCATGGCCCCCTTTTGGGGGCCTATGAGTATAACAACCTTTTAAAAAATAATCAACTAATTATTATTTTAAAATTAAGACTTTATTTTATAGGAGTAGTTCAAAGTCCACAGCAAAAGTGAGGGGAAGATACATAGATTTCCCATGTGCCCTCTGCCCTCACACATTTATAGCCTTCCCTAACTATTAACATTTCCTACCCCCAGAGAGGTACATTGGTTACAAACAATGAATCTACACTGATCCAAAGTCCATGGTGTATGTTACTGTTCACTCCAGGTGTTCGGCGTTCTATGGGTTTGGACAAATGTATAATGACATGTACTCACTGTTGTGCTATCACACAGAGTGTTTTCACTGCCCTAGAATTTCCTCGTTGCTCGATCTATTCATCCACCACCAACCCTTTGTAACCACTGATCTTTTTATTGTCTCTGTAGTTCTGCTTTTTCCTGAATGTCGTATAGTTGGAATCTCACAATATGGATGTTCTTCAGATTGGCTTCTCTCACTTGGTAATGTTCGGAAAAGTTTCCTCCATGTCTTTTCATGGCTTGATAGCTCATTTCCTTTTAGTACTGAATGAATTCTGTTGTCTACATACACCACAGTTTATTTGTCTACTCACCCACTGAAAGACATTTTGGTTGCTTCTAAGTTTTGGTAACTGTGAGTAAAGCAGCCATAAAAATCCCTGTGCAGGCTTTTGTGTGGACATAAGTTTTCAGCTCCTTTGAGTCAGTACCAAGGATTGCAATTGCTGGATCAAATGGTAAGTGTATTTTAGCTTTATGAGAAACCACTGAAGTGTCTTCCACAGAGGCTGTGCCGTTTTGCATTCTCAATGAGAGTTCCAATTGCTCCACGTCCTCTCCAGCATTTGGTGTTGTCAGTGTTCTGGATTTTGGCCATTCTAAAGTAGATAGTAGTATCTCATTGTTTTTATTTACATTTTCTTGATAACAATGATGTGGAGTATCTTTTCACATGCTTATTTGCCATCTATATATCTTCTTTGGTGAGGTGTCTTTTGAGATCACTGGTCCATTTTTAAACTAAGTTTTTTTTTTTTTATTGTTGAATTTTGAGTTCTTTGTATATTTTGGATAACGGTTCTTAATCAGATGTGTCCTTTGCAAATAATTTCTCCTGGTCTGTGGCTTGTCCTCTCATTTTCTTCACGTGTCTTTCACAGAGCAGGTGTTTTAAATTCTAATGAAGTCTAGCTTATCAATGATTACTTTTATGGATCATTGAAGACACCAAACATGCCTTTGGTATTTTATCTAAAAAGTTATCACCACACCCAAGGTCATCTAGGTTTTCTCCTATGTTATCTTCTAGGAATTTTATAGTTTTGTGCTTTATATTTGGATCTGTGATCCATTTTGACTTAATTTTTTTTAACACATATAAGGTCTGTGTCTAGATTTTTTTTTTAAACATGTGGTTGTCTAGTTATTCCAGCAACATTTGTTGAAAAGACACAAACTATCATTTTCAATGGCAAGCATTGCCAGATTTACTGGCTGTTCCATACTTAAATAATACACAAATCTATATTTAAAAACAGAAGGTCTAAGTACTTCCCTGATATCCAGGGGTTAAGACTCCACACTTCCACTGTATGGGTACAGGTTTGATCCCTGGTCAGGGAATTGAGGCCCAACAGTGTGACCAAAAACCAAAATCAAAACAGAGGGTCTGATTTTTATTTATCTGGGATGGGATGCTGCTTGGGTTAGCAGCCGTGCCTCTGCTGACCAGTGTCCACCTTTGCTGGCTTGTTCAGTCCCAGGTCTGCCCCTAAACCTTGGGGGCCTAGAGTTCAACCCATTTCCAGTGGGGAGTGTTGACTCAGAGCTGGATGATGGAAATACAGAGTAGCTCCTCCCCAGCCTTGCACAGAGCCGTGGGCAACCACACTCCCATGGGCTCAAAAAGAATTCCAGCTTCTCTTTTCCCACCTCTGCTCCTCTTTTCTCCTTTAGCTGGTGCCTCTGATCCCCAGTCTCTGGTGCCATGTGTGTATTCTCCCATTCTAACTAATCATCTGCCTAGCTTTTAAAAATTTATGGGATTTAAAAAATTTATAGCATTTTAAAAGTTTTTCTTCATATAGGTTCTGCACATGCCTTATGGGGGTTTTTTCCTTATTTGTTTGTCTTGACTTCTTGGCTTTTTTTGATTGTTCCCTTTTAAATGGATTTTTTCTTTCATTATATTTTCAAATTAGTTATATGTATGTAGCATGCTATTGATTTTCATATATAAATTTGTACAGCTAGCCACCTTATTGAATTTTCCTATTGATTTCAACAGTTCTTTTTTTTACTTGATTCCCTTTGGTTTTTTAGGTATCCAGTCAAAACTAGCTGCAAATAAGGATAATTTTTCTTATTTATGTTTATGACAGTCTCTGAAGAGCAATGTTACATTATAGTGGTGAGAGTGGGCATTCTTTTCCTGTTTGCTTGGCTTTTCAATTTGGTTTCATGAGGATTCTGCCTCTGGTCTGGGATACTGAACCTGAGTTCTGACATAGCACTCTGGTCTCTCAGTGGTTGAAAGTCAAAGATATTAGCAGGTCCTGAAGTTCTCAGGGCTCGGAATCCACTTAAGAAGTTAATGGACCACTTAATCTTTTCCACATCTCCAACAGGTATCCCTGTCCCCCTCCCAACTTCTGTTTTGGAAATTCCTCCGGCTTGACCTGTATTTTTCAAGAGTTTAGCAAGTAATCTTAGGGGAAAGGAACCACAGAAAAAAGAAATAGTCACAAAACTAGCATTATTTCAATGAATTGTGTAATTCATTGAGACATAATGAATGTATTTCTTTTTTTTTTTTTTGCCTTGCATTTTTTTTTTTTAAATTTTTATTATTATTATTTTTTTTTTGCCAGTGGGTTTTGTCATACATTGATATGAATCAGCCATGGATTTACATGTATTCCCAATCCCGATCCCCCCTCCCACCTCCCTCTCCACCCGATTCCTCTGGGTCTTCCCAGTGCACCAGGCCGGAGCACTTGTCTCATGCATCCCACCTGGGCTGGTGATCTGTTTCACCATAGATAGTATACATGCTGTTCTTTTGAAATATCCCACCCTCACATTCTCCCACAAAGTTCAAAAGTCTGTTCTGTATTTCTGTGTCTCTTTTTCTGTTCTGCATATAGGGTTATTGTTATCACCTTTCTAAATTCCATATACATGTGTCAGTATGCTGTAATGTTCTTTATCTTTCTGGCTTACTTCACTCTGTATAAGGGGCTCCAGCTTCATCCATCTCATTAGGACTGGTTCAAATGAATTCTTTTTAATGGCTGAGTAATATTCCATGGTGTATATGTACCACAGCTTCCTTATCCATTCATCTGCTGATGGGCATCTAGGTTGCTTCCATGTCCTGGCTATTATAAACAGTGCTGCGATGAACATTGGGGTGCACGTGTCTCTTTCAGATCTGGTTTCCTCAGTGTGTATGCCCAGAAGTGGGATTGCTGGGTCATATGGCAGATCTATGTCCAGTTTTTTAAGAAATCTCCACACTGTTTTCCATAGCGGCTGTACTAGTTTGCATTCCCACCAACAGTGTAAGAGGGTTCCCTTTTCTCCACACCCTCTCCAGCATTTATTGCTTGTAGACTTTTGGATAGCAGCCATCCTGACTGGCGTGTAATGGTACCTCATTGTGGTTTTGATTTGCATTTCTCTAATAATGAGTGATGTTGAGCATCTTTTCATGTGTTTGTTAGCCATCTGTATGTCTTCTTTGGAGAAATGTCTGTTTAGTTCTTTGGCCCATTTTTTGATTGGGTCATTTATTTTTCTGGAATTGAGCTGCAGGAGTTGCTTGTATATTTTTGAGATTAATCCTCTGTCTGTTTCTTCATTTGCTATTATTTTCTCCCAATCTGAGGGCTGTCTTTTCACCTTACTTATAGTTTCCTTTGTAGTGCAAAAGCTTTTAAGTTTCATTAGGTCCCATTTGTTTAGTTTTGCTTTTATTTCCAATATTCTGGGAGGTGGGTCATAGAGGATCTTGCTTTGATTTATGTCGGAGAGTGTTTTGCCTATGTTCTCCTCTAGGAGTTTTATAGTTTCTGGTCTTACATTTAGGTCTTTAATCCATTTTGAGTTTATTTTTGTGTATGGTGTTAGAAAGTGTTCTAGTTTCATTCTTTTACAAGTGGTTGACCAGTTTTCCCAGCACCACTTGTTAAAGAGGTTGTCTTTTTTCCATTGTATATCCTTGCCTCCTTTGTCAAAGATAAGGTGTCCATAGGTTCGTGGATTTATCTCTGGGCTTTCTATTCTGTTCCATTGATCTATATTTCTGTCTTTGTGCCAGTACCATACTGTCTTGATGACTGTGGCTTTGTAGTAGAGTCTGAAGTCAGGCAGGTTGATTCCTCCAGCTCCATTCTTCTTTCTCAAGATTACTTTGGCTATTCGAGGTTTTTTGTATTTCCATACAAATTGTGAAATTCTTTGCTCTAGTTCTGTGAAAAATACCGTTGGTAGCTTGATAGGGATTGCATTGAATCTATAGACTGCTTTGGGTAGAATAGCCATTTTGACAATATTAATTCTTCCAATCCATGAACACGGTATGTTTCTCCATCTATTTGTGTCCTCTTTGATTTCTTTCATCAGTGTTTTATAGTTTTCTATGTATAGGTCTTTTGTTTCTTTAGGTAGATATACTCCTAAGTATTTTATTCTTTTTGTTGCAATGGTGAATGGTATTGTTTCCTTAATTTCTCTGTCTGTTTTTTCATTGTTAGTATATAGGAATGCAAGGGATTTCTGTGTGTTAATTTTATATCCTGCAACTTTACTATATTCATTGATTAGCTCTAGTAATTTTCTGGTAGAGTCTTTAGGGTTTTCTATGTAGAGGATCATGTCATCTGCAAACAGAGAGAGTTTTACTTCTTCTTTTCCTATCTGGATTCCTTTTACTTCTTTTTCTGCTCTGATTGCTGTGGCCAGAATTTCCAACACTATGTTGAATAGTAGTGGTGAGAGTGGGCACCCTTGTCTTGTTCCTGATTTCAGGGGAAATGCCTTCAATTTTTCACCATTGAGGGTGATGCTTGCTGTGGGTTTGTCATATATAGCTTTTATTATGTTGAGGTATGTTCCTTCTATTCCTGCTTTTTGGAGAGTTTTAATCATAAATGAGTGTTGAATTTTGTCAAAGGCTTTCTCTGCATCTATTGAGATAATCATATGGTTTTTATCTTTCAATTTGTTAATGTGGTGTATTACATTGATTGATTTGTGGATATTAAAGAATCCTTGCATTCCTGGGATAAAGCCCACTTGGTCATGGTGTATGATTTTTTTAATATGTTGTTGGATTCTGTTTGCTAGAATTTTGTTAAGGATTTTTGCATCTATGTTCATCAGTGATATTGGCCTGTAGTTTTCTTTTTTTGTGGCATCTTTGTCTGGTTTTGGAATTAGGGTGATGGTGGCCTCATAGAATGAGTTTGGAAGCTTACCTTCTTCTGCAATTTTCTGGAAGAGTTTGAGTAAGATAGGTGTTAGCTCTTCTGTAAATTTTTGGTAGAATTCAGCTGTGAAGCCATCTGGTCCTGGGCTTTTGTTTGCTGGAAGATTTTTGATTCCAGTTTCGATTTCCGTGCTTGTGAGGGGTCTGTTAAGATCTTCTATTTCTTCCTGGTTCAGTTTTGGAAAGTTATACTTTTCTAAGAATTTGTCCATTTCATCCAAGTTGTCCATTTTATTGGCATAGAGCTGCTGGTAGTAGTCTCTTATGATCCTTTGTATTTCAGTGTTGTCTGTTGTGATCTCTCCCTTTTCATTTCTAATTTTGTTAATTTGGTTTTTCTCTCTTTGTTTCTTAATGAGTCTTGCTAATGGTTTGTCAATTTTGTTTATTTTTTCAAAAAACCAGCTTTTAGCTTTGTTGATTTTTGCTATGGTCTCTTTAGTTTCTTTTGCATTTATTTCTGCCCTGATTTTTAAGATTTCTTTCCTTCTGCTAACTCTGGGGTTCTTCATTTCTTCCTTCTCTAATTGCTTTAGGTGTAGAGTTAGGTTATTTAATTGGTTTTTTTCCTGTTTCTTGATGTAAGCCTGTAATGCTATGAACCTTCCCCTTAGCACTGCTTTTACAGTGTCCCATAGGTTTTGGGTTGTTGTGTTTTCATTTTCATTCATTTCTATACATATTTTGATTTCTTTTTTGATTTCTTCTATGATTTGTTGGTTATTCAGAAGCGTGTTATTTAGCGTCCATATGTTTGAAGTTTTAACAATTTTTTTCCTGTAATTGAGATCTAATCTTACTGCACTGTGGTCAGAAAAGATGACTGGAATGATTTCAATTTTTTTGAATTTTCCAAGACCAGATTTATGGCCCAGGATGTGATCTATTCTGGAGAATGTTCCGTGTGCACTTGAGAAAAAGGTGAAGTTGATTGTTTTGGGGTGAAATGTCCTATAGATATCAATTAGGTCTAGCTGGTCCATTGTGTCATTTAAGGTTTGTGTTTCCTTGTTAATTTTCTGTTTAGTTGATCTATCCATAGTTGTGAGTGGGGTATTAAAGTCTCCCACTATTATTGTGTTACTATTAATTTCCTCTTTCATACTTGTTAGCGTTTGCCGTACATATTGCGGTGCTCCTATGTTGGGTGCATATATATTTATAATTGTTATATCTTCTTTTTTGATTGATCCTTTGATCATTATGTAGTGTCCTTCTTTGTCTCTTTTCACTTCCTTTATTTGAAAGTCTATTTTATCTGATATGAGTATTGCGACTCCTGCTTTCTTTTGGTCTCCGTTTGCATGAAATATTTTTTTCCAACCCTTCACTTTTAGTCTGTATGTGTCTCTTGTTTTGAGGTGGGTCTCTTGTAGACAGCATATATAGGGGTCTTGTTTTTGTATCCATTCAGCCAATCTTTGTCTTTTGGTTGGGGCATTCAACCCATTTACATTTAGGGTAATTATTGATAGGTGTGGTCCCGTTGCCATTTACTTTGTTGTTTTGGGTTCACATTTATACAACCTTTCTGCATTTCCTGTCTAGAGAAGATCCTTTAGCATTTGTTGAAGAGCTGGTTTGGTGGTGCTGAATTCTCTCAGCTTTTGCTTATCTGTAAAGCTTTTGAATTCTCCTTCATATCTGAATGAGATCCTTGCTGGATACAGTAATCTAGGTTGTAGGTTATTCTCTTTCATTACTTTCAGTACGTCCTGCCATTCCCTTCTGGCCTGGAGGGTTTCTATTGATAGATCAGCTGTTATCCTTATGGGAATCCCTTTGTGTGTTATTTGTTGTTTTTCCCTTGCTGCTTTTAATATTTGTTCTTTGTGTTTGATCTTTGTTAATTTGATTAATATGTGTCTTGGGGTGTTTCGCCTTGGGTTTATCCTGTTTGGGACTCTCTGGGTTTCTTGGATTTGGGTGGCTATTTCCTTCCCCATTTTAGGGAAGTTTTCAGCTATTATCTCCTCGAGTATTTTCTCATGGCCCTTCTTTTTGTCTTCTTCTTCTGGAACTCCTATGATTCGAATGTTGGGGCGTTTCACAGTGTCCCAGAGGTCCCTGAGGTTGTCCTCATTTCTTTTGATCCTTTTTTCTTTTTTCCTCTCTGCTTCATTTATTTCCACCATTTTATCTTCTACCTCACTTATCCTATCTTCTGCCTCCGTTATTCTACTCTTGGTTCCCTCCAAAGTGTTTTTGATCTCATTCATTGCATTATTCATTTGTAATTGACTCTTTTTTATTTCTTCTAGGTCTTTATTAAACAGTTCTTGAATCTTTTCAATCTTTGTTTCCAGGCTATTTATCTGTAACTCCATTTTGTTTTCAAGATTTTGGATCATTTTTATTATCATTATTCTAAATTCTTTTTCAGGTAGATTCCCTATCTCCTCCTCTTTTGTTTGACTTGGTGGGCATTTTTCATGTTCCTTTACCTGTTGGGTATTTCTTTGCCTTTTCATCTTGTTTAGATTGCTGTATCTGGAGTGGGCTTTCTGTATTCTGGAGGTCTGTGGTTCCTTTTTGTTGTGGAGGATTAACCCAGTGGATGGGGTTAGACGATTGGCTTGTCAAGGTTTCCTGGTTAGGGAAGCTTGCATCAGTGTTCTGGTGCGTGGAACTTGATTTCTACTCTTTGGAGAGCAATGGAGTGCCCAGTAATGAGTTTTGAGATGGGTCTATGTGTTAGGTGTGACCTTGGGCAGCCTGTATGTTGATGTTCAGGGCTATGTTCCTGCGTTGCTGGAGAATTTGCGTGGTATGTCTTGCTCTAAAACTTATTGGCTCTTGTGTGGTGGCTGGTTTCAGTGTAGGTATGGAGGCTTTTGGACAGTCACTTATCACTTAAAGTTCCTTGTAGTCAGGAGTTTTCTGGTGTTCTCAGGTTTTGGGCTTAAGTCTCCTGCCTCTGGATTTCAGTTTTATTCTTCCTGTAGTCTCAGGACTTCTCCAACTATGCAGCCCTGATAAGAAAACTTCTAGGTTAATGGCTAAAAGATTCTCCCCCGTTAGGGACACCCAGAGAGGTTCACAGAGTCACATGAAGAAGAGGAGAGGGAGGAGGGAGATAGAGATGAACAGGAGGAGAAAAAGGGGGACTCAAGAGGAGAGAGACAGATCTACACAGCTGTCTGTTCCCAGAGTGTTCTCCGTAGCCCAGTCACCTACAAAGATTCACAGAATTGGATTGGGAAGAGAAGGGGAAAGGAGGAAATAGAGGTGTTCTGAGGTAGAAAACAGAGAGTCAAGATTGGGAGAGAATAATCTTCGGTTTAAAAATAGGGCTTCTCTTCTTTTTTTTTTTTTTGTAAGGTTATAGTGTATTGAAAATGAAAATTAAGGAGTAGTAGAGGAGTACTAGAGGACTTTAAAAGAAATAAGAGAAAAAGAAAAATAGAAAATAGAAGAGAAAAAGGAAAGAAAAAAAAAGAAAAAATAAAGAAAGAAAAAGAAAAAAAAAAAAAGAAAAAAAAGAAAAAAAAAAAAAAAGGAAAAAAAAATTTTTTTTTTCCCCCCTAATTAAAAAATCGTAAAAGTCTATGGAAATGAAAGTTAAGGAGTAATGGGGGAGTAATAGGGGATTTTAAAGGAAAATAAAAGAGAAAAAATAAAAAAGAAAAAATGAAAAAAAGAAAAAAAAATTAAAAAAAGAGAAAAAAGTAAAATTATATCTAGGAGTTTCTCTGGAGCTGTTGCGGTCAGTGTGGGTTCGGCTCAGTTTCAGATAGCTCCTCGTTCCAGCTTACGCTTCTCGATATCTACAGGCTCCTCCGGTGTAGTCAATGTTTCCTAGAGGGATTTTAATCTGTTGCACCAGTCCCTTCTGAAGCGGTTCCCTTTGTTTATTTGGCTTCTGTTTGCCGGTCTCTTCAGAGCCTCATTTCCTCCCTGACACAGGCGGGCGGAGGTGGACTCTTATTCAGGTAGCTAGTTCTGTCGCTCTGCGGGGAGGGGCCGGCGCTGCGGGGAGGGGCTGGCGCTGTGGGGACAGGCTTGCGCCGCGGGGATGGGCTGGGGCTGCCAGGAGGGGCTGACGCTGCTCTCTCCTCTGCGCTGCTCAGGCTCCCGGCTGTTCTATATGGAGCGCGCCCCGCGCTGCACGAGGTTCCAGCCCTTGGGTGTTCCACAAAAGCGCGGAAGGAAAAGCTGCGCCTGCTCTCTGTGCCTTCCCCGTCAGAGCGGTCCAGGCAGCCAGGGGCTCGGTGGGCGCACTATCCCCAGGTGTGGCTCACCCACTCCCTTCCGCGGACCCAGTCTCAGTTTCCGCTGGCGCCAGTCGGGTGCGCGCGCCTTCCGCCCTCCGCGTCCCCAGCCCCAGTCCCCGCCCGCGCCGGTCGGGTGCCTGCGCCCTGTGTCTCGCCGCGACCTTCCCCTCCCCCCTGCCTCCTGCCTCCGGCGGGGCTGGGCCGGTCCGCAGCCTGCGAGCTCCTCTCTGGACCCTCTCAGTCTCTTTGTTCTGCGAACGGCCGGCAGTGTGTTCGGGCCGGCTAATTTACTCTCTCTCTGGTCTCCCACAGTTCAAGTTGGCAACTCACAGAAGCTCCCTCCGATTGTCCTCAGGGCACTCAGGCCCGGACCCTACCCCAAGCAATGCCGCCTAAGAGCTCCCGGGACGGATCTCCGTCCTTAGCTCTTTTGTCTCACTTTTTATCTTTTATATTTTGTCCTACCTCCTTTCGAAGACAATGGGCTGCTTTTCTGGGCGCCTGATGACCTCAGCTAGCGATCAGAAGTTGTTTTGCGAAGTTTGCTCTGCGTTCAGTTATTCTTTTGATGAATTTGTAGGAGAGAAAGTGGTCTCCCCGTCCTACTCCTCTGCCATCTTGGCTCCTCCCCTCATAATGAATGTATTTCTAAGTATTTTTGCCCTTGAAATTTTTTTAATTACTCAGCCAATGACAGAAATCCAAATCAAATTAAAAAAAGAATTTTTTGATTCCTATAGGCAAGCTGCGGGGAGACTGGGTTGCTCATTCCTGCCTCCTTTGAAGACTGATTTACCCCTAAAGCTGGTGCCATGGCATAGGCAGCTCTGGAGATGTTGTCTCTAATATAATAACAACCATCTATAGAACTGGTTAGTAAATCAGGCTCTGTCCTAGGCATGTGATATACATTCTCACTGAACCCACCGAACAACCCTATGTGTGTGTGGTTATCCCATTTTACAAATGAGGAGATGGTTCTTCTTGGTGAAGAACCTCCACAGGCTCACAGAGACAGGGAAGCGATGGGCCTGGGATGTGGGGTCATTCTGACTGAAGAGCTTGGGTTCTTCTCTTCTGTACACTCTATTATCCAGACCAAAGTGACCTCTTCCTACAAACTCCAGTTCGAAACATTCCTGAGTGTGGCCTCTGATTGGCCTGGTTGGGTCATTTGCATATCCCTGGGCCAATCATTGATGTCAAAAAGACCAGTTACTAGGGTTAGTCCAGACTGAGTCATATGCCGATCTCAGGGCAAATGAGAACCAAACATGATAGAAAAAATAATACATGTCCTCTCCAGCTCCTAAATCCAAACCCTCCACTCCAGGTAGGCCAGCCATCTTCATGCTCTGGGAAGAAACCTGGCATTCCTGGCTTCCCCACATCTTTGTGTATGCCGTTCTTTCTCTTGGAAATGCCTTTTCACCTAAGTTTTGGGTAACATGTCCTTGCTTTCTATGCGCAGTACCTTTAGATAGCATCAAGCTTCCTTCCTTCCTGCTGATTTTGGGGAGTAGCTCTGTAGATTTCTCCAGTTGTTTGACTGATGAGAAGATGATTCTGTTTTCTTGGGGAAAAAGAAAAGCTTCCTCCTCTCACTTTTCTAAGATCTTGCTCACCCCTTCGAATTTTCCAGCTGATGGAACTTAGTTGGGAAGTCAGTGGCTCAAGGTGCCTGTGCCAAGATATTAGCATATACCGCCTGAAGCAAAGACACCACTGGAGCGCTCCGTCTGTTTTGCCACGTTCTGTTATCTATGTGACAGCTGAGGGTATCTTTTAAGAAACGCAGTGTTTGTGAGTGATGTGTCTTAATAGAAAAAAGATGAGACACACCAGCGTGCAGAACTCACTTTGTGGGAGCAGGTTTTCCACTGAACCGTAGTTTGGAGGTTCAAGGATGTGTAGGAGGAATGGCAATCAGGGTGGGTGGTGGGTTAGCGTGATGACAGGAGGAATCTTTTACTTTCGGAAGCATTGTTGGCAGCTGAGACTCCTCCAGAGTGCAGGCCTTACAACAGGGTGGACTCGATTTTGGAAAGACAACCCCTGAGGAGTTGGCTGGGGCCACTCCCCTCTCTTCCTCCACCAGGTGAGAGACCACCTCATGTGTGAAAAGTAACGTCTGACTTGTGATTCTGGATCTTATCTGTAAACTTGGGAGCGGTTGTGTTCACTTGGTCAGTGTGGGGGTTATAAAACATGGCTCCAGACTTCCGTGGCGCTCTTCCTGTCAAGGGGTGAGATCTGTGTCTCTTCCTGTTGCTTCTGGGCAGATTGTGATCACCTTGGCCAAAAGAGTGTGATGGAAAGTCTAGAAAAGGCTATGAGGCTTCCTTCTGGTCCTCTGACCTTGCTTGTTCTTCAGAGACGCCATCTTGGGAAGCCACCTGCCACCGTGTTGTGAGAAACCTAACCCACATGGAGAGGCCACGTGTAGGCAGGTGTGCTGGCCAGTCCTTTAGCCATCCCAGCCCAAGGGCCAGACATGTACCTGCAGAAGCCAACTTGGAAACCCCAGATAATCAGGAAGCAGAAGAGAGCCATCCCTACTGTGCTTGAATTCCTGACCCCTGGAATCTGTGAGGGCTTCCCTGGAGGCTCAGACGGTAAAGAATCCGCCTGCAATGAGGGAGACCTGGGTTCGATCCCTGGGTTGGGAAGATCCCCTCGCTGTGAGCAAAAGATGATGGTGGTTGTTTTATACCGTGCAGTCCGAAATGTTTGTTATAAAACAGCGACACCAGAGTCTCTTGGCATCAACTACAACTGAGGGCCCCAGAACCACCTCTGGCTCTGTGTGTTCTGTGCAGAGCAGGGTTCTTTAAAATACTAGGATCCCCGACTGTCTGGTGGTATTTTATAAGCCTTCTAGTAAGTAAGAAAATGATGCCCTCTTTCCCAGGATTATTTTCCCAGCTTGAGTCTGTTTTTAACATCTGGGCCCTCTGCCCTACTCTGTCAACCTTGATGGAAAATTACAATGGACCTTTTTCTTCTATAGCTATATTTAGTTTATAAGAAGCAAGATCTGACACCCTATCCCCAGGGTTTGCCAGTTTATATGGAAGATTTGTTCTCAGTACCTTTCCTTCTCCTGTCATATTATTCATCTCACTGAAAATGAAACTGGGTTTTTAGATTGTGGAAACTTCCAGG
The DNA here is from genome assembly GCF_033118175.1 of Dama dama. Lineage (NCBI taxonomy): Eukaryota > Metazoa > Chordata > Mammalia > Artiodactyla > Cervidae > Dama > Dama dama. Next base: position 27,308,595 of record NC_083688.1, on the reverse strand, counting down.
AGTTCTACTAGTCAATCAACAATCGGTAGTAGAGTGACTAATATCTTTTAAGGGTCTGTGGAAGAAATAAAGAACTATGTGACTTAATCCACACTCTCATTTGTGTGTTCATGCTCAGTCGTGTCTGACTCTTTCTGATCCCATGGACTGTAAGCCCACCAAGCTCCTCTGTCTAAGGGATTTTTCAGGCAAGAATACTGGAGTGGGTTGCCATTTCCTCCTCCAGGGGGATCTTACCCACCCAGGGATCAAACTTGAGTCCTCTGGGTCTCCTGCACTAGAGGCAGCAGAGTCTTTAACCATTGAGCCATGGGGAAGACCCATAATCCATGCTCTCAAGAGTGGGCAATTTATTTGGGGAAATAAGACATGTACATGAAAAGTAAAATAGCCCAAAGATATGATATTTCTAGTATTTAAATAGTGCATTTACCTATGAGCAAGTATTTCTCATCTTTTTTAAGTCTGACAGAACCCAGGAAATTCTTTTATAATACATAAAATTACAAAACAAGCCAACCACTAAAAACAAAAACAAATCTGTGAATGTAGTAACAGCTATAATCTTCTGTATTGCCCACTAAATAAGATCTAGCAGTAGTCTTTTTTTTAGCAGTTAAAAAATTATAATTGTCACAAAGGCAAGTCTAGCAGCAGTCTTTTTAAAAAATATTTATTTATGTAGATATTTGACTTCCTCGGGTCTTAGTTGCAGCATACAAAATCTTTGTTGCATCATGTGTGATCTTTCGTTGGGGTGCACGGACTTTATAGTTGTGGTGTGAAGCCCCAGCTGCCCTGTGGCATGTGGGATACTGGTGGTACTGTTTAGTTGCTAAGTCGTGTTTGTGACCCCATGAACTGTAGCCCACCAGGATCTTCTGTCCATGGGATTTCCCAGGCAAGAATACTGGAGTGGGTTGCCATGCCCTCCTCCAGGGGATCTTCCCAACCCAGAGATTGAACCTGGGTTTCCTGCATCACAGGCAGATTCTTTACCATTGAGCCATCAGGGAAGACCATTATTTCCCGAACCAGAAAGCAAACCTGTGTCCTCCAGACTCCCCGCTCGATTCCTAACCACTGGACCACTAGGGAAGTCCCTAGCAACAGTCTTATAACCACCATAATTTTGAGGTAACAATGAGCGTAAGCGACATCCTGGGACCTGGGAGATGCCTGCATCAACTGTAATATGGTACAAAATACCTGCAATTTCTATTGGTGACAGAAATCACAGGTACTGTGACTCAGTGGTAAAGAATCCACCTGCCAATGTAGGAGATATGCAGGAGATCTTCCCTGGGTTGGGAAGATCCTTGGAGTAGGAGGCAATCTGCTCCAGTATTCTTGCCTGGAAAATACTGTGAACAGAGGAACAGGTGGGCTACAGTCCAAGGGGTTGCAAAGAGTCAAACATGACTGAATGACTGAGCATGCACACTATTACTATATCCATACAATGAATGGGGGTGTGCCTACATTTATAACTGAGAGAGATGCTAAATTTTAATTAGTGCAGATATAAAGGGTACATGGTATTTAGCAAATCAATAACAAAATTGAAGTCAGTCTTGCTTTTATTATCATCATACATAATCAATTTAAAATAATATCAGTGACAGAAGCATTCCTGTAGGGGCCAATGATTACCATTGTCCACCCGCACCGGCAACACCAGGATGCCACTGAATAAGCAGATGGCTTTTCCCTATCCAAGCTCACAGACCCCTGAATTCTACCCACAGACCCCCATGCCAGTCTCAGACTCCAGGTTACAAACACTAGTTGTGTGTTATGTCCTGGTTTAGAGGAGGATCTTTGGAATCAGACAGGACTGAGTCTGTTGTCCTAGTTAGTTACGTGACTTTGAGAAAACTGTTTAACCTCTTAGAGGATCAGTTTTCCTTCTCTGGAAAATGGAGTATAATAATGGCACCTTTCCCATCATTGTTGGGTGGATTCATGGAGATCAGAAAGTAGGTGAAGTGGTTTGTCCACTGTTGGTGGGAATGTAAATTGATGCAGCCACTGTGGAAAACAATATGGAGATTTCTCAAAAAACTAAAAACAGAACTACCATATGACCCAGCAATTCCACTTCTGGGTATGTATCTGAAAAAACAAAAACACTAATTTGAAAAGATACAGGCACTCTAATGTTCAGAGCTGCATTGTTCACGATAGCTAAGATTCGAAAGCAACCTAAGTGTCCATCAACAGAATAATGGATAAAGAAGATGTGACATATATGTCTATGTATGTGTGTAGAACAGAACACTACTCAGAGTTAAAAAGAATGAAAATTTGCCATTTGCCGTAACTTGGGTGGACTTAGAGGGTATTATGCTAAGTGAAATAAGTCAGACAGAGAAAAGCAAATCTGCATTTACATGTAAAATCTAAAATATACAACAAACTATTGAATATAAAAGAAAAAAGACATAGACTCACAGAAAAAACTACTGATTATTAGTGGGGAGAAGGAAGGGGGAGGGGTAAGAAAAGGGTTGGGGATTAGGGTGTATCAACTATTAGGTATAAAATAAGATACAAGGATACATTATACAACATGGGAAATATAGCCAGTATTTTACAATAACTATAAATGGATTATAACTTTTAAAAATTGTGAGTCACTACATTGTATTTCTGTAAATTATATAATTTTGAACATCAGCTATATTTTTTATATTTCAATAAAAAAACAGAAGTGAGTGAAGTGGGGAACACTGCTCCATCAATGGTGGTGTTGCTGGTGGACATAGTAACAGTTGATCTTCCCACTGGCTCTGGGAGGAAGGGACTGATGTCTTGTTTTACCAGGTGAGAAAGCCAGGTCTTTATGCCTGCCGAGGGGATCTGATGGGGCAGGAGATGCCTGCTGCTCTGCTGTCACCTACCTGCCAAGGGTGGCTGGCCTTTCTGAATTGGTTTCCTTCTCTTCCGTCAGTGTCCTCTTGTTCATAGTGGGAGCTGGGTCACAGGCTCGAGCTGCTCTCCCTGTTCCGGCTTGAACTGACCTGGGATGAGGTGGGTTCTCCTGGACCTCCTGATATATGTTAGATTTCCAGCCCCTTGGGAAGGCTGCAATGACACTGCAAAGCCAAAGTCTTTTGACCTTGAGGGTCACTCCCCTGTTAGAACATTTGGAATCCTCCTGGTCTGGGCCACTCATCTGACACTTGATGTACATGGGGCTGTGATTGTTTTTCTTATTCCAGCTGCTGTCCTCGGTTAGATCATAAATGGATGGAGGGCACAGTGTGGCAAGATAATTCCTCTGGATGGAAGGGACATTTTATCTTTCTTCCTCCCTCTCCAGCTGACAGCCTGACACTTCATAAGTGCTTGATGAACGTTTGTTGGATGAATAGACAGATCAGTGGGGGAAGGGTCTGGCCACAGGATATCGGGGCACTTCTTAGAGCAGCCAGCTCTGGGCCCTGTGCCCCCGGCCCAGGTCTGTCCATGCTGTGGTCTATCACAGAGTTCATGCCACGTGTTTGCATCACTGGTTCCTCCGCTGGGGAGGTTGTCAGGACAGATTGATCATGTCAGAAAGGCAAACAGCCGGTCAGTGTGTGTCCTCAGAAAGGTGGCTTTTCAACTTCATCTGGAGTGCAACTGGGAGCTAAAAACCCTGATGCACTGGCCTCATACTCAGAGGTTCAGACCTAAGTGGTCTGGGATGGGGTCCCCAAAGTTCCCGTCAACCCTGGCTGAGAACCACTGCCCAACACTAACATGGAGGGGGTCCAGGCAGTGGGGGGCTTTCTCTGGTCTGAGTGTGTGGGATCTCCCACCCAGTAGAATGTGTGATACTAGGTAAGTGGCATAAGCTCTTTTTTAAAAAAAAATTTATTTTATTTTTTTGACCACCCTATGCGACATGTTGGATCCTAGTTCCCTGATAAGGGATCAAACCCATGGCTCCAGCATTGGGAGCTCAGAGCCTTAACCACTGGACCACCAGGGAAGTTCTGTGATATTACCTCTTTGCGCCTCAATTCCCTCACCTGTAAAATGGGAGTCGTGATAGTTCCCAGCCTTTAGGGAGGCCAAGAGGGTTGAACGAGACTGTGCGTGCAATGCTCTTAGCACGTCTTAAGTGCTCAATAAATAGTCACTGCCATTATTATTGTTAATTATTGTTTTACTGACACGTATGAGTGAAGGTGGAGGAGAATGTTTGGTCATAAAGACGGTCCTGCCTTGACTCCCGGCCGTGCTGTGTTTTTGTGTAAATCTGTATCCACCAACCCAGCACACACGTACACTCCTGTCAGGACGACTGACACACTCCAGCAGGCCACATGTCAGGAGGAACGTAAAGGAAGAGACTTCTGCACTTAAAGCATTTTTACTTGATTAAGAGCCCTTCTAATGTAAAAAATGCTCGCTCAGTCACTTTCCGTGGCAGCCACATTACCATTATTTTCAATGCTCTGAGGACAAAATGAGATTAGGTGTGAGGAAGGGGCGAGGTAGGGCGAGAATTCAAGGGCTGGATTTAAATCCAATTCTGCAGGTTGAGCCCATGTTGATGCAATATTATAGGATTTGAAGGCAAGGGCCTCTGTGGCTTAGTCCAGGGTTTCTCCAACATCTGGGTCATTGGCAATGTCACCACTGCTTTTATGCTAACTATATCAAGGGGATACTCAGAGAGAGAGAGAGAGAGAGCTGATTCTTAATTTCCACAATTGCTTGCTTTAAGGCACCAAACAGACACTCCTGCCAGGCAACCTTTTTTGATCACAGAGACCTGAAATAGAAATGTGTTAACCCTTTCTGATGATTAGACAAGGCACAGAAACACACGTCCCCGAAATCTTTCTACTCCAACCAGATGAATTTCAAACAGGAGAGCTCAGAGATCAAAGAAGAAGTACATTTAATTACCCCACTGCAGCCACACATCTGGGAGCTCAGCCTGCTGGGAGGCCCCAAGAACCAGCACACACACTCACCAGGCACAGATGTACCAAAGTGCTATGTACTGGGCCCTGGGAGTGGTTCAGTGATTGAGAACTCAGTCCCTTCCAGAGAGAGTTCAGAGTTGAGCATGTGAAAAAGAATAATAAAAGAGATGACTATGACCAAGGCCTTAAGAATACAGGGCAGATCCTCTTACAAGGCTGGCCTAAGAGCCATTATTAACTTCTTTCTCCTTTTCCTTATCTACTTTATAGTCTGGGGAATTATAGTGTCATTTCCTACCCTCCACTGCAACTAGAAGTAGTTGGTGATGCAGTTTGGGGGTATGAATTATTAAGTAGAAGCCTGTTGGTGGGTTTTTTGCCAGGTTTTCCTGGCAAAAAAGGAGAAGAAGCTGGAAAGCAAAAACGATTTACCTGGAAATCAAACATGATGCCTGGATGTGTGGCAGCCATCTTGCAACCACGAGGCAATGAACCCAAGAGAAGGGCCTCTGTTGAGCTGTTACCTGGATATTGTGAGACCTTTCAGTCAACTGGAAGCTACCTTCCTTGAGACTTCTTGTTGTGTGAGAAAAATACATCCCTAAGCTGTGACTTTATTTTTTTGGGCTTCAAAATCACTGCAGATGGTGACTACAGCCATGAAATTAAAACACAGTTATTCCTTTGAAGGAAAGTTATGACCAACCTAGATAGCATATTAAAAAGCAGAGACATTACTTTGCCAACAAAGGTCCGTCTGGTCAAGGCTATGGTTTTTCCAGTGGTCACGTATGGATGTGAGAGTTGGACTATAAAGAAAACTGAGTGCTGAAGAATTGATGCTTTTGAACTGTGGTGTTGGAGAAGACTCTTGAGAGTCCCTTGGACTGCAAGGAGATCCAACCAGTCCATCCTAAAGGAGATCAGTCCTGGGTGTTCTTTGGAAGGACTGATGCTGAAGCTGAAACTCCAATACTTTGGCCACCTGATGCGAAGAGCTGACTCATTTGAAAAGACACTGATGCTGGGAAAGATTGAGGGCAGGAGGAGAAGGGGATGACAGAGGATGAGATGGTTGGATGGCATCACTGACTCAATGGACATGAGTTTGGGTAAACTCCGAGGATTGGTGATGGACAGGGAGGCCTGGCATTCTGCGGTCCATGGGGTCGCAAAGAGTCGGACATGACTAAGCGACTGAACTGAACTGAACTGAACTGAAGCTGTTGTAAGTCAGCTTTCTATTTCCTGGAGCTGAGTGTCATTTTCATGGACACAGAAAAGTACAGATGAAGTGTCAGTGGCCTGTCAAGGTGGGAGAAGTGAGCTGATATAAGAGCAGGTCAAGAAAGGCTTCAAGGGGGAAGTGGTGGTGGCATTTGAGTTGGGACTTAAAAGCCTTTAGGGTTCAGGGTGTAGAGACGAGAGAGAAAGACTATAATATGAGCAGACACAGAAGCTGGGTAAAGTGGTGAATTAGTGCTTTGTCTGTAAGCTGCAGAAACCAAACCCAAACTAGACTGAATGACAAAGGATGATTGTTTACTCATGTGATTGGAAAGCCCAAGAGTTGACTTGCTTAAGACCCATTGGATCCAGGAACATAAATTACATGGGCAGGAGTTTACCTTGTCGCCTTTTTTGCTCTTTCCTCTCGCTGGGTTTGCTTTTAGAGAACTGTCTTTGAGTAGCAGAAAGATGACTGGCCGCAGGTTAGACTCACATTCTCCCAGCTTAGAAACCTCTGGAGAAGGAGAAATTTGGAGTCTTACTGTTCATATATTTTATTGTTCATTTGGGCAAGACATCTCTTGGCCTTGCTTGGGTCATTTCTGACAGATGTTGTGTAGAGAAGGAATCTGAAATGAGGGATCTCTCTAAAAGGGCAGCCTGAGCCTGAGACGTCCACCAGATGTGACAGCCCCAAGGCACCCCAGGGAGCGAGGGAGGGATGAGTCCCCCAAGGGACTAGAAGATGGTGGAGAGGCAAAACCACGGTGACTGTGGTCCTTTATGAGCCAGTTGCTTGGCTGCAACTAGATTGGGGAGCTCTTGTCTCAGGATCATCTGACCCTCCTTGATGGAAATTGTGAAGAACATGAGCTCTGGAGGGCTTCCCTGGTGGCTCAGATGGTAAAGAATCTGCCTGCAATGCAGGAGACCTGTGTTTGATCCCTGGGTTGGGAAGATTCCCCTGGAGAAGGGAATGGCTACCCACTCCAGTATACCCACTCAAGTATTCTTGCCTGGAGAATCTTTCCCAGCACCTGGGTCTTTTCCAGTGAGTCAGCTGTTTGCATCACGTGGCCAAAGTATTGGAGCTTCAGCTTCAACATCAGTCTTTCCAATAGTCAGGGTTAATTTCCCTTAAAATTCACTGGTTTGATCTTCTTGCTGTCCAAGGGACTCTCAAGAGTTTTTTCCAACACCACAGTTTAAAAGCTTCAATTCTCCGTCGTTCTGCCTTCTTTATGGTCCTTCTCCCCTTGGTCCTGTTCTACTTCTCTCCATGACCTCTGGCTCCCACTGGCCTTTGGAAAAATTTCATTGTTTGCAGTTGTTTTCTTTTTAATATATATGAATCTCTTACTCTTGTTGTAGTTTGCTCTTGATAGGCAGTTGTAGTTTGCCTTCTTATACACCTCCTGGCTCTTATAGAAATATTTCTACTTGGAGGCAGCAAATGTGGTGGAAAGAACAGGCAATTCAGATGTGAGTGCTGGCACTGTTACTCACTGTGACCTTGGGCAAATGGCTTAAGCTCTCTGAGTCCATTTCTTCAACTGAACAATGGGTGTGATGTTCACACCCACCCACAGGTCTTTCATGGGGATTAAATGAAATGATTCGTGGGAAAGCATGACACAGGCATTTCATGTTCATGGGTTGTGCAGAAGGTGACTTTAGTCCTGACTGTGGCAAAAGGGTGTTCATGCACTCACTGGGAACCGTCCTTCACATCCAGCTTCAAGATTCAGGAAATCTTGAAATCTTTATTTACAGTGCTTCCTATCCAGGCCTCAGAGGAGGATATTGGAAGCTGACAGAGATGTTTTCTGGATGAATTGCCCCCAAACATTCAGGGTTTTATATTTCAGAAAGTCTGAACAAGCTGGAATTTTAATCTCCCTTCTGCCACTCCTAGTCTCATTTTGGAAATGGACTTAAAGTCACATTTTTGAGATTCTGAATGCGTGACCCCCTGAGTTATTTGAAGTGTCGTTTGCTGTTTATAATCTGGGCTCCTGATCTGGTTTCTCTCAAAGCTTGGACTCAGCTGAAGACCCCAGTCTCGCTAGTGTCATCTCCCCTTTCTGGCCTCTGGTTTTGGGTGTCATGTCGCTTGGTTTCTGATTTAGATTGGGCGTCTCGCAGGTGCCTTGGCTACTGACTGTACATCCTATGACTCTCAGCCTGCCTTTCCTTCCACCAGCCTATCAGCTGCCACTTAGCCTTTTAGGTGGTCTAAACCTTTTCTAGAATTTTCTGGTGGGAAGGCTATCATATACCTATTCCTTCCTTGACCTTAAGCAATACTGCTTTCTTTTTGCTTTGAAACTGAATTCCAACTGAATTCTTTATGCTCCAGTGAGAATTACTTTATTTACCTGTGCAAAAGATACATTCTTTCCTTTCTCCCCAAATATATACTTTGGCCACCTGATGTGAAGAACTAACTCTTTGGAAAAGACCCTGATACTGGGAAAGATTGAAGGCAGGACGAGAAGGGGACGACAGAGGATGAGATGGTTGGATGGCGTCACTGACTCGATAGACATGAGTTTGAGCAAGCTCCGGCTGTTGGTGATGGACAGGGAAGCCTGACATGTTGTACTCATGGGGTCGCAAAGAGTCTGACACAGCTGAACTACTGAACTGAACTGAAGTATATACTGTATACACAATATATCATTTGATCATATTTTATATAATGTATACTACTTTATACATTACATATAACACATATATAATACATTTTGTATTACATATAATACATACAATATACAACAACATACAGGTTTCCCTGTGAGTCTAACACATTGGTTTTAGGGCTACATATTCAAAGTAGGAACAAAGATGTAAAATAATGGGCCATGCTACCCCCTAGTGGCATAGCGTGGCAACACACATCTTAGCCAAGGGGAAAGTTTGTATTTCTCTTCTTACCAAAAGTAAAAAACCAGAGACCATACAGATGAACATAGAATTTAGATAATTCCCTTTCTGTTATAGATTTAAGTGTACTTATGCTACAAACTGCATTCTTTACGAAGTTTTTTTTGGAGTTCAGTGATATTAAGCCTTTTATTTAGGGAAATCCGCTGGAGAAGGGATAGGCTATCCAGTCCAACATTCTTGGGCTGCCCTTGTAGTTTAGCTGGTAAAGAATCCACCCGCAATGAGGGAGACCTGGGTTCGATCCCTGGGTTGGGAAGATCCCCTGGAGAAAGGAAAGGCTACCCACTCTAGTATTCTGGCCTGGAGAATTCCATGGACTATAGTCCACGAGGTTGCAAAGACTTCCAATAGACTATTAGCCAAAAGTGAAAGTGAAAGTTGTTCAGTCGTGTCCGACTCTTAGTTCATGGAATTCTCCAGGCCAGAATACTGGGGTGGGTAGCCTTTCCCTTCTCCAGGGGATCTTCCAAACCCAGGGATCAAACTGCATTGCAGGCGGATGCTTTACCTGTTGAGCCACCAGGGAAGCCCCAATAAATTTGCCTTGAAAAGAGTTATTTGGAAAGTGAAAGTGAAAGTTGACCAAATAACCAAATAAACAAAAGGTGTTATTTTCTTATGGATACACAATACTGTATCCTGTATTTATATGAATAAAATAATGTTTTCCTATATAGTTGATATATTTAAAAACAACTCTGTAAAACTGAGATGTGTCTTACACCTCTGGATATTTCCCATGCTGACAGATCAGGTCTTATACTGATTCTAGAGCACAAATAGCCTTTGCATGCCCACCCACAAAAGACTTCTTGGGAGCCAAGAACCCTGAGCATCTGATCTCAGGTCGTCTTCTACTGGAGTCCAGTAGGCAGCCAGGCACTCTGAATGGGGTTCTTAGCTGCTGCTCAAGCTTCCTTTGGTCCTTTTTTGTTGATCCTTTGAGCACCTCCACCTGCTACCTCCCCTCTTCCTCCCTCCCACCCCAGAACCCAGGCCCAGGACTCTGGCAATAGACGTAAATGATCCTCCAGTTGCTGACCTGACACTGCAGCGTCTCGAGGCTGTCCACGGCAAATATATATATATATATATTTTTAAATGCTCCTCCTAATATATACATATATATATTAGGAGGAGCATTTAAAAATTTTTTTATTTTATGTTAGAGTATGGCCTATTAACAACGTTGTGATAGTTTCAGGTGAGTGGCAAAGGGACTAAGCCATGCATATAGATGTATCCATTCTCCCCTAAATTCCGCTCCCTGATGGGATGTCCCGCATAACATTGATCAGAGTTCCCTATGCTATACAGTAGGTCCTTGTTGGTCAGCCACTTTAAAATACAGCAGTGTGTACATGTCCATCCCAAACTCCCTAACTATCTGTTTTTCCCCATCTTCCCACCTGGTAACACACTGAAAATAGTTAACACTTACAACACACCAGAGCGAGAGTGGGCAGACTTCCTGAAAAGAGCCAGAAAGTAAATATTTTAGACATGTGGCCCATGCCGTCTCTGTCACAAGTCTTTAGTTCTGCTGTTATTGGATCGAAGCAGCCGTAGGCAATATAGACACGAATCGATGTGTCTGTGTCCCATTAAAACTTCCTGAACACAGAAATTTGAATTTCATCAAACTTTCATATGTCAGGAAATATCATCCCCCCTTTGATTTTTTTTTTTCCCCAAACATTTTAACATGCAAAACTCACTCTTAGCTTGCCAATGTTATTAATATAAAAATAGCTCACAGGCTGGAGTTGGCTCATGGGCCTTGGTTTGCTGACCGTGGAGTCAGAGTGAGTATTCCATCACACCTTTTTAGCAGATGGCAATTTTCCTGACAACCACCACCAACTGGATTCAGGACTCTCTTCTATCCAGTTTCCAAGATAAAACACAGTTCATAAGGGGTTAAACTTTTTGTCAATTCCAAACAGACTTGTATTTATTTAGGTGTTTGAAACTGCTTGGCCGAGCAGGCCTTTTATTTCCTTAAAAGAATTTGTTGATCGACTGAAAATTCTCTTTGAAAAGCAGCCTCGTGGATGTTTTATAGAAGTCAGATTGAGAACCTTTGGGGCCTCGCTCAGTCACTTCTGCCTGCTTTTCTATCTGTGTCTATACCTCTGTCCCTTTTCTCCTTCCCTCTTCCTAACCGGCTGATTAGATAATTAAACATTTCTTCATTTAGAGCCCTTTTATCATCCCGTGGCTCTCCTGTGGCCTCTTCAATTTCCTTCTGAGACAAGATGCCCAGGACCAAATGGCAGTCAAGGTCAAGGCGCCCGTAGTGGTACAACATACTAGCACCATTACCGTGGCGATGGTGCCTCTTTAATACGGACTAATAGCTCATTCTCCTCGGTGACCTCCAGTGAGCATGGGGCAGTCACCTTCTGTGATAATTTCAAGATCTCCTCCTCAGGAAGTGATCACTAATTCAGGGTCCATCAGCCATCATAAAGAGCTTAAATTGCTCCTCTGAGTGTGAACTGCCTCCCACGGGCCGTTTAATTGACCAGGTGTCCCCTGACTGTGCTTGTCCCAGACCAGCAGCTGTCCCTGCCCTAGTTAACTGTTTCCATGTCTTCCTTTGGTCCAGCCGGGAGAGATGGAACTTACATTTGGGAATGAACAGGTGTCCTGCTATTGACCCGTCCCGCAAGGCATTCATGATGGATTTGATCAGACTGAAAGTGTTTTAAACCCAAAGAGGCTGCCTCTGGATGATTTTCGGGAGGTCAGACTGATCCCGGATTGTGCTCAGAGTTTGTTTGCTTCTGTTCAGGGAAAACAGAGGGATTTTACTTTACTTGAAACTTTCCCCGTTTGGGGGTTTTATTGGTTTTTTTGTAATTCACCACTCTGGAGAACTTCTGAGACGGGGTTTGGCCCAGCTAGGTTTTTAGGTGCTCCCAACTGATAATTGTTGCAGATGTTTAAATTCACTAATTATATTGGTAAATTTTGAATATAGATTGTGATTAGATAACAATATTGTATTAATGTTGTTCACCTTCCTGAATTGGATAATTGCTGCTGTGATTAGAGGAGAGAATGTCCTGGAACTTGAGAGATGCATGCTAAGGGAATTAGGGGTGAGAGGTCATGATGTTGACCCCTTATTTCAAATGGTTCAAGACACATTCATATATACATATATAATGTGCATATTAGTGCATACATCAACCCACATATATGGAGACGATGAAGCAGATATGGCAAAATGTTAGTGAAGGGCAGTGAAGGCTGAGTCTAAATGAAGAGGATATGGGAGTTCGGTTGTATTGTTTTTGCCACTTCTATGTTGGTCTGACGGAGAAGGCAATGGCACCCCACTCCAGTACTCTTGCCTGGAAAATCCCATGAACAGAGGAGCCTGGTAGGCTATAGTCCATGGGGTCGTGAAGAGTCGGACACGACTGAGCGACTTCACTTTCACTTTTCACTTTCATGCACTGGAGAAGGAAATGGCAACCTACTCCAGTATTCTTGCCTGGAGAATCCCAGGGACAGGAGCCTGGTGGGCTGCTGTCTATGGGGTCACACAGAGTTGGACACGACTGATGTGACTTAGCAGCAGCAGCAGCAGCAGCATGTTGGTCTGAAGTTCTTTGCAAATACATAGTTTAATTAGGAAGGTTTAGTAATGATAATGACAGCACCTGAGACTTTCACAGCTGGCTGGCCTGGCCTGGCCCTGCCCCCCCCCCCCGCCGTCCTCCTCTTCCTTCTCATCCACTCTGCCCAGTGCATGTTCTTACTCTTTCACTCTCAGTCCCCACTGGTCTGCCCCATCTCAGTTAAGACTCGTCAAACATGGGTTGATTATCAGTAGGTGCCTGGCGCTGGCAGGGCCAGGGGGGGTGGAGACATTGTCCCCATCCTCGGGGAGCTACCGTCCAGCAGGAAGGACAGAAACTAAACAGAATCACCAAAGGCTGTACAGGAGAAGTGCTGAAAGTGTGTCATAGGATCTAATCCCTTTAGGGGCTCTGGGCAGCCCTCCTGGGGAAGTGGTATTTGAGCCCAGAGTTATCAGAGGGTGGGGATGAGCATGGGAAAGAGAGGGTGGCAGAGGGACCAGTGTATGTGTATGGGGCTTGAGGGGTGTGTTGGAGGTGTGAAGAGAAGCTCAGCCTGGCTAGAGCAGAGTGGGGGCCACTGCAGAGGAGGTGGCGGGGGAAGGCAGACCACTTGCATCATTTATTTTTCCTTCTTCTAACCCTAACCCTGGGACGGCAGTAGACCGTAACATCATGATTAGCTTTGCATTGTTTTTTTTTTTTTTTTTAAAAAAAATCCCTCTAGCTGCAGGGTAGAGAGTTGGGAAAAGCATATGTGTGGTAGAGAGAGAGGCTGCAGCAGTCCTGCATGGAGCAGTGACGCTCTCCTGGACCTCACGGAGCTGTGTCTACAGAGAGAACTGGGTGGATGTCAGAGATGTAGAGGAGGGCTTGGCGGGACTCGGTGATTGATTGGACAATCTCATTCTGATGTCCCTTTATTGAAAAGTTTCTCTGTTTTTCTTTTAGTTTTATAGATCTCGTTGGAAAATAGTGTTTTTCTTCCCCCTAAAAGCATTTGCAAATATACCCCTTTACATGACATTGACTAATTGTCTTTACCTTGTGCGCCTGAGATGAATAAATATTCCTTGCACAAACACAATGGTTTATCTGGTTCAATAAAATCCTGATAATTTGGAAATGAGATCTACACATCTCACACATTCTAGAAACTAGAGAGGTGGGAGATAGAAATTAATGTAGTTTTAGAACAATCTATTGCACTTAAGAAATTGCACATTAGACTATAGGGTTTGTATTGGAAGGTACAAATTTTGACAGGAAAGAGACCCTGTATGATGCAATCACCATTCTGACAAATAAATGCCATGGTACTTTTCCATGGCAAGGATGATTTACAATTATAGTCATACGTGGTTTTCTTTGATTTATGGCATCCTGTTAGCCATGGAATTACTTAGCGAAATCAGTTTGGCTTGATATAAGATTTTTCTTTTTTCCTTGCCTAGAAAAAATTTTGGCCTGAAGAAAAGATGACATTAATTTAGGAATAGTGGAGTTATCATTGAGTTATCAAAATAAATCTGAGGACATAAATCAATTCTACTGCACGGAGAATGCTAAATCGATAAGTCCAGAAAGACTTATTGATTTCATGGCAATCACTCAAGTCTTTCTCAGTAGGTTCCTTAGCCATATGTTTAATTGAAATGATAATGTAGATAACTTTGGGTAAATCCGTGAATCCTGTCTTTGATACGAGGTTGTTTGATGTACTGGAAATGATTTAGCCAGGCTGGCTTTCTCCTTCAGATTCAGGAGGTTCCAAGGACAACAGATCTTCCTGTGTCCTGGAGCAGGTGATGTCTCAGCAGCTTGTTCATTTGCTTTTTCTTTTTGCCTTGCCATGTGACTTGTGGGATTTTAGTTCCCCGACCAGGGATTGAACCTGGTCACAGCAGTGAACGCTCCGAATCCTAACCACTGGACCACCAGCGAATTCCCAACTTAAAAGTTTTAAATCACTCTTTTTAAATTTAATTTACAAATTTAATGCACACATAAACTGATCACATTGTGAGTTGCTCAGTTGTGTCTGACTCTTTGCAACCCCGTGGACTGTAGCCTGCCAGGCTCTTATGTCCATGGAATTTTTCAGGCAAGAATATTGGAGTGGGTAGCCAGCCATTCCCTTCTCCAGGGGATTTTCCTGACCCAGGGATCAAACCCAGGTTTCCTGCATTGCAGGCAGATTCTTTACTGTCTGAGCCACCAGGGAAGCCCATATAACTGATGACAGTATTAAAGGAACATTAAAAAAACATTATTTATAGCTAACACCCTGACATATCAGCAACTATTATGCTGAATTGTACTATTTATTTCTGTGTCTTGTCTCTCTCACTTATAAGATTTGAGCCATTGAGGGCAAGAGTCTTTTTATCTTAGTAACCCCTGGATCTTATTTAAAGGCAGGTATATTGTTACATAGTTGTAATCAGAACAGTATCTGTTTGCTTTTGCTGCCTAATGAACAACCTCAACTTTAGTGGCTTAAAACAATGATCCTTTTATATTTTGCTCATTATTCTGTGGATCAGATAGGTGGCTCTTCTGTTCTTAGCTGGAACTGGGTAGTTTAGAATGACTTCACTCATGTTTCTAGCAGTTGATGATGACCTTGTGATGAAGGCCACCTGTCTTATTATCCAGTAGGCAGTTCACATGATGGCAGAAGGGTACCCATCAGCAAGGAGGGGAGTAATTGTCAAGCACTTGTGCAAGTACTATCAAGCTTTTGCTTGTGTCACAAATGCTAATAGTCCCTTGACCAAAGCCAGTTACATGCCAAGCCTGTATTTGAGAGGTGGAGAAATAGATTCTAACTCTTGATGAAGGGACCTACAAATATTGTGATCTTTTTTCAATATGCTGAAAAAAATATAAGTAAAATTGTATTTTATGCTTTTTGTCTTAACTATAGATACTTCCTTTTGTTATACTTATTATTTTTAAAAAGCTAATATGTTGACTGCCATGTGCTAATTGCTTTAGAAACATAAAACATTTAGCCTTCAGATAGCCCTAAAAGATGGGCAAAACTATTATCCTCATGTTACTAATGAGGAAATGGAATCTCAGAGACATCAAGCAACTCACTGAAGGTCACACAGCTAACAAGCAGGAAAGGAGAGATTGTAGCTCTGATTTCTTTGGCTTGAGAGCCTAGATTTTAGCAGGCTTTTCATGATGATTACCACTTCCTTCTTGATATTTAAACATTGATAATTTTTTGAAGTTATAGAAAATATCACCAGGAGAATTTCCTAAATTGTGTACAAGACTGGCCTTCCACTCTCATGCCTTCCTTACCTAAGGGTGACTTGGGCTTTGCAGAAGAGCCATGCAATCTCCCAAGTCCACAAATAAGACTCCTTCTGACTTAGAGTAATTTTGATGTTTGTGTTTTCTTAGGCTTAGGCCATGGAGGTGAAGTGGTGATAGATCTGTTAAGCTCTGAAATAAGGGTCTGGGCACCATCCTGAGTGACTGAATGGTGTCCAGGCAGGCAGAATACTGCAGCGAGTCTCACCTAAGCACTAAAACGTGGTCCAGGAATTTTATATTCTTGCCTCCTCTTCCTGGATCAAGTATCTCCCAAATGATGTCATGGAATCATTCAGGTATCCTCTTGCCTTATTCTGCCTGCCATCTTCTTGGGGTTGATCAGCTGACCATTGCCTCCTGGTGGAGCCAAGCTATTCAGACTGTATGTTGCAGAAAGAAAAGCCAGGCTCAAGAACCCCACCCCTTAAATGGGTGGGATTCAGGATAAAACAAAATAGTTGTTTAGATATAAATGTTGGACTGGAAAGATCATACATGAAGATTTACACAGACACTTAGGAGGAGCCTTCGGAGATGTCCAGAAGTTTGGTCAAGAGCTCAGAGGGGTTTCTCCACATCTTAACCGCCATTTCAAGTACGTGGGCCAAAAGTAGGCATAAAGGAAAAACCACATTCTTCCTGTGTTTCTCCGTTGCTCTTATAATACTACTGCACGCACAACACTTATGACCCCATATGTGTGGGTTTTCCACATTTCAGATAATTCTGTGGTACAAGCTAGGCATCTACCATTCTGTTCAATCCTGACACCAGAGTTATCGTGGCTCCACAAGTTAGGGACTCAGTCCCACAAGAACCTTGCTTCAGATGCCAACTGCAAATAGTAGGTCTCCAGGTTACCCACAACTTCTGTCTCACTAGTTACAAGTTGGAGTTTCCCATAATGCTCCTTCTTGGATTTGATCATTTGCTAGAAGAGCTCACAGGACTTAGGGAAACACACATTTATAAGTTTACTATATAATAAAGGATACAGATGAACAATCAGATGAAGAGGTTCATAGAGTGAGTTCTCGCAGTGTTCCGAGTGCAGGAGCTTCTGTCCTTATGGAGCTGAGGTGCACCATCCTCTTGACATGTGAATGTGTTCACCTACCTGGAAGCTCTCTACATCCGGTACTTTTGGGATTTTTATAGAGGCTTTATCACATAGGAATGACCAGTCATTAACTCAATTTTCAGTCTCTTTTCCCCTCCGGGAGAGTATGGGTAGGGTGGGGCTAAAAGTTCCAGTCTTCTAATCATTTGGTCTTTCTGGTGACCAGTCCCCCCTGCAGAATGGGGAGGGATTCAGGAGTTGCCTTATTAGAATAAAAGACATTGCTATCACCCAGGAAATTCCGAGGGTTTAGAAGCTCCATGCCAGACACTGGGGTCAGAGACCAATGCTTATATACATATTTTTCTATTATTTCACAGTAAGCAACTTCCCTATACACATAAAACCTATGTGCATGAATGTCTGAAATGCTCAGCCTCTCAAAAAGTCCAGCCCCCGTGGGTGTCTTTTGGGTACACTTCAGAGGTGTATTGGTACTGGTTCATACAAGCTTGCTTGTCCTATAACTTATTATCAAATTGTCAGGAATTTTGCACCCATTATTAACAATAAAATTATATACACTTACAATTAAATAAATTATATGAAAGAAGCAAATCAGACCTCATCACTTACTATTTATTTTACATTTTACTGGTATCTATGCTGCTGAGGTTATTTATATCTATTTTATCAGTGTGGTAGAGTTATATCATCATGTACTGCTTCTCATTTCTTCCCAGAAGCATTCATGACATCATATTGGTAGCTTGGAATCAGTCATGGTGGGCTTATTTACACCCTGGAAATCTGAAAATATGACAAATTAGGGCTTGATTTATTTTTGTTTTGTTGATTGCCTAGACTTAAGACAATAATGGAGAAAAGCAAATAAGGCATATTAAACTTAAAAGTGGGTCATATCTGTACCTGTGACATTGAGAATAGTCCAAAAAATGGAGGAAATTCTCATGGTATTTGATACTAATATCTGATTCAGCAAGGAGGTCACCATGTTGTTGAGGAGCAAGTGAAGTTCTGACATCCATCTTCATCATTTTACTTTCTTTTTTCTTATGAATGGGAAGGAAGCTATCAACCAACATTTGTGTTGGAACTATACTGGTTTGTCATTTGCAGCCATAGCTTGACTATGGATACAGGGATTTGACAAAAGTCAAGAAAACACTGTGTGAGTCCATTGGCTATGTGGGATTTACAACAAAGGGTGTTGTATAATTTATTATTTATTAATCTGTGCTTTATATCAGTAAAATTTATAAACATAGTATAAATCTATAAACATATAGATTATATATATATATATATAGTATATACTATAGTATAAAATCTACAAACATAGTATAGCCATATATGCACACATTTTTTTTCCCTAGAGAGATGTTGTTAAGCATTTACCATCACTTCATCAGCACATTCCCACCATTCTCTTACTGGTTACTTATGAGAAATTGGGGGATTTTCCTCTTCAGTCTGTACGCTTGAAAACACCATCTTTCTTCTTATCCTTGGCTCACTCAGTCACAGGAAGCCCTGCAAATCATCAAATTCAGCCTGCAGAGGAAGTCTAAAGGACCAAAAATGACTTTCTTACAATCTGAATCCTTTTCTACAAAGATAGTTCCAAAAAAGTTTCCTACCAAGAAAGAGTTGGCAGTTCTTGGGTCTTCTGTAAGGGAGTATCTTGTTCATAACAAAGGAGCACTTTAGGGTTTTTGTATGTGCACGAATCAAATAACAATGACAACAAGTATTTGTATGTTTTATCAGTATATCGAATATATTTTTTCACCAAAGCCTATCCACATTTATCAGCTCATTTCATACTTCTCAAGTTTTCTCTGTTTCTTTTTAAAGAAATTCTAGTATTTCATATATTTACTTATAACGCTTCCCATTACAGTATTACATATAGTTTTGATGAAACAAATATTCACCATATCCGTGAATTTCTCTGTTTCTAGAGATTCACATGCAGCTGGAGAAGGGGAATATTTATCACAGCTTTAGAGGCTAGCTGGTTCTTTCCTCTCCACGATGTTATTGCCTCTCAGACATGGTATTAAAGGCGTTTACTTGCTATTTCCTACACTATTATACCAAATCTGCAGTGAATTCAGGGCAGGAAACAAAACCCCTTAAGGGGATATTAATAGTTCTAGTGGAAAGAGTAATCCCACTTGCCAAAAGTAAGTATGATGTAGTTGAGTTTCAATCTATGTCTCTCTTGGGGTATCGGGTGGAGAAGCACATTGGGAATGCTAGGGAGAGGAGAGAGGAGCAAGGAGCTGCCTCAATGATTGTAGACAGAGTTCTTGACTAAATATGGTACCTGTTTTAGTTTTCATCGTGATGAAGGAAAACACCATCCAACTCATCTTCTTTGTTGTTGTCATCAACATCATAGCATGTAAGGTTTGCTCTGGAAAATTCTGCATGGAATAATGTATGAATTTATTCAAAATTAGTTAGCAACTCATTTGTAATAGTTTACGCCTGTTAACAACAATTAGACGAGGTCTCTGTAGCACTTAGGGTGCTGGAAGTTTGGCTAGTAGCCAGTTAACATGATTGATTTTCAGAGCTACTCAGGATCTCTCAGATCTGAAAAATGGGCATTTCGGACTAAAAGAACTGATTTGATGATCTCTGATGATCAAACTAAATCAGATTGCTATCAGATCTTAACTTTCTGCTGCGTGAACTTGGACTGTCTACAATAGCATCCTCGGCAAGCTTGGGAATGAAAAAATTCAATTTCAAAAGTAAACACAGAGAACAAGAATAGTTCAGAGGACAGCTTACACCAGAACAAAACCCAGCTAATTAGGGCTAACAAATACAGCTGAAGGTGGCAGAACTGAAGTAGTATTTTACACAGCAAAGAGAAACAAATATATTTTTTTCACCAAGATTTGCTTTTTTCTCTTAAGTTATTGATTACCTTTGTGAAGGAGAGAATATTGACATGTGCAGAAGACCGGAACGAGTTGAAATAGTTTTAGATAGAGTATCTTTGGCAGGTCTTCGTGTTCTGATTTAAGTGGGAACCACTGTGGGTTCTGAAATAGCTTCTATAACCAGTTTCATCACAAACCTAATCATCCAAATCGTCATTCTCTGTAATTTGACTGAAAGGCAGTGGGACAGCAAAAGCTTCAATTCTTGCAAAGGATTTAGCAGCCAGCCAGCTTATGCTTATTAGAGACGCTTTTACACCATCTCCTCCCCTGTCTCTTTACTCCAACCACGACTAAATAAATCCAGAGGCTTGAATCAAAGTACAGAGTGGGGAGGGTCAGGAGAGAGGATCTGAACAGACTCCTGGAGAAAAATAGTTCAGTTAAAAAAAGTATTACACAAGGCTTTACTATCCTACAGAAGTGCCAGTCTCAAATACTGAGAACTTGAAGATAAATCATTTTTTTTTTTTCAGAGAACGGGCGAGGACACACCCTCAGGCCAGATTAGAGTGGAAAGAATCCAGCGCTTCACATGACCTGGATCCTGGAAACTCTTCTCCACTGTGTGACCTTTGACGAGACTCAGCCTCAATGAGCATTATTAGTTCCTTGTTTGCTTTCAACTCTTTACATTTTTTTCCCCGTGGTAAACCTTTCCACCTTTAGGATTAAGATCTTTTCAAGACTTTGCTTTCACACTGGGTTGTCTTTTAATTTTTATGCTTTCGATCTTTAGCAAACATCATTTAGAAACTATATTGGGGATATCTGAGAAGACCAGATATTTTTGTAAGGAAATGTAAGAAAAGTACCATCCTTCAGTTACACTTACTTTATCACAAACCAGTCCTCATTTTGATTATGTATGCCAAGGCATTGAATTAAAAAACAAACACATACAAACTAGTGTAAACATGTGACCCAAGTGTCTGCTTCTCCCCTTGCATATTCTAGACATATATTACAGACTGAGTTCCTCTAACATATTATTTTTGCTTATGTCTGTGTTAGCTGTGGCCCTCCTTTTGTCTTCACCATTTTCTTCTCACCTTTACACTGTCTCCTGGGACCGCTCAGTTCAGTTCAGTTCAGTTGCTCAGTCGTGTCTGACTCTTTGCGATCCCATGAACCGCAGCACACCAGGCCTCCCTGTCCATCACCAGCTCCCGGAGTTTTCTCAAACTCATCTCCATTGAGTCGGTGATACCATCCAACCATCTCATCCTCTGTTGTCCCCTTCTCCTCCTGCCCTCAATCTTTCCCAGCATCAGGGTCTTTTCAAATGAGTCAGCTCTATGTATCGGGTGGCCAAAGTATTGGAGTTTCAGCTTCAAAATCAGTCCTTCCAATGAACACCCAGGACTGATCTCCTTTAGGATGGACTGGTTGGATCTCCTTGCAAAGCAATGTCTCTGCTTTTTAATATGCTGTCTAGGTTGGTCATAACTTTCCTTCCAAGGAGTAAACGTCTTTTAATTTTATGGCTGCAATCACCATCTGCAGCGGCAGCTGAGAGGAGCTACTCCCTCGCCCAAGGTCAGGGGGGGAGCTACCCCATGTCCAAGGTAAGGAGCAGCGGCTGTGCTTTGCTGGAGCAGCCGTGAAGAGATACCCCACGTCCAAGGTAAGAGAAACCCACGTAAGACGGTAGGCGCTGAGAGAGGGCATCGGAGGGCGGACAGACTGAAACCACAATCACAGACAACTAGCCAATCTGATCACTGGGACTGTTCCTGATGGCAAAAACTTGGATCCTATGCACTGGTGCCAAATTAACTCTTGGAGACAAAGTTTTGGGTGGAGTAGAAAAGAGTAGCTTTATTGCTTGGCCTTGCAAAGGTGGACACGGCAGGCTAATAATACCCTCAAAACTTTGTGTCCCAATCCTGGGGAGAATTTGGTAAGGAGCTTTATAGCCATGGTGCAGGGGTGGGGTTGCTGATAAGGATCAGGGTGTGTGTGCAGGGCCTATATTCCTTTAACCTGGGCTCAGATGGTCTCCTGATGTTCTTCAGCTTATCAAGCTGTGACCTTTTTTTCTGGAATGAAAACTGCTTCATCAAGTAGTTAGCATCTTCCATTTGTTGGGAGTTTTAGTTCTGCAGAAGAGTTCAAAGATATTGCTATGTGTATCCCTTGCGGCGGAACCTGGACCCTGCCCCAAGGCTGCACTATTGTTTTTGGACTGCTCCTTCCTTGTCTTTGCATCCCATCCCTTCCCTTCCTTGATTAGCAACTGCTTGGAATGGTCATGGAGGCTGAAACCTATTTCTTACAAATAAGAAAGGGGGGACACAGAAAGGTTCCTGCCCAAAAGCCCCACAGGGTCCTATTCCATTTCACCAGCACTTCTTACCATCTTCACCCTGAGAAATTGAATATTTCCTGTCATATCAGTAAACAAGGATGTCATAGTCATCAGTAATTGCAGTCCCCCAATCTAAGCTGGTGAGCCCTAAGGGCACTCAGGAAAAAGAATACCTGCCATGTGGCAGCCACCAGACTGCAGTCACTTCCTACGGTGAGCCCCAAGGGAGCTCAGGATTTGAAAGACATAGGATACTGGCCCCATAGCTGAGACGCATGTGAAAGGAGTGATTTCTGGGAGCCCAGACTCTTGCATCTTCCCACACATAGAAAAGTGCTAAAACCCTTAACTTGGGATGTCTGGTTTTCTTTAACAAATGATAATCTTTTGATGTTCAGACTACCTGTCCTTTGTTGCAAAGCTTCTATTTTACCTGGCTCCTCCCTGGAGCAGTTCTGTCAGCGTTACTTGAGGTGCTGTCTTCCGGGCTTGAAGTCCCAAAAATGTCAACCAAAGAAAACATAACTCTCAACTTTTAGGTTGTGAATATTTTTTTAGTCAACAACCCTCTGCTGGAAACTGGAAATTTATCAGTGAACCCCCACTGTGGTAGTTTTGTGGTAATAAGGGGAGAGAGAAGATGACTAAATGGAACATTTAACAACTATCCTTTTTTCCACTCCCCTTAGGAGGTCCTGGAATTGGAACCTTACAACAGAGATGGCAGAAGGCATTTCAGGACAGACAGGGAAGGGAGGACGCTGCAGAGAGCAGGCTGCCTTATTCACAGTTTGCCTGGACCTGGCTCGGTTAGCTATCATCCCGTAACTAGAAGACCTTTTGAAAAGGCTTTGACTTCCAACATCTGGTTAAGCCACATCATAATGAAAAGAGAGTCTGGTTGATGAGGTTGGCCTGAGCCCCACATTTTCCTCTGTTAGCTCTCTTTCTGCTCTGTCTTTGTAAAATCTCTTTGAGGGTGTTCAAGCACCTAGTGACAGATGTGGAGATTTAACAAGTTTTAGGCCCCTTGGTTTTCTTGGTGGGTTACAGAGACTCATCTGCTATCACTCATCTGATTCAACCTGTCTTCAGATCATGTTGAAATTCCTTTTTGTCACATCCCGCAAAACATGACAAACAGGCAGATTAGGCTGATTATTGAGGCCCATCAGCTCTATGCTCTTAGCTAAATGATACCCAGCACGGATCATGGAGCAGAGCTTTGCAGGGTTAGCTGGGTGTGTAATTACAATGACTTCATTTAATAAACTTGCCATCACTGTCTTAATCCTCAGTCAAGTAAAAGCATGAGAATCCTTGTTAGCCATGATTAGGTGACACTGATGGTTAACAACATTTTCTCATCTCACCAGATTCATTTTTATTAAAACTCTTAGCTTGGTTAAAGTATTTTTTTTTCCCCAACAGGATCACCTGATTGATGGTGACTTTGTGGGTTTTCATGACGAAGGTGTGTTATAAGTAAGTTTAATTTGGTTTTGCGTTTGGGTTCTTGCTGGGATCTATTTCATATATGATTTCTAACCCTCTAGCCTCCCTTCCTGTCTTATCTGTACTTGGGTCCTGCCCATCAGACTGGTTAGGTATTCTTCAAGCACATGTTCATTCTACTAAAGGTGAAGAATATTCCGCAAAGGGGTTAGTATCAGGAATGGTTTTGTCTCCCCTTTCATCAGATTCTGGAGTAGAGCTGGGCTGTGTTCTTGGCAGTGCCCAGGGTTCTGGTTAGATGGGCAGATTCTGACCTGACTTACCTTCTTTCTCCCACCTCTTTCCTCCTGGGAGTGCTGCCCTGGTGCCCCTGCCCCCATACCTAACAGCACCAGGTGTGCATGGATATTCGAGGGGTGAAAAAATAAGGGGCTAAGGGTCCCAGGTTCCAAATAAACAACTGTTGTCTCTCTTTTCCTGAGAGCTGAGTTCACCTGGGTCTTGGGGGAAGCAGACCTGGATACAGCATTAACCCTGCCAGGATTTTATTAGGGACAATGCCTATGCAAGAGAAAATGGGGGAGAGCTGTCCACTGTGATGGAAGTCTGAGCTGAGCAGAGGAGGAGGGAAGGTTGGTGGCAACATCCTAGATGGCCACTAAGGAAGAGGAAGGTTTAGCCAGCTTCCTGGAGAATCTTAGAGCCAACACAGCCACCAGCCTGGCATGGACCTGATGTGCTCAGCCATGGGCCAGGAGCAGCTCGTGGGAACGGTGGCCTCAGCACGAAGGTGGCTCTAGCTTTCTGAGGGTGGACCCTGGGGCCCTGAGTTAATCATGCCTCCTGGGTGTGGAGGTCTGCGAGGGGCCCTCCCATGACTTCCACAGGGCAGGGCCGATGGTCAGAATTGAGCCTTCTGTGGAGCTGTGGAGGCTTCCTGTCTTGGGGACACTCGCCCGTGTCCCCTGTGCTTCACTGCTAGGCCTAGTTGCCCATGAGGCCATCTGCTGCGCAGGGCTTAGTTTGCCCACACCTTCCTGCCATCTGAGGACCATGTGGACTCTGCCAGTGAGAGACAGGGAGTGGAGAGAGGGCCATGGTATCAGAGTGATTTGGCAGAGGGCCTCAGCCTCAGGTGCTGTGCTGAGGAGCTCATAAGCCACCCTGAGGGCCGCGGGGAACTGCTGGAGGGTTTCAGCATGGTGAGCAGTACGGTTGGTTTTGTGAACGTCGACCCTAGCAGGCAGAGGAATTGGTTGGGGAAGGAAGTGGCAGAGAGGTGAAGTAAGCAGAGAGACTAGTTAGGAAGTTGCTGCAGCTACTTGGTGGGATGAACAAAACACGGAATGAAACACCTATATGATATCATCTTCTCCATCTATAACTTCCAGCTACTTCATGAGGGCCGTGTCCTTCCTTGGCCCTTCCACCCAGGCTGCTATGCTAGGACCTCCTTTCTGGAGAGCTCCACCTAGGACTGGTGTGCATGGGTGCTAAATCTCTTCAGTCGTGTCTGACTCTTTGTGACCCTATGGACCTGCCTGGAACCTCTGTCCATGGGATTCTCCAGGCAGGAATTCTAGAGTGGGTTGCCATGTCTTCCTCCAGGGCATCCTCCCAACCCAGGGACTGAACCCATGTCTCCTGTGTCTCCTGTATTGGCAAGTGGGTTCTTTACCACTAGCACCACCAGGGAAGCCCCAGGACAGGTCAGTTCCCTAATAGTAATAACTACTTTCTCCCGTCCCTTCCCCTGGCACCAGCTAAACAACTTGGAATGAGAGTTTTCGTTAAGATCAACTTTGTTTAGCTGTGATTATTTAGACTCTTGGTGTCTGGGGAGGTAACTCAGCCCCCCGGCTTCTGCTGTGGGAGCGGCGATAATTGAGTGAAGCTCTTAGGCCTGATCCATGTCAAAGTTCATGTGTGATTCCTCGTTGGTAGGAAGTCAGTGCTTCATGCGTTGCTTTGATCTTCATGTTCACTGTAGTCATATTCCCGTTGTTCTGCTTTGTAACTCTTTCTCATTGTTTCTTCCGGCTTTCTTTCCAGGACTTCTCTGTGAAAGGCAAGGTCTCACTTATCCTCAGTGATCTCAGATGATCCCTTCTTGAGAATGGCATGTTTTACCCGACCACACACATATCTTCTATTAATATTTCATGGTTCTACACCCTGCCTGGTTTCTTCCTAGGTCTTTCCCCTTTTGTCTTAATACATTCACATCCCAGGTTTATCAGAAGGGGGCGCTTTCTATGGATGGTGGAACTCCTGGGGTTCTAACTCTTGTCTCTAGAAATTTGTGACCCTCTTGGTGGGCTGTTAACTGCTGTCTCGCGCACTAGTTCCTGGGCTCTGTTCCCTAAATACCAGGAAAAGACACAGATTTTCCTCTAAAGTACAACTGAGACCAGACTGGTATGTGATTCAGACATAACTGTAGGTTTGTTGGGGACAACAAAGAGACAAATGCAGAGAGCCACTTGCTATGTGCAGCCAGCTCTGGCTGCAGCTGGAACAGCTGTCTTGGGTCTCTTCCTTTGCATGCTCCAACTGGTGGCCCTAGTCAAAGGTAACATCCCCATCCCATAACCAGGAGCACTCTCAGAATCTCTGCATTACTAAGAAAGAGTCCAGTATAGGAGGGCCAGGTCCACCAAGAGGAAGGGTGTTGCTGCCTCTTATCTCAAGTCTACCTACTGAATTTGAATGTCCTGTTCTAGGATCATTGGCTTTGTCTGTCCTTTGAAATAGACCCCACACTGCCACTCACAGCAGTGTAGCCTCACACCATGTTCAGACAAAGCAATCTAATCAGAAGACAATTGCCCAATGATCTCCTGTATCAATCTTTGCAGGAGATCTTTCAACCATGACATCATGGTTTCCTGTTCTGTCCCTCATGGTGCTCACACTTCAGCTTAAGCCACAGTTAAATGCAGATTTCTGGGGTTTTGCTTCTAGCAATTCTGTTTCAGTAGGTCTGAGCTGCTTCACTGATGAGCCTAATTCAGCTTAAACCCACAGTTTGGTTTCTCTAAGCAGTGTCTGGCTCGTACTTGTATTTAGCAATATGAGCTCAACTGTGCATGGAATTCAGCTTCCAAGGAGAAAAGTAAGAGCCACGGTCAGGTGTGAAGTACAGCCGCAAATTAGAAAAAGAGACTTTGGTGCCTGGATCCAAATTCAGAACACTGGGGGCAGATCTTGCTACCTGTTTATAATCACCTCTTGGATATCATATTTTCCATTTGGACTCTTGATGTTATAGTCCACAGTCTGTCAAAGACATTTTTAATAGGGAGAGAAGAGAGATGGAGTGACTTGGGAAAACAAAGGTGATATCTAAGTTTTAGGATTTTGCTCCAAATTTGATATTTTCCTGCACTGAAAAGAACTCCTCTTTTTTTGTATTGGATTGAATTTATTTGATGTAAACACACATGCTTTAAATACCAGTGTGTTTTTATGTTCAAATACTCTGCATGAAAGACCAATGATTATTATGCACAGCAGCAAACAACATTGTAATCTCTATAATGCAATAAATTAATTAGTAAACTGTTACCAATTTTAAATGATACTAACACATCCATAGTTGGCATGATTATAAAGCTACTGAAATAAAAATTTACTGTTTTCAAATTGGCATTTTAAAATGAAAAACAAATTGCTTTATGTAGAACATTTACTTAATTGTATATGCTCTAGTGGGCTTTTACCTGAATTATTTGGCATGTGAAGAAAAGTAAGTAGGTTCTAAGCTGAGAAAAATAGAATAATAGGGGGGTTTTCTACAATAATTTTCAAGGTTTTCATGAAGTTTCACATTTTACCCTATATCTACTATAGTTGTTGTTCAGTCGCTCAGTTGTGTCCAACTCTTTGTGACCCCATGGACTGCAGCATGCCAGACTTCCCTGTCATTCATCATCTCCCAGAGTTTGCTCAAACCCATGTCCATTGAGTCAGTGATGCCATCCAACCATCTCATCCTCTGTTGTCCCCTTCTCCTCATGCCCTCAATCTTTCCCAGTATCAGTATCAGCCAATAAGTTGGCTCTTAGCATAGGGGGCCAAGTATTGGAGCTTCAGCTTCAGCATCAGTCCTTTCAATGAATATTCAGGGTCAATTTTCTTTAAGATTGACTGGTTTGCTCTTCTTGCTATCCAAGGGACTCTCAAGAGTCTTCTCTAGCACCACTATACAGAGAATTTTAAAAAAAGGTACACCATGTACCCAATAGTATGCTCTACTGAAGATTAAATCTGTGTTTTCCCCCTGTTCTAGCAAGAGAGGGTGAGAAAGATACCTTGTTTGTCTTACAAATGATGCATCCTTGAAGCACTGAAAATACCTCCTATGCCATCCCCATGAAGAGATCTGGAACTCCTGTAGACCTACCTAGAAAAGAGATAATTCTGTTTTCCAGAAAAGGGGAGTGTGACCACACATTTGAGACTAGTGTCTGGGAGGAGAAATGAAGACTATTCTGGGAGGAGGCTTGGAGAGAAAGTGCTTGGGGCTCTGGGTTCATGAGGTGGTGAAAGCTGAACTCACTTCTTTCCTGAATTCTAGGGCTGGCTTTCAGTAGAAGTAGGTGAGGATGGGAGCAGAGGGAGTGCTGTGCAGACGGGCATCCTGCCACCTGGCACCATGTTCTTGGCTTCTCCCTCCTGCCTGCTTGGGCTGTCCTCCCAAGGCTCTCTCAGGTGTCTCTGCGGACAGTGATACCCCCGAATCCAGTGAGGGAGTGTAGCCCAAGGGCCCATACTTTGGAAAGAGGATGAAAGCGACCCCAGGGGAAATATGTGTGAGTCTGAAAGGCTGGCCATCTCCCTTACATAAGTCTTCATTGTGAGGAAGGGTTTTCTGACAATGATGGAAATTAGTCCTTTGAAACAAAGATCAAGTGGGCTTTCCTAGGGGCCTTTGACCTAAGAAAGTGTCATCTGTTTGGGATGGATTTTGTGTGGTCTTGCCAGGTGGGAAATGGGGCACAGGAGATGTGCGAGGGGGTATAGGAGAGGAAGGGCAGACAAGGAAACCAAAGCAAGTTTACTTCTCACATTGGCATTATCTGCCTGCTCATCTGTTGATGTTGGGCCGGGTCCCATCATTCTTCCTGCTTCTTCTGGTTTGCTCCAACTCCCCCAGGGCATATTAAAAAATAGCTAAATCAGGTGCATTATCCTTTATGCTTGGTTTCGTAAGAATAAATTGCTGGTAAAATATATGCTGTGATGTGTCTCTTTTTATCCTACTGAGAAAGGAATCTTTGTAGCACTTTTTCTTGTGAATAGAACTCAATAGTTCTCCTTTGTGTAGTAAAATGGTATATAGTCATGCTCTATCATGGTATTGCATGTAATTACAAGCCTGTTGAGTTCAGCATTTAAGCCCAGTTTGGGGTATGTGGAGCTCAGC
Source organism: Dama dama (assembly GCF_033118175.1). NCBI lineage: Eukaryota > Metazoa > Chordata > Mammalia > Artiodactyla > Cervidae > Dama > Dama dama. The sequence goes on along the minus strand of NC_083688.1, from coordinate 27,279,330 downwards.
TTTTTTCAATCACACAGAATTAGACCTGGCTTTCAGGTCTTTTGTATAAAGCTGGTGCTAGCTGGTTCATACCCATGTCATACCTGCTGTCAAAATAGTTTGACTATTGCCTCTTACTTATCTCTCTATGTTTTTTCAGGTTGGCTGCATCACCAAGCTGTAAGTCAAGATGTCTTGTCCAGCCTTGACTGTAAGTGCCAGCTGACACATCTAAAATTTATGGGTAACTGATGAAGTGCAATGGATTTACAAGGAGCTATCTCCAGCCTTCATCCATCAGATGAGACAACTGGGTACTGTTGAAATAATTGTTTTATTTACAGTTAATTAAACTTCCAGTGGGTAGAATTCAAAACCAGGGTTGACCATACCTGTTTCCCCAGGCCAGTAACATCCCTTACATGTGATGGTGTCTCCCTGGGGTCCAGTGTAGTACACATGCTCATCTGGTCCAAATATATCCTGGCTGACTCTGTGATGGGTTAGCTTGCTAGGTTTTTCATGTAGGGATGTGCTTTCATGTAAGAGTGTTTCCCAACTTGGATTTTTGGATCCCTTCACCCAATGCACAACAAAGCCAATCTATTGAAACCAGCTTGTGGTGAAGCAAAGTACAGCATTTACTGCAGGATGCCAAGCAAGGAGAATAGGCAGTTAGTGCTCAAAAGACAAACTCCCCTATAGCCTTCAGGAAAGGGTTTTAAAGGCAACATTAGGGGTGTGGCTTGCAGGATGCCCAATCAGCTCATAGACATTGATGGTGGTGATGGAAGTCAACATCATCAACCTTCTGGTCCCAGCTGGTCTGAGGTCTACTTACCTGTGGTCAGAAGTTTCCATCTGATGGGAGTCTGGTTTCTGTAAACTACTTAGAATGTACATCAGACATTGTTAGCTCTGTCCTTCAGGGAGGAACTAAAAGTTCTCTGTCTCTGCTATGGCTGATCTATTGTTTAAATTGTTACCAGTTTCCTGGCCCAAGAGCTATTCTTTGTTCCTATGTGCTCACATTTTTCTAACCATTAACCCTTGAGATAACCTTCTGAGACTCAGGAGAGGCCTGAAGTGTACTGCTCAACTTCAAGAGGATAAAAATTGTTTTCTTGGTTCCCCTGGAGTCCTTGATTCTGAATCTTGAACCCTGCACTGAATTTCTGCTACTCTGCCTAGAAAGAGCTGAGAATTAGGAAGAAAGATGGGAAAAGATAAAATGTTTTTGGATTTATATTACAAGCAGTGACATTGGAGGTTGAATTTCTCTTGTTCAATTTTCCCAGGCAGTTGTAAACTCTTCTTGTCTAAGTTAAGTCAGTCACATGTTGTAAACCTGTCCTGTCCTACTATTCCAGACATATGATTATGACTTAAAATAGTAATAAGTAGGATAATAGCTGTCAAGTAGTAGAGCAATGGCCATTTGCCAAACCCAGGGCTAGTGGTTTCACATACATTATTTCATTTAATTTTTAGAATAACAACCCTATAAGTAGGAATTATTTCCTACCTTTTGTGGATAAATAAACTGAGGATCTGAGAGATTTAGTAACTTTCCCAAGTTTACTTAGCCAAACTCTGCCCAACACCAAAGCCAAGAGTCCATTCTTGCCACTGTGTGGCCTTCTAGGGAAACCCAATGATTCCATCTGGCCAATGTATTTTCTAAAATGAGATGTGGCTAAGTGTTTCATGTGCTCCAACTTTGTATGCAAAGTTCATATTTCCTTTAAAATTTCACTGCTCACTCCTTCAGTCAAGGTTATCTTGGACGCAGAAAGTTCTTCAAATATTCAGGCCACCTGTCGCCCACGGAATGTTCTGAACCTTGACAGTCTCTGAAGTGTTCCTCCCCTTGCATGAAAACAGCTCTACCTGGCTTATAATTAGAAGTGAAATAATTTTTCAATGGCTTCCACACGGCTCAGCTTTCAAAGAGGTTCCAGTTACATGTAACTTCACATAAACAGATAATCAGAGACCAGAGCCAGAGAGCACAGTTCCTGGCTCCTAATTGGCATGAAGCAGAGACATCTGCTCTGCATGAAGCCTGGGTCAGGTCGGCCCTCTCATCTGTGACCTCCTGCGGTTGTGAGGGGCTTGCCCTGGATTGCATAAAGACTTCACAGAGGCATTGAAAAATGGGATGGAATCAACTTGAACAGAAAACCTAATTGGTTTGAATCCTTCCTTAATCACCATTAATTATTTTGGGATTGAATGTCCATCTTATAAAACAGATGCTTTTCTTCCAGAGGTAGAATTTCTTGCTTTGGTTGCAAGTCCAAACAAGTTAACTTAAAAGGCTCCATTATACATGATTCTGACATGATTCTACTCTCTTCCTATTTAAGATGAATTTTGTGGATTGGAGGATATGAAACACCACATATTCAGCAAGTTTTGTCTCAATCTCCCCCTCCATTTCTTCAACACCCCTGCTCCCAGCCCTTATTATTACTTCTATTTTTTAAATTCCAAAACTGGATGGAGGTTGTGGGGTTGGAAAAACTGTTTAACCTACAGGGCTTGGGTCTGAGATTTCTCTTGAAGCTGGTTTTCCAGAAGGCCAGTTGTTACAAAGGTACCTAGAATGGAAGAGTCCTAATTCACCTTGCGTGCCCAGTTGCTCAGTTGTGTCCGACTCTTTGCAACTCCATGGGCTATAGTCCAGCAGGCTCCTCTGTCCATGGAATTTCCCAGCCAAGAGTACTGGAGTTGGTTGTCATTTCTTACTCCAGGGGATCTTCCTGACCCATGGATTGAAGCTGTGTCTCTTGCATCTCCTGCATTGGCAAGCAGACTCTTTACCACTGTGCTACATGGGAATTCCAGTAATTCACCTTACTCCAGAAATTTTTGAACTCCTGGCAAGGATGCCAAAAGCTGAAGGCTCCCCTGAATGAGGTCTATGGGAATAACATGTGCTTGTGAGTGAGGCAGAGGGAGATTTATTTTAGAATTTTGTTCCAAGGTTCTAGGACCAACACCCCACCTGCTCACACCGTTTCTCTTTCCTTTCCTTTCTAAATCCTATGCAGTCTTTGTATGATGGTTTGGAGCCATACCTTTTCCATAGATTCTTTCTACCAAGTCTGATCTTCATTGATTTAAGTATCTAATAGTATTAATTATCTAAATAACAATCTAATATTGGAATGAGTAGCTACTCATGTAAGGTGTTGGCCTAGATGTACTTTGTGGGGCTGCAAAGATGAACCAGATTTAAATCCTTCTTTGAAGAGTTTACAGTCTACCAGGAGAGAAGTCAGGTATAGCTGGTAAGGGGGAGGGATACAAATAAGCAAGATGTTACTCTATGGTGTCTTAAGGTAGAAAGCAGTATAATGCAATGAAAGATGTGAGGAAATGCGGCACAAGACTCCTTTCCCTGTGGGGCAGAGAACCTTTGAAAAGGTTTTCTCTGCAATAGTTTGAAGATTCTTTGAGATACACAATGTTCATTTGCTCCAGAAGAAATCTACCTTGGATTTTAATTACTATTTATTTCCTAGTTTCTGGGAAAAGGGCCTTCATGGAAGATGTTGACAGTAGGTTTAAAATGGGGTGGGGACTTTGGAGAGCCTTACCCCCAGGAATGAAAATGAAAGGCATACATTCAGGATGGCTTCCAGCTCAAGACAATGTAAGGACCAGGGAGCAGGGACCACAGTAGAGGAGGCTTGTGAGTGTCCTTAAGCTGGTGACCTGTCTCACATGTATGATATCTATTATCACCACCTTCCCAATGTTACCTTCTAGGGATTTAAGGGATCTTACTGGGATGGCCATGTGTCTGGCTAAAATGGAGGGCTCTTTCATTAAGGAGAAAAGGGAGAAGGCATGCAGGGGAAGGTAGTTAATTGGTAGACTCTGTCTCAGTCTGTATTCAAGTAGTAGCAAAGAGAGTGGAGAGGAAGGGGAGAATGTATGAGAAACTCAGTGACATAGTGATTGGGTTTGGCAGCTGTTTAGAAATGGCACAAAAATATTAAGAGAGATTTGGAGCCTGGGTATAGTGAAGTGGTGGCAACCATAGTTAGTATGTGTCAGGCAAGATTCTAAGTCCTTTCATGTGGATTTTACGTTGATTCCTCAAAACAACCCTATGAGATAGGTCTTAGTATTATACTATTATTATTATTTTTTAAAATGTTTCCCATCACATTCTTTCAAAATCCCATAATTCAAATTCATATGTCACAGATATTTCTCATAAAATGATAGATTCTAGTATTATTATCACTATTTAACAGATGAAGAAAGGGGGACCTGAGGAGGGTAAGTTGCTTGCCCAAAGTGATTCAGTGAGTAGCAGAACCAGAATTTGAACCAGGCAGCTGATTCCAGAACCTATGTCTTAAGCAGTATGCTGTGGTGGCAAAGACTAGAGAGAGGAGACACAGGAATACCTAGATTCCTACACTCACACCCCATCTTTTCTTCACAACATTCCCCCACTCCCTTGAGTATATTTCCCTTTGGTAGTGCTCAGTGGTAGATGGTAGCTGATGTTTGCACGTGGACTTCAAAGAGCACTGGAAGTTCTGACAACCTTTCCTTTGTTTTGATCATTGAGAATTTTGAACCTTGGCCTGAGGGGGATGCTGAGCTCTGGCAATACCTTGAAGGGCCTGAGGGTGGTTCTGGGGACTGCATCTCAGGAGATTTCCCAGTCGGTCCGGAAGTAGACTGCCCAGAGCCCATGTTACCAGGTCCAATTGGGGCAAGCAATGAAGGAAAAGCCAAGAAAGAAATGGTAGTGCCCAGAGCTTGGGGAATTCATGCTTGGGGAAGCCTGGATGGGGCGTCAGGAAGGTGGGATCTGGACAGATTCAAAACAGGAAGTTTTTAGCATGGTTTCTTGGGACAGTGGGCAGCTCTGTGCTCCAGGGGCTTGGGGCTGTAGCTTTGGAAAGGACAGGGAGATTGATTTTGTGGCCAAATGTAACTTGGAAACAACACTCTCTGTCTGCCCATTGCTATTTTGCAGAAAGCATGATTGAGGTCAAGTCTGTGCTAGGGCTAAAGACCAAGAGTAGAGTGAAGTCTGCAGAGAGATGGGCAATTAGCAAATTCCTTAATTAGAGTTGGGTTCTGATTTCTCCAGTCAATTCTAATCACTTGTTAGGTTTTAACTCAGCTCCTTTGGCTGGCAGTATGCAGTCACAGAGTTCAGAAAATCAGGGCCCAGCGATCTTGGGAAAAAGTAAGTAAAGACCAGGTTTCCTCTTCTGTAAAAAGATTATCACAAAATACTTATTCCCCGAGACTGTGAGAAATCAAAACACTGACCTGTGAAAGTGTTGTCAAACTCTCAAGATTAGTTATTTATTACATTAGTAATAATGATGCCTTATTAGTCATTAATGCCTGCTAGTAAATGATTTGGTGCTTAAATTTCATGCTCCGTTGAATTCACTGTCTTCCATTTCTCACCGAGGTGCTGTTCTGCCCTGACTCCTGTAATGAAAGCTTGGAGATTTACTTAAGGCACCGTAAGATTAATCTTGACAAAATTCATTAAGTTTCTATTTTTTCCCCCCTGTTTACTGGGCATTAGCCATCATCCTGGGGATGTGACACCTTCCTCTTATTCTGATGGGAATTTGTATTTAAAAATATGTTTAGAAAACATCTTGTGGAAAAGCTGCAGCAGGTCAACTGTGGGAAAAAGTCTTTCTTTGAACAAAAGTCTCACACTGGAATGAAATTTCATGTTTTGATGCATAGTGCGTCCATTCTAGGCTGTTACTGAACATGTCCATCTTCCATTCCACACTTCCTTCCTTTCCTTCAGTCAAGATTTATTTGCAAGAGACCAAATACATCTGTAATTATTCTGTTCTAAAGACGCAGACAGGAATAAGATGTTGGTTCTGTCCTCAACAAGCTCACTGTCCGGGAGAGAAGACAACTTGAAAATAAATAATTGTAATATGATGAGACAAATGCCATTAAACAAATAAATACAGGTTATAGAGGTGGCATTTAACAGGAAGGAGCAAATGCATCTTGGCATTTTAATAGGAGGAAAATGCATCTTGGCGTTACCCCTACCTGAACATGCAACCCCAGAACTCATTCATCACTTAGTGAAACTGACTCTTGTTTGTGTACTGTGTTTATTTAACAATCTTTTTAATTTCCGAGATTAAGAAGTAATTTGGGTTTTTATTAGTCACCCTTTTTCTTCTTTCATCTCAGTCTAGTTCTTAATCCCTAGTTTGTGTACGTATAATGCAAAACACACCAGGTCATCCCTGCCGCCCCCATTCTCTCCAGTGGCCCCTTCATGCGTGGCTTTATTTTTCCATTATAAATCTTTAATGTGCGTAAATGTGTTCCTTTCTTTAACATACAACCTAGGCTCATCAGATTGGCAAAAATTTGAAGTTTAACAGTACACTTGTTAGCAAGCCTGAGGGGAAGCTGGTATTTTCATATACTGTTAGTGGGAATGAAAAGTGGTACAATTCCTATGGAAGAAAATTTGATAATATCTAACAAAACTATAGGTGCATTTATCCTCTGACCCAGCCATCTGACTTCTAGGAATTTATCCTGGTATACTTCAAACAATGTGAAAATAAAAACACACAAGTTTATGATATTTAAAATTAAATATTTCTATGGTCAATATTAAGTATTACTATATTTAAATAGTACAAATATTAAATTAACAAGGTAGTGTTGTTTATTTTATTATTATTGTATTTATTATTATTAGTAGCAGTATTATTTGTAATCATAAAACATTGGAAACCACCTGAATGTCCAAACATAGGAAATTGATTGAAAAATCATGATCCTTACGCACAGTGGAGTGCTGTGTGGTTATAAACAAGAACGAGGAAGAGCTCTATGAATTGACATTGAGTGATTTCTAGGAGATATTGTTAAGTGCAGAAGAACATATATAGTATGCTACCTTTTGTGTAAGAAAGAAGGAAAATCAGAAAGCATATGTATTTGCTTATTTTTAGAAAAGAAATACAGGAAGGATACATCAAGAAACATTAAAGTTGGTTACCTATAAAGGATAGAACAGAAGAGATATTGTGGGAGTAATACTTCTCTGAGTGTTTATCTTTTTGCATAGTTTTGACTTTCAGGAGTGTGTTAATGTTCTACAGATTCAAAAATAAAATTAATAAGAATGGAAAGGGGAAAAATCTCTAAAGCTGAAAGCAAACTGCCAATCACCCAATAAAACTTCAAATGGAAGACGTAACTGAAGAGAGAGAGAAAGAAATGACTAATTCAGGTTACTTAGGAATACCTCAGGCTTGGGTGGGAGCATGGGTAGGGGGGAATTTCACAGAAATCCTGAACTCTTTTTAGTAGACTTGTTTTTGTATGGTTAGGAAAAAGCAATTCTAAAAAAATTTTGTATGTGTTATAGGATTGAACAAAGGAGTACAGGTGACTCAAACAACATAGGTTTGAACTGCATGGATCCACTTACATACAGATGTTTAAAAATAAATACTACAATATTATCTAACCTGTACCAGGGCTTCCCTGTGGCTCAGACAGTAAAGAATCCTACTGCAATGCAGGAGACTTGGGTTCGATCCCTGGGTTGGGAGGATCCCCTAGAAGAAGGCATGGCAACCCACTCCAGTATTCTTGCCTGGAAAATCTCCATGGACAGGGGAGCCTGGTGGGCTACAGTCCATGTGGTTGCAGAGTCGGACACGACTGAGTGACTAAGGACACTACAGCATTATCTAATCTGACCTTAGTTGAATCTGTGGATGTCAAACTACAGATACAGAGGGTTGACTACAAAGTTATATGAGAATTTTCAACTGTGTATGGGGGGGAGGTTGACACCCCTAACTGCCCTGTGTTGTTCAAGGATCAACTGTAAATACATTGTTATTCTTGGGAATCAGGCTTCTTGCTAGGAAAGAAGGGACATAAAATGGAATGGAAGAAGACAAAAAGAACTCTGCTGAGTTGAATTGAAATTGGAATATCAATGTGTACCATATTTCTAAAACATATATAGTATGTATAAAAACATACATACATATGTATGCATATGTACACATATATGTATATTTATAGGTATAATGTATATACATGCATATGTTGCCTACCTTTGTCTCATGATGGGGCCAAGAAACAATAACACCTCAGTTAGACTGAACACACCTAGTGCCCAGTCTTGGTCTCTAAAACCATTCCCTATGGAAGGAAACCAGGGCTCCTGGGAGAAATAGCTGATTCCAGGGCTGGGGCAGGGTAGGTACGAGATGAACCTGGAGCATTTTGTTATGCTAGAAATTAAGGAAATGGGCTAGTAAAATGATGGAAGCATGTCACAAGGACATAGGAGCTAGCTTGAAAGGATTCCTGCTGGTTAAATCTGGGACAACTCGAATACCAAAATAATTAAATAAAATAATCTATCATAAACCATTAAAAATAGGAATTCATGAGTTCCCATGAAAACAAATATATATACTAATAATGAATATATGGGGAGGAGGGAGAACTGTTGCTTACAATGAAATGCTGAATGCCAGCTGATAAATTGGGAGAAGGTACTACAGTTGAAAAGTTAGCATTTTGTAAACATTATGGAAAAGATTAGATCAAGCAATAATTATCAGTACATGCTAAATTTAGGGGGAAATTTAGATGAGGAGCAGAATATTTGTATGGTCTTAAAGTATCTCCCACAGGTTAATCACTAGTTCTAAGAGACAGAAATCAGTTATTACACAGTGGCGAAATTCAGCACTGAGATTGATCAAAATTTACATCAGCCATGAGAGCAGATTAACATCACATGCTTCTAGATGTGATACCCTGAGAAAGATACAACAGCATCTGGGTAGTATTTTGGCCAAGATTGTGTAGCCTGAATCGTGAGGAAATATTAAACTCCAAATGAAAAATATTTTATTGAGAATGGGGGCATGGGGAACTCTGTATTTAAAAAATGTCATCATGATGACCACGAAAGGCTCTGGAAATGTTCCAGATTAAAGAAGGATAAAGAGACATGACAGTTAAATGCATCCCTGACCCTGGACTGGATTCTTTACTGAGAGGAAATGCTGTAAGGACATTATTAGAACAACTGACAAAAATGGAAAATGGACAGTTGATTAGATGAAGGTATTGTTCCAATGTTAAATCTACTGAGGATGATGACCTTACTATAGTTTTGTAAGAGAACGTCTATTCATAGGAAATACAATGAATATATTTAAGGATAAGTGGCCATGGGCTTCCCTTGTGACTCAGTGGTAAAGAATTTCCCTGCCAGTGCAGGAGACGTGGGTTTGATCCCAGGGTCAGGAAGATCCCCTGAAGAAGGAAATGACAACCCACTCCAGTATTCTTGCTTGGGAAATCCCATGGACAGAGGAGCCTAGTGGGCTAAAGTTCGTGGAGTCACAAAGAGTTGGACAAGACTTAATGATTGAGCATGCATGCGTGGCCATGATCTATGTAATTTTCCTTAAAAAAAAAAAAGAAAAGGGGAAAGTATATATGAGAGAGAGAGCAAGAGGAAGTAATCAAGTCAGAAAATAAACCACATGAGTAAACTGTCAGCAATAGGTGAATCCAGTTAAGAGAAAATCAAGTATTCGTTTACTATTTATATTCTCATACTTTTTCTCTAAAGTTAGTTCCAAATAAAAGGTTAAAAAAATCTTGCATATCCTGCTTTAGTGCAAGAATATTTATCTTCCTACTATTTTGTTTTGGTTCTGGGGACCATGTTGAAGTCTGACTACTGTTAGAATAGATAATATTAGTATTTAAGAATTTTTTTTTTTTTTGGTGAAGACTTTTCTTTGCAGATGAAATCTTATGTAGAACATAAGCTGTAGAAAACATAAAAGAAGGTCTGCTCTGATTAAAGCATGTGTGTATTTTTTTGGAGAGCATTAGGATCCTGTCCGCCTGTCTACTTCACCTCCTGCTCCCAGGTAGGCAGCCCTAAGGCACCTCCAGGGAATAGAGTTTGACAACCACTGCTCTAAATTAAACAGGGCATGGTCCAACTGACCTTGGTAACCATTGAATGAGAGTGACTGTTCTGAGATCGGGTGAAAACCTCAGGATTGCTTCACAGCATGTGACTTGGGCTTTTTGGATGTGTCCTAATGCATGCCTTCAGTGATAAATGACCATTTTTTTTCTTCCTGTCTCTCCATGAGGTTATTCCATCCTTGGCCTGCAGTTCACATTTGACAGGTATTCAGCAACAGGGCACTGTTTGTCAAGCCCAGTGTGAAATTGTTTCAAAGGACCAAGTCATTTCTGAAGTATGTATAGATAAGACTTGTACAAACAGAGTTACATTTTCTCATAGCTGATTCATGGCTGTTTGGGATTCATTTTTGAATGGCTGTGTTGTCTCACAGATGGGATTTATGTTTGTCCAACTGTCTTTTCCTTTTCTTTCAAGTAGTTAAGGGTCTTGAATACATTTGGTGGAGAGGAACTTGGCATTGTAAGAGAACTTTGGCAAACCTTTTTGTAAACTGACTTAACACCTTCCAAATTAACTGCTCTGAAAGTTGGAAACTCTGTATATAGTTGACCTTTGAACAAGATGGGTTTGAGTTGTAATGGTCCACTTATCTGTGAATTTTTTTCAGTAGGAAATATGACAATACTGCATGATCCACTGTCAGCTGAATCTTTGAGCGTAGAACCTCAGACGTTGAGGAACCACCTATACAGAGGACTGACTATGAGATGCTCAGATTTTCAACTTCGCAGAGTCAGCACCCCTAACATTCATATGTTCAAGGATCAACTGTATTTGTATCTACTTTAAAGCTCAAACCTTAATAAAAAATTTAAGACTATTATTTGTTCAACAAGCCTTAGAAGATTGTATCCAATAAGTTCATTTTGTTTAAGGTGTGGCCATCTTAGCGTGTGTTTAGTCACTCAGTCGTGTCTGGCTCTTTGTAATCCCATGGACTGTAGCCTGCAAGGCTCCTCTGTCCATGGGATTCTCCAGGCAAGAATACTGGAGTGGGTTTCTATGTCCTCCTCCAGGGGATCTTCTCAATCCAGGGATCAAACCCAGATCTCCTGCATTGCAGGCAAATTCTTTACTGTCTGAGCCATCAGCGAAGCCCACATCTTAGTAATTTCCTTCAAATCTCCATTAAGACTTTTTGTAGGGCCCAAGACTGATTGCAACCACTCACATTGTTCTTTTCATAGAAAGACAAGTCCCTCCTACAGTGAATGGCTACAAAGCTAGAGATAGAGATGGTCCTCAGATTCAATCTGTTGTGACATTCCTGTCAATTGTTAGAGAGTATCTGGAGTCCGACATTGAAAGGGATTCTGGGGCAGCATTTGGGCTCGGTGAGAATGAGATCATGATTGATTTGTGAGGTCTGCTTGGGGTATGGAATGGGGAAGTTATCCAGGTGTCTGCAACATATGTGATATTCCTGGCCTAAAAGTAACTCTCAGGGGCCCTGTTTTGTTGAAAAGAATACATTTCCCCATAGGCCATAAATGCTTTCTTACTACAAACAAAAAATTGTTGCTCACTATTCCAGTTCTACAAGGATCAAGTCATAAGCCACTTCAGTTGCTGACCTACAGTACACCCTGGAAGGAATTCAGGATGGAGCATTAGTGTTTTAGATATAGGAATGCCTAGATAGTTAAGATGCATATCTAAGGAAGAATTTCAATGACCTCAGATTCTTGCATCCCCCATATATAGATAAGTATTAAAGTCAGTTAACCTGAGATATTTAATTTTTTGTGATTAGCAGTAATATTTTACTAAGATAAGAGCTTGACTAAATGTATTTCCCAGCAAAATGAAATCATGTATACATTTTCCTCTCTCATACTTCTTTGAAGCAGTTCCTCAGAGCTATCAGAAAGGTTATTTCCCAGGCTATAGTCTTCAGCAGGACACTGAGTAAAATTCTACGCATGGCTGTTACATTGTATGTGTGTGGGTTTCCAGTTGGCATTACTAAACCTTGGATCTGGAGCCCCAGATTACGTATGGGAGAAAATGAGAAGCCTCACTGAAACTTTGAACTGTTTCTCCTGCTCACATATGGCACCCAACTTCACAGAGGAATTCTTAGTGGAGGGTAAGGCAAAAGACAGGGCTAAAAATCTGCTATACCTTATTTGGGTTCAATTGCTTGTCATGCTCATCTTGAGATTTTACAGTGCTAGTATTTTTTTTTTTTTTTTTTAAGATTTCAGGATCCTGACATTTTTGTACTGTGCAAACTCAGTGATGTTTACTTGTCATTTAAGTGGCAAGCAAGGGTGACCCTGGGAAAGCCCAGTCTCTCTCAGAACCTTCCTCAGCACTGAGACCTAAGAAACAGAACAGAATGTAGAGACAATTTCTCTGTGAAGCGATATGCTTGGTCTCCACAGAGGGGTGCGCTATTTTCCTTCTTTAATTCCATAGCATCTTGTATCACTCCCAGGGAGCTGAGTATTGCTGCTTCACAGACTTGCCACTGAGATCCCGCTCATCCACCCCTTCCCCCACACATTGGTTGATAAGAACCTCTCAATAAACCTTTAAGCAGTAAACATTTCTGAAGGCCATTTATTATGTCTTGCTCTTCTTTGTTTTCTCACGATTCCTGGCAAGGGTGCAGACCTCCTAAGACCTCGTTATGTGTTTGCAAAGTGGATTGTTTCAAGAAGACTTGTTTGTGGAATTATTTTTCAGGATAAGAATAAAAAGGCCATCTGCATGTTGTTAATCCCGGCAACTCAGGAGGGAACTGTGCCTTCTGCACCGTGAGCCTTTCTCTTCCCTCCTCTGGGTGTTCGGACTCGAGTTACTTTTGGAAATCCGCAAAGAGAGCTTCCTGAAGCCCAGTAGTTGGAGGTATTCTTACCGGGAGGCAGGATATTAAAAGCAGCACTCAAAATGATTCAATATGTGTTTTATTCACAAACAGCCCCGAATAAGGAAGACTTTGTGCGGGAAAATGTTGTCATACTTCCCAATAACACGTGCTTGAATTAGCCAGGGTGACCCTCCCTTCCCTGTGGCAGAAAACAGCTCCCCATTCATGCCAGACCCTGTTTACATCCACACTTGCCAGGGTGGGTTCTAACTTTGGGGCCAGACAAATAAAGTTCAGCACAGAAGCAAAAATACCTCCATCGAGAGAAGTCGTGGATAGAAGTGGGTTCTCCCCCCATTAGAACAGAAATAGGTGCTGGGGACTGGAGAGCAGGAGGTTTAAGCAACACTGCATGCTAAGTCACTTTAGTTGTGTCTGGCTCTTTGTGACCCCGTGGACTGCAGCCCACCAGGCTTCTTTATCCATGGGATTCTCCAGGCAAGAATACTGGAGTAGGTTGCCATGCCCTTCTGCAGGGGATCTTCCCAACCCAGGGATGGAACCTGTGTCTCATTATGTTTCCTGAATCGGCAGGCAGGTTCTTTAACCACTAGCGCCACTGGTAGTTCCACTACTTAGGAGGAAAAAGGAAGATCCACATGTCAATTTCAAAAATTGTATAAAATGGCTCTTTCCTGCCTCACTTCCCCTGTATCCTCCCCCCACCCCAACCTTGATTGAGGAATCCGTGAAGATTTTTTAATTAAAAAGTTAAAATTATCAAGAAAAGATACTGAAATGACATGGGTAGGTATGCTTTATCTCTTTTAATTAAAATAAACTGAAAACACATTAAAATTCTAGTTTCAGAGAATTTTCATGTAATTCTTCAATGTCTTGTCCCAATTTTATTCTATCCTGGTGAGTTGTCTTGACATGACCATGGTTTGAGAAACTTTGAAGAGTCTGAAAAAACAATTTGGTTGTTTCTGAAAAATGTTAAAAAAAAAAAAAACTCAACCCTGAGGTATTTAAGAATTTTAAATCCAGATAACTGTGGACGCTGAATTCTGACAGATGATTTAGAATGTAACTATACCTCTTGTATGAGTTTGAGTAAACTCCGGGAGTTGGTGATGGACAGGGAGGCCTGGCATGCTGCAGTCCATGAGGTTGCAAAGAGTCAGACACGAATGAGCAGCTGAACTGAACTGATATCTGTTGCACACCTGCCTGTCCCCCAAACTCACCTCCAGTTTTTCTCCCCCTCATTTACCGCCTGTCCCCCAAACTCACCTCCAGTTTTTCTCCCCCTCATTCACTGGGCTCCAGGCCTTAATCATGCTGTCCCCTTTGTCCTTTCCCACTTGAGAGATGCCCAAGGGTGCCATGCCCCATCCGAGAAGGCTCTGTTCCCCTCCATTACCAATGCAGGCACCAGCCAACTCCTCTAACTTAAACCTCAACTCCTCTGGTGTGCCTGTCCTGGCACCCTCATTGAGAGTGAGCTGTACTGCACATCTTATTCTTCCTTTTAGTCTTCTTTTTTATATTCTTCAAACTATCCAGCAAAATTCAAAATTATTTTATTGGTTAGTTTACTAGTTTGCGGTGTCCCTGAAATGTAACCTCCTTGAAGGCCGGGACTCTGCCCATTCTTTTTACCAGCATTGTTGGCCACAGACACTTGTTGGATAAATGAACACTCGACTGGTGGCAGGTCCCTCAGTGGAGCTGGCAGGAACAGGTCACAAGGGGCCACTTGCTGCCAGGGGCCAGGCCAGGACAGAGAGACCTAGGCCAGGCCAGGCCAGGTTGGGGTGCTGGGCCGGGGAAACAAGGAGAAAAGCTGAGTTTTTGATTGGAATCCTTTTGATTCTGGGTGCTCTCTCCACATTTTAGTGATGAGGTCACGTGAGTCAGCCAAAGCATGGGCTTGGAGCTGTATCTTTTCTGGCGAAAGAGGGGATATAGGTCCTAGTTACTACTTTTAATATCAGCAATATAGCTCAGAGTTTTTCCTGGAAAAATGTGGCCTTTCAATAGCAGACATTCAGCAGGCTGTGAAGATAGCTGAAGCCAGGGGAGTCCCAGGGGACACAGGGAGGACGGGTATGGTGACTCAGTGTCCAGAGGGAAGGCTGATATGTAAACAAATGAAAACAGAGTGACGAGCGCTGCTACTGAGGGATGCAGAGGAGGTACCGGGGTGTATCGGGGAAGCTTTCCAGGATGGTCGGCCTCAGCTTGTTGCCTCCTCACTGGTTCCTTAAAAGAGGATTTGGTGACCTCTGCTGGGAGATGACACGGCCAGCCTGAACTGAGCCGGATTGATCCAAGGAGAGGGGAGATTTGCACAGAACCAAGGAGGCTTTCTAAAGTAAAACACTGGCTTGAAGAGATAAAGCTTGAAGGAGATTTGATAAAAGTGGAGGGACTTGGAGCAACAGCAGACAGAACATATTTTGTGAACAAGGCCAGAGAGTGGAGAAGGCTGGATGGGGGTAGGGATGGGGAAACGAGAGGGGAAGGCAGTTCCCCTGGACAGGTAAGTGGACACGGAAGCCTAGCTGAGTGGGTTCAGCTGACTGGGGACTCGAGGAAGCAATTCTACTAAGAATAAATTCTACTTTATTCTCAGATACGTGTGCAATCAGATACATGTGCACACGTATCCTTTCATTGATGGTAAACTCTAGAGTTGCTTAACACAGGGATCAATTAAATAATTTATGGTATACCCAGAATTGGAGAAGGCAATGGCACCCCACTCCAGTACTCTTGCCTGGAAAATCCCATGGGCGGAGGAGCCTGGTAGGCTGCAGTCCATGGGGTCGCGAAGAGTTGGACATGACTGAGCAACTTCACTTTCACTTTTCACTTTCATGCATTGGAGAAGGAAATGGCAACCCACTCCAGTGTTCTTGCCTGGATAATCCCAGGGATAGGGGAGCCTGGTGGGCTGCCGTCTATGGGGTCGCACAGAGCCAGACACGACTGAAGCGACTTAGCAGCAGCAGCAGCAGCTATTGGTTAGGACTCCGAGCTTTCACTGCAAGGATTCAGGTTCAATCCCTGGTCAAGGAACTAAGATTCCACAAGTTGTGCAGTGAGGCCTAAAAAAGAAAAAAGAAGGTTCAGTTTTATTTATGTTGAGATGAGAAGATATTCAAGAGCTAGTGAATAAGAATATATTGGGTTGGAATGATATATTAGATGTGCCTGAGTGCTAAGTAGCTTCAGTTGGGTCTGACTCTTTGTGACCCCATGGACTGTAGTCCTGTAGGCTCCTCTGTCCATGGGATTCTCCAGGCAAGAATACTGGAGTGGGTTTCCATGCCCTCTTCCAGGGGATCTTCCCAACCCAGGGATCGAACCCCCCACTTCATGTCTCCTGCATTGGCAGGCACGTTCTTTACCACTAGCACCACCTAGGAAGCCCCTTTAGCTATTAATGAGAGATATTGATAAGTAACAAACCAGATTACAAAATAATTTTAAAAATACATAAAGATCTAGAAGTAAACATATAACATTCACAATGCAGGGGCAGGGGGGAGGTTTAAGAACAATTATTTTTTGCCCCAAATATAATGAAAATATTATATTTACCCTACTGTGATGAGCAGACATTAAATTTACAACTAGGAAATCAATAAGGTTATTTCCATTTTGAAAGGAAAAATCCACAGGGTTTTAAAAGAGATGATTAGGGCTAGAATCCTGAGTGAGTGAGTGACTGCTAAGAAATGCTGAAATTCATTCAGTTTCCCAAGGAGATTTTCCCAACAGGCAGAGGCTCTGGATCCTGTAGTGTAGCTTCTGGGTGGAGAGATGAACGCTTCTTTGGGTTTGCTCTCCAGTACTGACCTCGGGATGGGGAGGTGCTCCCTCTTAATGCTCCACAGTAGGCATGAGAAAGGAGGCACGTTCCCAGGCTCGCTGAGTGAGTTGCATTAGAATCACTAGGGGAGCTGAAATAAACACCTGTCTGTGCCCACGTCCCACCCCTCGGACCATTAAAGCCAGATCTCTAGGGCTGAGGCCCCTGTGATGCTATTCTACAGCCAAGATTGAATACCTCCTGATAAGAGGATAATGCATAAAATATAATCAGATAGCATCCTAAATTTGGAACTGAGCATTCCAGCCCTGAGTGTGTTGATCCTTGAAAGAGAGATGTCTTGGTCAAGCACATGCACAAACAAAGGCTCTGGGAAGTCCCACAGTAAAGAAATCTGTTTGATTTGTTTCACCTGGTGTTTCCAATTGTACTTCTGATGGAAACCTTTGTCTAGCGGAACCCTTTATCTTGGGTTACAGTTGGCTGGCAGCAGTAGCCTGGAGTCTTTCTTGAAAGCCACAAAATTTGGCCACCCTGTCAGAGTGCTTCTCTACAATTGCCGCTAAAACCCTGGCAAGGCCAAAGGGGATCTCCAGACACAGAGTTGTAGAGGTGAATGGAGAGCTCCCATTCTGGAGCTTCGGGGTAAGCCTGTTGTCCACTAGAGCACCTGACCTGGGACAGTGGGGGAGGGGACACCCTGGCCACAGATTCAGGCATACACAGGAGGAAAACGAAATCCGAAGAGATTATTGAGTGCCCGCTTCAAATCATACTGAGCTGAGCAGGAGCCCAAAAGGGGCTAAGTAAGACCCAGACTTTCCGCTTCTCATTCAGGCCCTCCCCCTTCCCCCACCAAGTTAAAGACTTTATTTCAGGCATTTTATGATCTTTGAATAAAGGAGCACTACCCTGATTAACGGGGAGTTTCAGCTTTCTTATCCCATTTTGCCTTCCTATCTCCATCTGCTAAGAAGATACCCAAAGCTCTAAATATCATTTGGTCGTCAGGAATGTTTAGAATTGAAGAGCTGGTTTGACACAATTAAAAGCTTCCAGAAGGCTGTTATGGCGCCAATTATTTACTTAGTGATAGCAAGCTATTTAAATTTCATTATGGAGTAGAAAGTAGGGAGATAAGGGCAAAATATGGTCAGGCTGACTGTGACCTCAAAACCCCTGCTCCTTTGGTTCTTAAAAGATAGCAGAAGCAGAACACTCTGACTCTAGCATCGTTTTTTTGTTAAACTGTGCAATAGAATTGTTTCTTAATCTCTTTGTGGGCTGCTAATGGGCCATTTATCGGGACATTCCAAGGCAAAGAGAATCTGGACCAAACAGGGCTGTCGATGTGGGGAAGGGGTCCTCTGTATTGCTGGTGGTAGAACAAAGATTTAGTAATTCCCTGCCTTGAGCAAAATGAGGTTTACCACAGTAAAAAAAAAGTCAGAAACATCCTCCTCAACAAGGCAAGGAAGTACATTTCACTCTTTTCTTCTCCTGCCTTCTTTTTATGTACACCACTTTGATTGTTGAAGCTCTTACTCCTCTTCGCCCAGTCCCCTTTCAAGGTTATTCTTTACAATAATTTTAGCCATAGTGTTTCCAGTGACACAATTTCTCATATTGTTCTCATAGAAGGAAAGAAGGAAGGACTGGAGGACAGAGCAGGGTGAAGGATCTGGAGATATATATATATACACACATATATATTTGAGGAATAATTTACACACAGTAAAGTTCACCCTTTTCAGTGTATAGTTTTATGAGTTTTGACAAATGAATACAGCTTTATAACTCCTGCCCAGATCCACACATATAACAGCTTCCTTACCCCAGAAAGTTCCCTGGTATCTCTTTGTTGTCAGTTCTTTCTTTCTACTTCCAATCCCTGACAACCACTGATCACTTCCTTATCTCCATAATTCTGCCTCTTCCAGAACACTGTATAATGGGATCTTACAGTATGTCATCTCTCGAATCTGGCTTCTTTTGCTGAGTGTGGTGCACTTGATATTGACCCATCTTGTGCACATGTTCTGCAATTTGTTTCTCCCTTCACCAGTTAGAGGACGTTGGGATTGTTTCTAGTTCTTGGCAATTATGAATCAAGTTGCTGTAAGCATTCATACCTAAGTTTTTGTGTGGATGTGTGTTTTCATTTCTTTCGCATAAATACCTAGGGGTGGTATTGTTGGATCATCTGATAAGTTAATGTTTAACTTCATAAGATCTTTAATTTTATAGAGATTTAAGTTTATAAGTAATGTATGTTTTTATTTTAATTGTTTTTTGATTTAAGCAGTTATATTGAAATAGATTGATTTAATTGTTTTAAATTTTATGAAAGAGTATCACACTGAGCTAATTTTTCCCCTGCTCAGTTTCATATTGTTAAGATTTATCCATATTTTCACATCTGGCTGTGAATGTAATATCCTAGCAGGTTAATATACCATGGTTTAGTCATCTCTTCTCCTGCTGATGGGCATTTGGCTGTTTCCAGATTTTTAAAATTGTTTTGCTTTGCCACTGACATTCTTGTTTATGTCTCTGTTAGTTGTGTTAGTTATCAATTGCTGTGTAACAAAATTACCAAAAACTTAGTGACTTAAAATAGCACACATTTATTATCTCAGAGTCTTTGGGAGTTGAGAACTGAGGTATATGGCTTAGCTGGGCCTTCCACTTCCAGTCCTCATAAGACTGCAGCCAAGTTGTCCAAGGCTCTGGGCTAATCTTAGGGCTTGACTGGGGAAGGATTTACTTTCAAACTCCTGTGGTTGGCAGCAGGATTAGGTGCAGGTTGTTGGACTGAAGGCTTCAGGTCTTGCAGGCTGTCAGCCCTTTCACCCTCGAGTCCTCTCCATCAGGGTCACTGCATCAGCGCCAGCAAGGGAAAGCATCTGCTGGCATGACAAACATCGCAGTCTTGTGTAACATAATTGCTAAAGTGACGTATCATCACCTGCGCCCTTTTCTCTTGGTTCAAAGCAAGTGTGGGTCCTGCCCACATTCAAGGGGAAGAGATTGCCCAAGGATACAAGTAGCAGGGAGGAGGAAGAGTGGGGGCCATTTAGAATCTGTCTATCTCATCCATTGCTCACATGTACAGTTTTTCCTTGGCTTTATAGCCGGGAGTGGAATGGCTGCGTCCTAGGAAATTCTCTTCATTTCTAATATTGTTCTTTACTTAAAGACTGTGTTTTCTGGAGTCAATATAGCTAAATCAGCTTTCTTTTGGTTAACATGTGCCTAATGTGTCTTTTCCTATTTTTTGCTTCCAATCTTTGCATATTCTTATGTTTGATGTATGTGTGCATGCTAAGTTGCTTTAGTCGTGTCCAGCTCTTTGTGACCCTATGGACAGTAGCCTGTCAGGCTCCTCTGTCCATGGGATTTCCCAGGCAAGACTACTGGAGTGGGTTGTCATGCCCTCCTCCAGGGGATCTTCCCCACCCAGAGATTGAACCCGAGTCTCTTACTCCTCCTGCATTGGCAGGTGGATCCTTTACTGCTAATATCTCTTGTAAATAGCACACATCAGAATTTAAAAGATAAATTCAATCTCTCAGTCTTTAACTGGTGAGCTCAGTCCGTCTACATTTGTTAGAATAAATGACACACATGGACCTAATTTTATCCTCTTAATTTTTCAACTTGCATCACTTTTACAAGACTTTCTTCTTATCTTCCTTACTTTTAAAATTCTTTTTGGCCATGTCTCAGGGCTTGCAGGATCTTAGTTCCCCAACGCCAGGATGAACTTGGGCCCCGGTAGTGAAAGCAGTGAGTCCTAACCACTGGATAACCAGGGAATTTCCTTCCTTAATTTTATTCCTAATGATATAACTGTAATTCCCTCATTTTGCCTAAGGTGAAAATTTGGGATTTCCTGCTCTCTCCTCCATCCATCCCCTATCATGCTAATATAATCTAGGATTTAATTGTAGACTGTTAATAGATGTAATTTCTCTTTTTCTTTGATCTTAGCTTGCTTTTTCTTTCTTTTTTAAGCAATAAGAAAGTTTATTAAGGTATTTGAACATCTTTGTTCTAAAAATCCCTTGTAGAACCTTAGATTTTTCTCTCCCAAAATTATTTATAATGCACATATTTCCACAGCATATCTTGTGTGCTTGAGAATATTTTTATTTGGTTCTAATGTTTGAATATAAATATTAGGTTTGGTTGAATGTACAATATTAGATTCTATATTCTATTTTGAGCTTCCCTGGCGGCTCAGATGGTAAAGAATCTGCCTGCAATGTGAGAGACCCAGGTTTTCTATTCCCTTCAATTTTGTGAAAACATTGCTTAATTTTTTTTTTGTTTTTGCATTTAGTATTGCTGACATCAATCTGATTTTTGTTCTTTTGTGTGTTCTTTTGTATTATACTTGTAAAGGGTTCTTTTGTTAAGAAAACAACATATAGTTTTGGGAATATATTTCCTCCATTATTCATATTTCTATTATTCATATTAAATCCAGCTGCTTGAGTTTTTTGTCTTATGTTTCTTTTAAAAAAAATCTTGAATGCACACTGACATTTAAATAAATGCTAACATTTAGAACTTACTAATTTCTTAATTCAATATCTACATTCTTTTCCATATAAAACAAAACAAAAAATGTTGATTTCAAAGAATTTCAGATCTCTTTAGTATACTTAGCAAAGAAAGAATACATTTATTGTATGATATAAATAAAACAAGGAGGTGAGGGACTGAGAATGAAGCCCATCTGAATTATTTCTGCCACTGTTCTCTCTCATTCCAGTCTGGGCCTAGGACAGCAGCCCAGGTAATTAATATTGTTTACTCTTTCCCCTTCTCTGTCCTCTCTGCCAGGTTTCCAAAGAGGTGTTGACCGTAAAATAGTCTGGTGTCTCATCATTCTGGCAGTTGTGGGAAGGCGTGTATGCTGACTTAAGAAAAGCATCTGAGAAAAACCCGATTTTTGATTACGTAAGGCCTATAAATGTGCATTTAAATGAACACTTTATTTAATCTGAAATTAAAATTTATTGGTAAAGCTAGATCATGTGTTCCCTTATACTGCATACTGATGTCTTTTATTGTTATGGTTCCCCAAAGATATATAATTCCCCCCCAGATATAATCCAGTTTATCTAATTCTGAATGGGATTCTGAGTCTGCTTGCCTGTGTGTCCCTGTTTCATTTCCTCCCTCCAACAAGCCTGATTACACATACACAATAATTACATGTGCAGCAGCCTTAGACCATTAAAAAAATTAGGAGTTGAAAAGGCTCCTGCCTAGTTTTTCCCCAGAAAACTTGAAGTATTTGGCTTTAAACTTGGCAAAGCTAAAGACCAAAGTGGCGTCTATGATCAGGGAAAGTCTGACTAAGAATTGAAGACTATTAGAAAGCTGGTAGCACAACACAGGCTTTTTGCTCGTCAAAGGTGATGAAAGATTCTCAGAGAGGCAAAATCAGGCAGCATAATGAGGGAGCTATGGAAATGATTTGGTTTTGAGCACTGCTGAACTTTAAAGCAAAGTAGCTTGTTTCAAGTTTTTCATAAAGCATTGAGTTGTAAGATGTAGATACTATTTGAACATGTTTAATTTTTAGTTCCTAAAATGTGTATTTATCTGACAAATAAATGTAAACCTTAATAAGATATTTGGGGACTGTGCTTTCATTTATTCTAATTAGTTCCTACATTTCAAAATCAATGGCAGATTCTTCATTTCATTAATGAAATATGTAAAATAATAAAAGAGAAGGAAAGAAAACAAATTACTGAGTTCCAAATAAAAGTGTCCATTATTTTTTTCTAGAGAATGATTGTTAAACACAATAAAAGCCTAGTTGAATCTCATTTCTACACATCATTACAGAATTCTTTTTTAAAAAAAATTATTTATTTTTGGCTGTGCTGGGTCTTTGTTGCTGTGTGGGCTTTTCTCTAGTTGCGGTGAGTGGGGGCTGCGCCTCATTGTGATGTGATGACTTCTCACCGTGGTAACTTCTCTTTTTGCAGAGCACAGACTCAGCAGCCCAGGCTCAATAGCTGTGGCAATGGGCTCTGTTGCTCTGCGGCATGTGGGGTCTTCCTGAACCAGGGATCAAACCCATGTCTCCTGCATTGGCAGGTGGATTCTTTACCACTGAGCCATCAGGGAAGCCCCGTCAGACTTCTTGAACCACGCAAACCATGATCTTTTTCTGAAGAGATTATAAGAATGACTAGAGTGGAAAAAATGATAATTTGTTCAGAGAGGACATGGTCACACCCTTACCTTCTCCCAGCTCTTTGCTCACTTCTTTTTTTTGCAGAGTTGGGGGAAACAACCAGATTTAAAAAGGCTCATTCCACCAGCAGAGGTCACCCTTTCTCCTTTATCGTTCCCAACAAATGGCTTTTTAGCTGTGATTTCTTAGTCCAAGGAAATGCAGGAGTTTTCAGCTGGAAGCACAGCCAGAGGGCTGGTGGAAATATATGCATCATTCATACCATCTGTATCTTCTTATATATGCACCGTTTAACTATATTATCACCTGTTCTCTTAAATGAGGCTTCCCTGATGGATCAGATAGTAAAGAATCTGCCTGCAATGCAGGAGACCTGGGCTCGATCCCTGGGTCTGGAAGATCCCCTGGAGAAGGAAATGACTACCCACTCCAGGGGGCTTCCTAGGTTGCACTAGTGGTAAAGAACCTATCTGCCAGTGCAGGAGATGTAAGAGACATGGGTTAAATCCCTGTGTCAGGAAGATGGCAACCCACTGCAGTATTCTTGCCTGGAGAATCCCATGGACAGAGGAGCCTGACGGGCTACAGTGCATGGGGTAGAAAAGAGTTTGACATGACTGAGTGACTCACATTTCACTTTCACGTCTCTTAAATGGATAACTTGAATACATACGATAAGAACATTTTGGTTATATATAGTAATCCTATTCTTTAGTTAATCCACAACATTAAGTGTTATTCAGTGCTTACCTGTGCCAGTTCAAATTCTGATTCATGGATCAAAGAGTATGTTGTCATAACCTCCTGGAGGTGACTGGCACAAATCCTTAGAGAGAATCCCCTGGTGAGTGCCTTCAGGGGAAAAAGGGAAAATTAAATAGGATGATGATGTATTGAATATTGACCAAGCATGGAGCCCAGTGCCAGGTACTGGAAGGTAAGTTGGAGAGAAATGAATCCCAGTCCTGGCATCTGCTTTTTGTTTTGTTTTGTTTGGAGTATTAAAAAGCATATGTCTGTAGTTCATTTGAAGACTAACACTGGATAATAGAATGAAATTCTAAGCGGATTCTTCATGAATGTCCAGCGTATGCATTGGTTGATAGGACTCATCTACAGAAGGTCAGGGGTAAGAAAGTGATGGGATTGGAATTCTCTTGTCCTGTTGCCTTGTGCTGGGGGGGGAGAGAGGTCAAGGGAGGGAGGTGGGGATATACTCAGCACATGTCTGGCCAAATCCAAAGATGGATGTCAGGAATTCCTTTTCTCTTCCTCACTTTACTGGGGAAATAGGCATTTTCTTTTTGCCTTTTCATACTGTTCATGGGATTCTCAAGGCAAGAATGCTGAAGTGGTTTGCCGTTCCCTTCTCCAGTGGACCACGTTTTGTCAAAACTCTCCATTATGACCCATCCATCTTGGGTGGCCCTACACGGCATGGCTCATAGTTTCACTGAGTTAGACAAGGCTGTATGCAGATGACACCACCCTTATGGCAGAAAGCGAAGAGGAACTAGAGTCTGTTAATGAAGGTGAAAGAAGAGAGTGAAAAAGTTGGCTTAAAATTCAACATTCAAAAAACTAAGATCATGGCATCCAGTCCCATCACTTCATGGCAAATAGATGGGGAAATGATGGAAACAGTGACAGATTTTATTTTCTTGGGCTCCAAAATCACTGCAGATGGTGACTGCAGCTATGAAATTAAAAGATGCTTGCTCCTTGGGAACAAAGCTACGACAATCTTAGACAGAGTATTAAAAAGCAGAGACATTACTTTGCCAACAAAGGTCCATATGGTCAAAGCTATGGTTTTTCCAGTAGTCATGTATGGATGTGAGAGTTGGACTGTAAAGAAAACTGAGTGCTGAAGAATTGATGCTTTTGAACTGTGGTGTTGGAGAAGACTCTTGAGAGTCCCCTGGACTGCAAGGAGATCAAACCAGTCAATCCTAAAGAAAATCAGTCCTAAATATTCATTGGAAGGACTGATGCTGAAGCTGAAGCTCCAATATTTTGGCCACCTAGTGGGAAGAACAGACTCACTGGAAAAGATCCTGATGTTGGGAAAGATTGAAGGCAGGAGGAGAAGGGGACAACAGAGGATGAGATGATTGGATGGCATCACTGACTCAATATATGAGTTGGAGCAAACTCCGGAAGATGGTGAAGGACAGGGAAGCCTGGTGTACTGCAGTCTATGGGGTTGCAAACAGTTGGATAAGACTGAGTGACTGTACAAAAGCGTTTTCTTGGGGTCTTTGGGAAATCTGGGTTTATTGGTTTCACAACGGTTGGTGAAAAATCTTTTCTAAATTGAGTTCCTTCCCTTCTAACATTAATTTTCTTTCTTTCTGTAAATGCCAATAAAAGTTCTTGTTGGCATTTTGGAAGTTTCAAGATGTGATGGGTTTGGGGTTGCTGCTCTTCTCTTGGGCCCCGGGTAGTATGCTTGCAGTGTCCAGGGGATGAGCAAGTGCACCTGCCCCTCCTGAGGAAAGGACTAGTCAAATGGCCATGACACTGGACCTCCATTAATGCGTGTGAGGTGACACATCCCAGAGAGAAGAATCTCCCCGTGTTCTTGACATCATCCTTTGGGGTCCTCCTCTTTCTGCTCATAGGACCTCTGACCTTCCCAGCTGGTTCTGTGCCTGACTGCCTGCTACCTTCCTGCTTGGCATACTTTCTAGTAGAAATCTACCTGAGCCAGATGGTGCTGGCTGGCCAGAGACTGTGAATAAACAGGCAAGAATTTTGCAAGCTGATTTTTAAACCATTGTTAGCTCGAAATCAGCCTTGGTGAGAATATTTACAACACAGAAATTGGCAAACACTACAAATGAAGCCCCATCTTCTGCCAACTCACCAGTACTCCATAGCTGCTATGGCCTGCTTAATACCACTAAGTATTAAGTACCACCTTAGTACTTCTTAGTACACATCACCTTATTTTGACAATGACACATTTTGGAATTTCTTGAGGCAAATATTTACTGGGAAAAAGAGAAAAATAGCCTGATTTCCTTCTCCTCCTCCTTCAAAAACTTTGAAACAAAAGGTTTTTCTTTAATCAAGCACAGATTTCTGGTCTTAATTTTAGCCAGAGTTTGCTCAAAAGACAGGCAAGTTGTCCCAGCTTTCAGGCACAGTCTGATTCCTTTCTTTAAGCCCACACTAGTCCAAACTTCCTTTGAAAATCCCCCATTTTCCTCTTTCTGACCCTTGTGGCTTCCTGAGGGTCACTGTGCGGACACTGTCCCTACCCCAAGGCATCAGATTCTTCACGGGTCCTTTTTTGGCTTGAGAAGCTCCTCCAGGTCTGCAGGCCCATCTGGGCTGCCTGGCCTCCTTGGGTTTGGGAGGGACGATGACTGTTTCCTCTTTCTCCACAGCATCGCCTTCTTCTTTCCTGACAGGGCAAACCTGGACTCAACGGCACTGCACCTGCTGAGGCAACACTTGGGAGGGAAAGGAGAATCATTCACTCCCTGCCTTCCTCATCCAGATGACAAGCTCTGCTTCTCCCCGCTCTGAGGAAGGCACAGCTATATAGGTCTGGAGGCAGTGTGTTAGGAAAAAGGATGTGGATTCTAGAACCCACTGGCTAGAGGTATGTGAGGACACTGCTGGGAGCCCTATTGTATTTACTGCCAAAAAACTAGTGCCTAGAAAAGGAGTTCATCCCCATTTATGGACTGACCCAGTTTGTTCCCCTCCCTCAGGCAGAAACATTAGTCACCTGGTCTGCCATAAGCAGGGACCACAGACTGGGTGGTTTAAATAATTAACACATATTTTCTCACAGTTCTGGGAGTCTAGAAGTCTAAGAACAAGGTTCTGAAAAATTAGGTTTCTGGTGAGATTTTTTCCTCCTAGCTTGTAGATGGTGGCCTTCTCATAGTGTTCGCACATGGTCTCTTTTCTGTGCATATTTGGAAAGAGACCTTTTTGGCGTTTGCTCCTCTTACAAGGACATCATAAGATTAGGGCCCCACCCTTACAGCCTCATTTAACCTTAGTTACCTCTCATCTCCAAGTACAATCATAACGAGGATTAGGGCTTCAACCTATGAATTTTGGGGGGAACATGATTCAGTCCATAACAAATGGGAACAGATTCTCTTTGAAGAATATTTAAAGGGAAAAGAAATGTCCTCACAATTTCCTTTAATTCCCTCGTTCAGACTTAAAAACTCTCTATTCAGGCAAGTCTTCCACAGGCTAAAGCCTGCTCAATGCAGAATGAAGCCATTTTCTCTTCTGACCTCTGTGGGGAGGGTAGAGAGCGAATCCTAATTCTTTATATCTGTGGTTTCCATCTGTGTATCTACACGTATCCTTCAAAACTTATCCACTCAAAATTAATTTTTTTCTTTCAAATTTAAATAATAAACATGTGCAGTAATCTAAGGAGAGGTACACGGAGCCAAGTCAAACAAACAGTGATGGGGCTTTATGACACTTCTAAGTGAGAACTTTTATTACATAAAAACCCTAATAACACAGTGAGTTTGAAAATCGCTCTTATGTGATCCCTCACCCTTCTCTTCTCCTCCAACTAATTCCTTCTCCAGTGCTATTTTTTTTTTTTTTTGTCGCTAGTTGTAAAGGGTGTAAAATAAATCAGGGTGGAAGTCAGGCAGAATGTCTGTTTACTCATCCCTATTTAGCTTTTTCTTCATAAATTTGGGTTTCATGCCTCTGTCCTGGTGGGGGAAGTTTTTGTGTTTGTCAGATGTTTTGGGGGGTCTGGGGAGTGGCGACGGGAATTGGTGAAGGTTAGTGACGAGAGGGTGGCACTGGGGAAAAGAAACTCAAAGGCTGAGTAAACGCTGTGCTTTTGTGCACGTTTGCCTTTAACAGGAAACTTCTGGAAGCAAGATGCTTGAATGCAAAGAAACCAAGTGCCTGTGATGAAGATTTCAGGCTGGTCTGCGAGAGAGATGTTTTGTGGGGTGTGTGGGGACTTTCTTCAGATCACACCATCTAGACACGCATCTGCTTCTCCCCCACTCCCTGGAGAGTGTGGTCCAGGGACTGGGCGATGGGGAGGGGGTAGGGCTGAGACAGAGCTGTGGTGAAGTGTTAGAGGTATGACTGTATTTCACACACACACACACACACACACACACACCTCCCAGGGGGTTAATAGCTGGATTTTGGGTTACTCTGCCCACGTGTGGCCCCAGGTGCACAGGCCTGAAGGGAGCTGGACCTGGGCCATGTCAGGGGTGGGGCTGGCAGTTGGCCACCCCAGGGTGGGGCTTCCCCTTCCCTCAGTGGAATCTTGAATCTCAGGACTTCAGAGCTGGGAGGCACCTTGAAGCCCAGTGAGCGTTGTAAGCCTTTCATTTCACAGATGAAGTCACTGAGGCCCCAGAGGGCTCCACCCTCTTTCTGGGCTTGTCAGAGGCACTTAGGAAATACATGTTGACTAGACATGACCCACTGTGAAACAGGCATAACAAAACTCCCCACATGGCAGCTGGATTAGTCTGCCAGCAGCTGGGAATGATTCTCCCTCCGCTGGTTAAGCCTCAGTGGAGGGGGAGGAGCAGAGGGGCATTGTGGGAAATTGGGAGTGTACAGCTGGAGTGGAGGTCAAGCCTTCTCCTCACCAAAACCCTCCAGTTTAATAGAATGTCAGAGCTGGGAGGGACCTTCTATATAAATCATTAAGCTCAGTCCCCTCAGGTCACAGATGAATAAACTGAGGCCCAGAGAAGGGAAGCAATTTACTGGCACAACTAGGCTTTGAACCCAGATCCCTGGCTTCCCAGTGGATGATCTTCCTGCTGTGCCACTGAGCCTCGCTTGGCAGCAAATTGCAAAGCTGAGATAAACTTTATTGTCTGGATTCAGAGAATATACGAACTGTAGTGGAAGGGAGTCATGCATACGGAGAGCTGAGGCAGAGATGCAGGCCTGGTGAAGCGCAGCCTGGCTTTCTTTTACACCGCCATTTTGTGACTTAAGATGGAGCCAGAGTTATTGTCCCACCAGTGAAACAGAACAGTATAAATTAAACCTACAATGAACTGTCTGTTGAAGGTGTGAACAAG
This sequence comes from Dama dama, assembly GCF_033118175.1. Classification (NCBI taxonomy): domain Eukaryota; kingdom Metazoa; phylum Chordata; class Mammalia; order Artiodactyla; family Cervidae; genus Dama; species Dama dama. The sequence goes on along the minus strand of NC_083688.1, from coordinate 27,250,365 downwards.
GCCGATAAATCCCTAGGAGCTTAGGAAACATCTGCTCCTTACCTCGAAGGCAGAAACTTCACCATAAAGCAGAAAAAGTCAAGCCAGGACTGGAATCTCTCACTCTCTCTGAAGGGAAAAAGATGGGGCCCTAAGCTGCAGATAAACTCCACCACTGAGAGAGATTTTGTGAACCCATGGGCTAGCTTCTCCCTTTCTCATTTACTAGTCTGGAATTTTCCCACTCTGCCATCCTTGTCTCAGTTCTTCAGGGATTTCTGTGCTATTGTTATGCAATTATGGAAGGGAATCTTGACCTGGACAAGGTACTTTGTACTGAGCCCCAGTGGGTAGATTGGTAAATTTGAGTCTGTGGAGGAAGGACAAAAGGCTGCCAGACAGAACAGGAATCAGGAGTTGGGTCAGGTCACCAGGCTCTGGTTAGAATACCTGGTCAGAGGTCAGGGTCTGAGGGTAGGTCTTGGGGACTGGGAAGAGTAGATAGTAATGAAGAATTGAGGTCAGGAATCCAGAAGGTCAGAACTGGGTTGCTAATCTAATATCAGGAATCAGAGATGTATGAGGAAGCACCATGATTTAATCCTAATACATGAAATGTGATTTCCAGCAAGAGGAAATGGTTATAAATGCAAATTAAATAGGTGACATTTAAAAAATTAAACAAAAATTATGTACTTATTTATTTGATTTTTGGCTGCATCGGGTCTTAATTGCATCATGGGGGACCTTCACTGCAGAGCGCAGGCTTCTCTAGGTGTGCTGTGCAGGCTCAGTAGTTGCAGCACTTGGGCTTAGTTGCCCTGTAGGATGTGGGATCTTAGTCACCTGCATTGGAAGGTGGATTCTTAACTACTGGACCAGGGAGAAACAGATGATATTTTGCTTGCTGATTCTTGATGAATGTTGGTAGCCACTTGAAGTGTGGGATATAGGATGGTCAGAATCCCTGGCTGGGTTCAAGGGTGCTGTGTCCTTTGATGATGTCTGCTGTGGACAGGTCAAAGAAGAGCCTGGCTTGTGCCACATATTTTCAATTCCTCCTTTGATTGATGGACTCTCCTAACACTTCTTATTTCATCTTGTCCTGGTTTGCAGCTTATACCTTTGTGCCCTGTCCACCCACACTCTTTCAGTGTTCTGTATAGGTGCTATGCTGCTGGTCCAAGTCATGGAACTGCTTTAGAGATGAGCAGCCTCCTTCAATTTACACCCTAGAGTATGGTGTAAAACTTGTTTTCTTTATACATCACTATATTCAGTAGCAAAGAATATTGCTTGTATAAATCTTCCAGATAGAAAATAATAGATAATTTCAAAATTTAGAGGCTGTCTTTAGCTATAGACCTCTATCTTTGTCCTTGTGGTCATGAATTCTGTTTATTATGTTTGCCAAAGGAGAGTTAGAACTTTGGAGTCTAGTGGATGGTGATTAGTAAGAAAGCAAGGTGATCCATGTCATTCTCATTGCTCATCCACCTCACGTCAATGACTCAGATTCATTCCTTTTTATGACTGAGTAATATTCCATTGTATATACAATGCAATATTATATATATATAAATATACATATCACAACTTCTTTATCCATTCATCTGTTGATGGACATCTAGGACTTTTCCATGTCTTGGGCTATTGTAAATAGTGCTGCAATGAACATGTTCCTTGCTGTACCCTAGGATAAACTCTCACATTTCCAGATTGATAAGGAGTGGACAGTTAGTAAACAGTTGGTAAGTGAAATGAACTCTACTAGGAAGACCATCCCAAAGCAAGAATGACCCAGTCCCTGCCCTCCTTGGGCTTCTAGTCTAGAGTGTAATGTGACAGTGGGGTGAGGAGGAGGAACAGCAAGAATTATTTATTTCTTGGTGAGAAGGACCAGTGCAGTGGACTATTTTATGGTTTTGGTTGTAGTCATATAGACACAGTTGTGCTTGGTGGGGGTCGGAGTGGAGGTGGGGTTGGGGACAGAAAAGGAAAAGTCAATATTTCTTCTCCTTCCACCTGCACACATGAAATTGATCAGAGGTGCAACATTGAACGTTTTGGCATTTCTCCAGAAACAAGTGTCTAAATCCACTTATCTAGGAAGTACTGTGCAGAGATAAGCACTTGGAATTGGACCTGGGGTTTCTCTAACTGCTTCATAGAGTGACTTTTGGCAAATTACTTGATCTCTTTGAGCTTTCAGTTCAGTTTAGTCGCTCAGTCGTGTCCGACTCTTTGCAACCTCATGAACCGCAGCACGCCAGGCTTCTCTGTCTGTCACCAACTCCTGGAGTTTATCCAAACTCATGTCCTTTGAGTCAGTGATGCCATCCAACCATCTTTTATCCTCTGTCATCCCCTTTTCCTCCTGCCCTCAATCTTTCGCAGCATCAGGGTCTTTTCTAATGAGTCAGCTCTTCATATCAGGTGGCCAAAGTATTGGAGTTTCAGCTTCAACATCAGTCCTTCCAATGAACACCCAGGACTGATCTCCTTTAGGATGGACTAGTTGGATCTCCTTGCAGTCCAAGGGACTCTCAAGAGTCTTCTCCAACACCACAGTTCAAAAGCATCAATTCTTCTGCACTTAGCTTTCTTTCTTTTTTTTTTTTTTTTTGAGATTTGGCATTTATTGAAAATGTATACAGTTAAATCCATATAATTAGTAATTGACAGTTGAACAACTTATGCTAAGCTCGCTATAGCTCCAAAACTCTGCACTTAGCTTTCTTTATAGTCCAACTCTCACATCCATACATGACTACTGGAAAAACCATAGCCTTGACTAGACGGACATTTGTTGACCAAGTAATGTCTTTGCTTTTTAGTATGCTGTCTAGGTTGGTAATAACTTTCCTTCCAAGGAGTAAGTGTCTTTTAATTTCATGGCTGCAAATTTGAGCTTTAGTTTCTTCTTTTTCAATCTGTAATGAAGGCTGGATAATAATGTTTGCCTTGTCACCTAATAAGATTTTAAAAATATTACCATGTGTGAAGTGAAAGTCAAAGTCTCTCAGTCATGTCTGACTCTTTGCGACCCCATGAACTATACAGCCCATGGAATTCTCCAGGCCAGAACACTGGAGTAGGTAGCCGTTCCCTTCTCCAGGAACATGTGTGAAAGTATATTATAAATTTATAAAGCCCTATAAAAATACAAAGTCTTATTCTTGTTGTTTGTTTTTAGTTGTTAAGTCCTGTCTGAGTCTTTGTGACCCTGTGAACTATAGCCCACCAGGCTCCTCTGTCCATGGGATTTTCCAGGCAAGAATACTGAAGTGGGTTGCCATTTCCTTCTCCAGAGTGTGTTCCTGACCAAGGGATCAAAATCACATCTCCTGCGCTGGCAGATGGATTCTTTACTGCTGAGCCACCAGGGAAGTCCAAAGACATATTATTATGGCTTTAAACATGAATAATTGCTAAGTACAAAGTGCATATATATGGCATTCAAATATGAAGAGTGGGGCCTCTTTTTAATGGGATATTCACTATAAATATGTAAATATATAAATATATATTTAAACTGAAGTATAGTTGATTTACAATGTTGTGTTAGCTTCATGTATATAACCCAGTGATTTGGTTATATGCAGGTAACTGAATATATCAATATATATTCTTTTCTAGATTATTTTCCCTGGTTATTATAGAATATTGAGTTTTTACAGAATATTGAGTAGAGTTCCCTGTACTATATAGTAGGTTCTTGGTGGTTATCTATTTTATATAGTGTGTATATGTTAATTCCAACCTTCAGATTTATGCCTCCACCACACTTTCCCCCTTTGGTAACCATAAGTTTATTTTCTAAGTCTGTGGGTCTGTTTATATTTTGTAAATAAGTACATTTATATGTATATATTTTAAGATTTCACTCCATATTTTATTTACCAATCTAAAGCCTTAGTAGCCTTCTCTTCTTCTACTCTTTGATGATGCTGGGCTCGCACTTAATAGTGAGACCTTTGATTTGAGCTGTTTTAGCAAAAGTGGAGACTGTTCCTCCTTCCCTTTGATGGGCTGGTTATTCCATGCAGAGAAAAGCCTTGCATTTTAAGATGGACGATCAAGTAAGAGGTGCAATCTTGGACTGAAAACTTGAGTGAAACTAGCTGGCCCTCAGAGACCTTGGTCTCTTGGTTGGTTCTTGTTAACCAACTGGGCCAACTGGACTAAGGAAAGACAGGGGATACTAGGGAAAGAACTAAGGTTGAGTGTTTGGAGCTTACTTTATTTTGACACCTGACTCCTTTCCCTGTGGCTTGGCCAGGATTCAGTTTTTGTTGCTACTGACATTAGATTAGGGAGTTTCATTGCAAATTCTGTTTAGTTAATTTGGGCAGAAGAAGGTGTTGTCCCATTTGAGTTCAAGGCTCTGCAGTTTGGAGCAAATGCACTTTGCATTTGCTCAAAGATCAAATGAGTAGGATGGGAGGGGGGAGGGAGGCTTAAGAGGGAGGGGACAGATTTAAACCTATGGCTGATACATGTTGATATATGGCAGAAACCAACACAATATTGTAAAGCAATTATCCTTTATTTAAAAAAAGATAAAATGGTATGCTGGTGACTTGTTTTTACTTTCAATTTCTTTAGTTAGAAAAAAAAGAGATTTCAAATGTCATTTGCTGTAATGATTAGGGCCACTGAGGAACTCTATCTAAGGTTATTTGCTTCAAAAATTTGATTGGCTGAAACCAGTATATTTGATCATTAACAAAATGATCTCCTCTTTTCCACCATGTTGACAATCTTCTTTAGTAGAAATGCAGTTTTGATTTCTTTCTGGGCTAGGTTGCTGTTTTTCTGGCATTGAGAAATATTGGTTTAAGATTTTACCATGTTGTGATGGCAAAATTCCATCTTGGAAATCTCTAAGCTTGGGACAGATCAGAAAGATGGGACTAGAGTGGGTATTTTTGGTCCAGGTGTGGGAAGCTGTTTGTTTAGCTCAGAATAAACCAAAGAAGTTGGCTTATGTGGAAACTTTATACCTGTCCCACATACTTTGGGGACTTCAGAAAAAACAAGCAGCTGCACAGTTGCAATTACAAGGTCAAGAAATTGCCAGTCAACCTCAGTGACAATTTAGCTGACTGGGTCCTCAAGCAGTCGGCAATAATGTTGTTAAGTAAGAGGAGGTTGTGATCTTGTAACCAAGCTCTGCACCTGGAAAAAATAAAAAAAATACAACAAGAGAGCAAAATGAATTTGAAACCAGAGTGGGCTATGGTGACAGTGTTCAGATTCTGAGCTCCTGAGCTGTCTTTGCATCCCAGACTTGGAGGGATATTTGCAAAGCGTGCCTCTGGATGGTCAGAAGCTCCTTAATCCATATCTTAGGGGCAAGATTAGCAATGTGCAACACCCAGTGTGGACCCAGATTTCTGGAGCTACATTCTCATGACAAGTGTCCCATTGACCACGTCATCTTTTTCTTCCTCCTCTGTCTTGAGACAGCTGGTTCATCTCCTGAAATTCAATATGCTCCAGGTTTTTTTTTTTTAAGATACGTTGCTGCACAAAAGAGGCTCGTGAAAAGAAACAGCTGTGCTGATACCAGCAGGAGCTGCTGCAGATACAGATTCAAATCTGTGCACCTGCATGGAGATGGGTGACTGGAGATTTGTCAGGGGAGGGAATACCCTGGAATATCAGGACTCTGAAGCTAGAGGGATGGATGATTCTGGGGGTGGCCAATCAGATACCCCACCACTCACCTGTAGGTCATGGGATCACACCTGACTTGGATTAGTCAAAAGGATTCCAGGATGAGGGTTAGTTGGTTGTTTATGAATGAAATGATTAGCTGGTTGTAGCAGTCCCTAATAATGAGGTTGTCCATAACAATGACATTTATTCAGTGAGCCTTGAACAAGTGACATCTCTGTAGCTGTCATGCAGTAAGGGGCATAGTTGATGAGACTTGGAAGAAACCCATTAAGGCGGTGTCCTCATGTAGCAGTGAGTAAGCCGGGAGCTCCTGGGGGTGGGGTGGGGGTGGTTTAAGCAGATGAACCACATGATCTGATGTATGTTTTAATAGACTCATTCTGACTGCTGCATTGGCGCTAGGTAGTAAGGGGGCAGGGTAAAGTAACCAAGATCAAAATGGTAGTGGTTTGGAAGATGAAAGTCTTGCTGCAAGTAGTGAGAAGCTGTTGGGTTCTGAGTATATGTTGGAGGTAGAGTTATGGTTTTCCCAGTAGTCGTGTACAGATGTGAGAGTTGGACCAGAAAGAAGGCTGAGTGCCAAAGAATTCATGTTTTTGAATTGTGGTGCTGGATAAGACTCTTGAGAGTCCCTTGGATGGCCTGGAGATCAAATTAGTCAATCCCAAAGGAAATCAACCCTGAATATTCATTGGAGAGGACTGATACTGAAGTTCCAATACTTTGGCTGCCTGATGTGATAAGCTGATTCAATGGAGGAGACTCTGATGCTAGGAAAGATTGAAGGCAGAAGGGGAAGAGGGTGACAGAGGATGAGATGGTTGGATGGCATTACCAACTCAATGGACATAAGTCTGAGCAAGCTCCAGGACATAGTGAAGGACAGGGAAGCTGGCATGCTGCAGTCCATGGGGTTGCAAAAAGTCGGACACGACTTAGCGACTGAACAACAGCAGCAGCAACAACAAGAGTTATAGTGTGAAAGAACGGGAGTCAGGGATGCCACAGAGGTTTCTGGTCTGAACAACTAGAAGGACTGAGTTTCCCAGCTACTGGGATGAGAAAGACTTTATGGAAGAATCGATTCTGAGGTGGGAGTGTATCAGGATATCGGTGTTGGTTGTGTCTATTAGACACCCAAATGGATTGGATGAGTAGGCATTTGGATCCATGAGTCTGGAGTTCCAAGACAGGTTCTAGCTGAATTTTCAGTAGGGGATTGAGATCCACTGGGGTAGAATGAGATCACCAGGGCAGTGGTGCATATGGAGAAGAGTTGAGCCCTGGGCCTTTTAGCAAGAGAAATTATTGGAGACCAAGAGGAGCTGGTGGAGGAAAACGAGAAGGAATGGTGATGAGGTAGGAGGAAAGTTGCAAGATGTGATGCCCTGGAAACCAACTGAGCGAAGTGTTCTAAGGAGGAAGGGAGCAGCCATGTTCAATGTTATGCCGGACAAGCACTGAGCACTGGCGATTTGATTCAGCCACGTGGATGCCCTGGTGACTTTGATAAGAGCACTTTCGGTGGAGCGATGGAGTCATCCTTGGATTAGAAGGAGTATTCAAGAGAAGGAAGGAGGGATTTGGCAAAGGAGTACTGACAGCTCTTACAAGGAGTTTTGTTAACTGGAGGGAAAATAAGAGTGAGGAAAGGTTTTTAAATTTTATAATATTTATTTATTTTTTAAGATGGGAGAAATAACATGTCAGTGGAAATAGTCCGGTAGAGAAGGAAACTTTTGATAACTTGGGAGAGAGAGGGGAGGGTTGTTGGCGCTAGATCCTTGAATGGAATTCATAGTACAGGTGGAGAGGCTGGTCTTCTGCAGGGACAAAGTCCATCCATAGAAAAGGGGTGGGAAACATAGTCTATGGAGTAGATGCCTGTGGGTGGGTAGAAGTGGAGGTGTGTGATGGTGGTAGTTCTTTTCTGAGAGCTTCGACTTTCTCAGTGAGTTAGGGAGCAAGGTTAGCAGGTGAGAGCAGAGATGGGACAAGGGGTGCTGGAGGCTGCGGAGAGAGGATGGTCATCTCCAGAAGGGTGGCCAAGTGAGTGGGCAAGGAAAAGAAATGTGATGGCCAGGTGGCACGAGGACCCGGAAGAGGTCATGAAATTGAATTATGTGAAGACTGTGAGTGTTGGTTGTATGATTTTCTCGAGCTATGTTCAGCTGAGGGGTACAGTCCAGAGGTGGATTGCAGGGTTTGCTAATGGAGTTCTACAAAGCAGGGGACATGCACCCTGAATATTTCTCTTTATTTTCTTTAATATAAAGATATATATCTTTAATATAAAGATGTCACTGGTTCCAGACTTACTAAATTGACTTAACAAACTAGTAATGGGTTGTGACCCGGGGTTTGAAAATCACTGATCTAAATGGCATACATTTTTATTTTCCTACTTGGTTTCTTAATGTAGAGACATAATCACAGCCAGGATTCTCTGAAAACCCACCAGATGTTTGTTGAGTATCCTAGAGGAGCTTCATACAGATTTCAGTGCCACTGGGGAGACAGAAGAGAGATGAAGCATGGCTCCTGCCTGCAGAGAGAAGAGTTGGTGAGGATGCGAGTCAGTGGCTCCTCCCTCACGAAGCACCTGGGTCAGATTTTACTCAAAGATGATCCCACACTGAAGTGCGCTACTGCCTAAGGAGTTAGATACCAAGGGGGCAAAATGTCAATCTGAGAAAGCCTGTTCTCCACGTGTGGTCAGATCACCTGACTCTAAGACTGTCATCTCATTTCACCTGAGCAGTAAACTCTATTAATGCATCCTAAGACAGTGCCAGGCTTCCCTGATGGCTCAGTGGTAAAGAATCCACCTGCCGAGGCAGGAGATGTGGGTTTGATCCCTGGGTCTGGAAGATTCCTTGGAGAAGGAAATGGCAACCCACTCCAGTCTTCTTGCTTGGGAAATCACATGGACAGAGGAGCTTGGCAGGCTATAGTCCATGGGGTCCCAAAGAGTCCAACACAACTTAGTGACTAAACAAGACAGTACCTTTTGGGCAACCTTGGAAAATTGTTGGCTCACACTGAACTCATGGTCAAATTTTACACTCTGAGACTTAAAATATATCTTAGTTCTTACCAAGTCTTTATTATATATTTGATTTTTAAAGGGGTGTGAGGTAGGCTAAATGTTCTTTCTGTTGGAGGTTGGAGACTATGTGTTTTGGAGCTGTAGATACACTTACTGAGTGGGGATAAAGTCTCGGTGCTGGTTCTCTCAAATTTTGGTCCATCCTAGAATGTATGGCCTTGCAGGAACCAGTTTGCAGGAGTCTTTGATACAAAAGGAAAAATATCTATTTTCTTCACCTTTTTGTTCTCTTTGTGGTCTTTGAAAATGAATTTGGACCAAAGTGATGTATTCAACCCCATCTTCTAATCATATTTTAATTCAACATTAAAGGAGTTGCTCTCTCTCTCTGGGACATTCAAGGTTTATGGTCCCAGACATGGCATTTGCATTCTGTTTATGGGCTGGTTGCTTTGTGCTAACACACTTGCCACTGATGCAGTTGGGTTTGCCTTTCCAGGCAACAGTTAAACCAGCAGGAGACCACTTGTGTGCAATTTGTTGGAATGAAATCTACATTTTGGGATTAGATTACTTAGCAGTGTCATTTTGCATTGAGTCGACTTTGTGGGTGGTCTCCAATAAACCCTGCATGTACAGCAAGTGTCAGCCCTGATTATCTCCAAGCAAGCTTGTAATGACTGCATGACTTCGTATTTACAAGAAAAAGCCAGCTTCCCTTAACCTTTAATTCAGGGAATGTGCGGGTGTGGATGAGCACCCCTCCTCCCCGCCCTAAGGTGGCAGATGGCCCACTGTGGGCCCTTTCTTGAAGGGGCGCAGCTTAACTTTCTGCTCTTTCAGAAGATCAGGGTAACAGCCACAAATGTCACCTGGGGCTCACCAGTTAGGACATTTGTCTTTAATGATGTCTTAAGGAACTGTTTTATCTTGGAATATAGAAGGACTAAAAGCTTAGTTGAGGAGAACAGATGAGGGGAGTGAACCATATGGTTGGCTGAAGCATGAATATGTACAGTAAATAACCCACAATGTTCCAGGACCACCCTCGTGTCATCATGGTGATAGGAATTTTCTAGGGCAGTGGTTCTCAACCAAGCATGATCTGACCCTCCAGAGGATGCTTGGCAAGTCTGGAGACATTTTTGTCATCACGACTGGGAGGGTGCTACTGCATTTCATAAGGGATGCTCTTAACCATCCTGCAAAGCACAGACCACTCCCTGCTCCTCCTCCAATAAAGATTTATAGTACACAAGCATCAGTAGTGCCGAGATTGAGATCCTGCTCCAGGGAATGGGAGGACCCTTACCTGGGAGCAGTGGGGATAATACAGTTTTGTCCTTCCCATCTTCATTTTTTTTTTAACCATCATCTTCCTCTGATCCATGTTGATTCCTGTGCACCCCTGCTTCCCTGGAATGCCTGGGATCCTGGAGCTAAAATATCACAGAGTTATGTCCTGGAGAGTGTCGTGGAACTAGGCTGATCTGAATTAAATCCCAGACTAATGCTTTCAGTTGGGGTGGCTTTGGGGGCAAAGTACTTAATCTCTCTGAGCCTCAATTTAAAAAAAAAATCTGAAACAATAGGGGCTGCAGTCCTTACCTCACTGGATGGTAGTGAAGATTAGGTTTATGTAAATTTATTAGTACTTGGTCTGCTAAGGAGAAGATACTTCATAACACTTTTATCATTGCATGTCCTTGCTTGTCATGACTAGTTTGCCCCCCTTTAAACATTATCCTGGCAATTTCTTTTTATTGTGGAAAATGTATAAAAAATGCAAACAAGTCAGAAGAAAAAAGCAAATCACCTATAATCTTATGCCTCAGAGATAATCACTGTTAATGCTTTTTGTGTGTGCATTTTAGACTCTCTGACTCCCTCTCTGCATCTTTCTCTGTGTGTGTGTCTGTAGGTTTTTGCTGGGTATACTGTTTTGTGACTTGCTTTTTAGCCCTAATGATGTATTAGGAATGTCTCTTCATGTCGATAAATATAGATCTAGCATCAACTATATCATTGTTTTAAAAAAGCTGCCTAGTATTTTATTGTACTGATGAACCATGATTTAGTCAATCAATCCCTTATATCCTTGGGCATTTTGATCATTAGGGTTAGTCTTCAAAGTCCAGAGAAAATCTCATCTAGGTTGTCCAAAGTTCATGGTTTGTGGTTCTAGAAAGCCAGTTCTTTCTGTGCCCACTTGCCGTATCAACTTCTGAAAGTAGTTCATTCAGGAGGGCAGCTCTCTGCACAAGGTCACGTCCTTTGCTCCCACTCTCCCGGGGCTGCCCGCTCCCCTGTGTGTGTGTGGTGAGGGGCAGTTGAGTCTGTGTCCTTTTATATTTATGACACAGTATAAAACAGTGCCTCTGAGCTCAGGCTCTGGAGTCAGGCTGCTCAGGTTCAAATCCCAGTTCGCTTGCTTGGGTACATAACCTCACCTCCCTGAGCCTCAGTTTCCACATGTAAAACGGTGATAGCAACTGTTCCTGCGTCACGGAGTTGTTCTGAGAACTAAATAAGGTAAGATGCATCAGGCGTATGATGCAAGATCTGATATATAATAAACACTCAATGCCTTTTAAGTCCTAAGTACTTCCTGGACGTCTTTCTCCTGTTACTGTGTGTGCATCATTATGTAACATTATCAAGTGTCTCCCATCCCTCCACCTCCAGGAGCAGCAGCAGCTGGAGATTAAAGATCTCTACATGCTGCCTCTCTCAGACTGTATTGCTGCTAACAGATAACTACAAACAAAGTGACTTAACACAAATTTATTATCTTACAGGTCTGCAGGTCAGAAGTCCAAAGTCAGTTTTGCTGGGCTAAAATTGATACACTGGTGGGGCTTCATTCCTTCAGGAATGGAGGAAGTAAGGTTCTACGGGACAACTTGTTTCCTTGCCTTTTCTGGTTTCCAGAGTTGCCCATAGTCCTTGGCTTGTGGCCACATCACTTGACTTCTGTTGTCACGTCTCCTCTGACTCTGACCCTTGTGCCTCATTCTTATAAGGACACTTGTGATGACATTGGCTCCACCAGATAATCCAGGAAGATCTCTCCATTTCAATGTGCATTACTTTAATCACTTCTGTGAAGCCCCCCTGGCCGAGAAGGGTGGCATATTCACAGGTTCTGGGGAGTAGGAAGAGGACATCTTTGGGAGGTCATTATTCAACTTACCACATGCTTTGTGGACCATGTTCATGACTCCCCTTCCTGAATTCAGATGCTGCTACTTGCTCAGGCTCTGGGGGTACCTGACAAGTATGCAGCACACCCACAGGTATCTGAGTGCTGGGATCCTCGCTTTGGACCAAGTTTAGCACCTGAACAGTGCCTTGCTGCAGGCATTGGGTGGGCACAAGGGAACACTGCTCAGAGAATGGTCAGAAGCCAGGCACTGGGCTTGGCCCATCGCTTAGCTTCTCTCCTTGACGCCCACGGTGCCTGGTTGCTCCAGAGTCTCTCCCATTCATGCTCTGCTGGCAGTCAGGCAATTTTTTCTCCTAGCCCCTGTCCTCTTGACAGGCTCCCACTGCCCTGGGACAAGCTCTTCTTCCTTTTCTTTCCCTCCACTCTGCCTGACTTGGAGCACCCTACGCTCCCACTCCCTATGATGGATTCCTAGGTGCCTTCCTCCAGGAACTTTTGTTCTCCAGATTGTAGTTGGCAGAGCCCTGCTCACTGTCACAAGATCATCTGGCATCCCCAACCACAAGTGCCCCAACCCTCATTCTTCCTCTCCCTCATCCAGCCTGTGCTGTCTTTTGCCTAGATCCTAATGGTCTCCATGTTCAGTGTGGCCCGAGGAGCCCCCTGCTGGCTTGCTGGTCCACAGGAAGACCCAAGGCCTAGGCAAGACCCGGCCACCCATGGACCAGCAGAGGTGGGCACTCTGAGGGCCAGTTTGCAAGTGTCCCCCAACGCTTGGGGTGGTCAGCAGGTGAGTCCCCTGGGCCGTGGCTGGGGTGGGCTTTCCCTTGGCACCTCCCCACTGAAACCCTCTTAGTCAACCTTCTGGGGTGTGACCATGGGAGAATGGGCCCCAGTCCAGGTCCTTCCTGCTCATCTTTCTCCCCAGTTCTCTCACCCACCCACACCCGGCAGAAAGCTCTGTTCTTTTCATGTTGTTTTCCTGCCTTAGTGACCTTCAAGGCCCAATTAGGGAGGATGGATTCACCCTTTAGATGATGACCCCGAATTATTAGTAACATAAAGCTTGGCTTTCCCAGGCAGGGCCTGGTTAATTGCCTAGAAGCATGAGGCTCTGTTTTTTAAGTAGCAAGAAAACAAGTTGCATTTTGATATAAAAACCAGTTCGATGATTCCTATCCTGTAGAGATCCTACTTTCTCACCCTCAGGCAAACAAGAATGACTGCCTAGCCTCGCCACTTCCATAACATTCTTAAGTCTTTTTTTCTTTTAGTTTTTCAAAATTTGCTCAATGTTACAGGATCTGTAGCCAAATATAAAGAAAGAAAAATATTCACCCATGATACCACCGTTGTCCTCAACAAATTAAACTATTTTAATTTTTTTCCATGCTCCCTTCTGGTTTTTGTCCCCATGAAGATATAATTGAAATAGTCGTAATCACAGTGTAGCGATCATTTGGTGTTCTGCATTTTTCCACTTAGCATTAATTATATCATAAGCATTTTTTCCGTGTTGCTGCAAAGTCATTGCAATTATCATTTTTAATGGCTGTATGAGAATTCATCAAGAGGGGAGTAGATTACTTAACCCTTATTCTGTTGTGGGGCCTCCTGCGATGGTGTTCTGTTCCTCCTTCAAGCCTGTCCTCTGTATCCTATCCCTTTGCCATCCTCTGGGTAAGGGAGGGAGCAGTGATGGGGTGGTTAGGAGGAGAATTGAAATGAGTTATGAGAAGCCTGCTTTATGCACACCCACAGTTAAGGCTCCTAAAGGTGAGAACTGGAAGGAAACCCAGCCTTTACCTCCTTCAGGCCCTTCACTCATGGCTGTTTTTGAGAATGACTTTTTCACTTACATTTGGATGCCTTTCAATGCCCAGAGGAAAGGTAGGAAATTGATTTAGAAAACAAACACATGCTATCAGTTTTAACTCCCTTCGTCATCAAAATCAACTCCCAAATGCTAAATTCTGAAAGTAGAGATAAAGCTGTTATTAATCATGTATTTAGTGCTGATGAGAGCTAACATGATAACCGGAGAGGATTTCAACTATGACCATGTTTCTTACAGTTCCATGAGTTCTAGGTCCACAAGATGCTCTGTAAAACGAGGGCCCCTGGACAAAAAATATTTGGAAAATGGTGGTGCTGCATCCCCTTCTGGGAGATTCACAATGCTCATTAACATATTCTAGTCTCTGAGAAGGCCTGCAGGGAGGAAAACTCCCTGACTTTGACTGACCCAGAGTTTCTCAAGGTTGTGGGGGCACTTTTGTCATATGTTACTTCCACCAGTCAGAGCCTACTCAGGGAAATGAAACAAGCTAGGTAATCCAGACAGTGTTTGCTACTGAGATCTCATTTAAAAAGTGTTGGGAGAGTTGAATGAGCTGAAAGATGTTATGACTCAGAGATTCCAAACTGCAGAAAGTGGCTGCAACCCCAAAGGTGGGTATGGTGTTCCCAGAACATGGGACACACTTGTTTCTGCAACATTGGGGGTAACCCAGAGGGTGGATGCATATTAGGAAAACCGCTTTTGGGAATTCTGGTACAGCACATTTGGACTTTTGAAATGGGTACTTTGATACCTCCCATAAAATGAATGAAGATGATGGTGATGTGTGTATGTGTTAGTTGCTCAGTTGTGTCTGACTCTTTGTGATGTTATGGACTTAGCCTGCCAGGCTCCTCTGTCCATGGGATTCTCCAAGCAAGAATACTGGAGTGAGCTCCCATTTCCTTCTCCAGAATGAAGATGATATATTAATGCTAATTTTATGAGATTGTGAAAGGGGTGAAGGGGAGTGTTGTGGAAAGAACCCCATAGGCTGGAGGTCAAGTCCCAGCTCTGCACTCACTCCTTGGTGGCTGTGGGTAGTTTATCTTCCTAGAGCCTCAGCTTCTGCTTGTGTGGATCGAAAAGAATTGACTAAAGTACCTATCAGATCCTTGTAAACTCTGAAGTTCTCTACCAGAAGAATAATTTTACCCTTGTTTACATTGTGGATTCTCTGTAAATGATTCTAATTATATTTATGATTGATTTGTTGCTGAATTCTTGATTAGCACCAGAACTTCCAGTCATGAGATTGTCACTAAAGAAAGTTATGATCCAGCTTACAGTTTTCTGCTCACCAATATGGGACCAACGGATTGACTCAATAATGATAATCGGTGGCCCTAGGTAAATCGAAGGGGCCTCCAGTGTAGGCACAAGATTGATTTTCATTGTTATAACAAGTGGTAGCCATGCTGTATTACCCCTGCACTGTGAGAGGAAGTTAGAACCGTGGATTGTAGAACGTCTGGCTTTAGGAACCTTCTGATTTAGTTGAAGAGACAAGCTGGACATGGGGAAATGATTGGATGATAATGGAGAGACTAGAACTGTGTTTTAAAGCACACAGCAGATTTATGTCAACTTGGTGTTATTTCGCAGGGCGTCTTAGAAAGGAGGTCTTTCACTTTATCTTTCTAGATCGTAGAGAGAGGCACACACCTCCGAGCAGCAGTGGGTCAGAGCTGACTTTTGTTGGCCTTTGCATTCTTCCCTGGCTCCAACTGCGAGCTGCTCTGTGAAGCTGTGAGTGTCTTTTGTGACAGGTTCCCACAGGTATGAAGCGGAGCTTGCCACCCACCTTGAGCAGGTTGTTTTTGGAGGCAGTTGAAAGTAAGACAAAGTACCCTGCCATTAATGAAAAGCTAGAATTTTTTATCTGCTTGTACTTCTGACAGGTTGGGTGATGCTGTCACCGGCTGTGTGTGTCTTTTCAAAATGCATGTTTTTAGCTTGCTCCTCTTGTGCGGATTAATTCCTAGTGCTCTTCTTTGATATGTAGTGATGCCGTGTTCTTTATACAGCCTCCTAGGGGTGTTTCCCACAGTGTAGAAGCAGCAGCTCTGCCTTCCAAGAACCTGCATATCTGCACAGGTGGCTGAGGTTTGCGTTTTGCACCCAGATGTTCAGGGATCGTGGAGACAGAGCTTCTGAGCTTTCAGCCTCTTTGATATTAGAGGCATCTTTATATGTTGCTTGCTCAATGTTTCTTTTTCTTCCCTAGGGACTGTGCAGTTTTGGAAACTTTCAAAATGTGACATGGAACAAATTTTGGCTTTTCAGTCCTGGAGTCTTTCTCTGATAGTATGGATCAACGGCATGGGACTGGGAGCGCTTCTTGGGATTGAGTTCCAGTTTCAGCATTTCCTTGGAAAACGTTCTTAACCTTTCTGAGACTCGTTTTCTCATATGTGAAGTGAGGGGAAAACAACCGAATAAGAGTTTTTGAGGATTAATAAGTGCTTAATACACATTAGCTAACATTATCATTACCTTTATGATAATGATTATCATGACCATCACATTATTGCCATTGCAATTCTTACCATGACTGTCATCATCAAGATCGTCATCATTATTATTACCATCACCATCATCACCACCACCACCATTATCATCGAGATCACTATGGCCGTCATTATCACCACAACCACCATTGTCGTTATCATCACCATCACCATCATTGTCATCACCACCACCATCATCATCATCAAGATCACTGTCATCATCATTATCACCACAATCACCATTATTGTCATCATCGTCACCATCACCACCATTGTCATCAACACCACTATAGGAAGCAGCAACATCAGCAATGTTCTGTCCTCTCAAAGACTCACTTGGTCCTTGAAGTGTAGCAGTATCTGTCAGTGAGACAGATCTCATGCTTCTGCTCTGCCCCAGCCTTGGCTGAAGCTACTGTCCCTCTGAGGAAGAGTGTGAACCCACTTTCCCCCCAACCATGATGTATAACCTCTTCTTTGCTTTCCCTTCTTGCCCAGTTTTCTACTTGGCCTGGAGTCCAGAAGTCCAGCCTGGTATTGACCAGTTCCCTTTTGAAGGAGGTTGCAGCTTCCCATGGTCGTTACTGGTAAGGATCTGGCTGTGTAATGGCTTTCTGAGCCTGTGGCCACTGCTGCTGAACTCTGAGAAGTCACTGCTTCCCAGACTCACATCACTGTGGGTTTAGGTCGGACCTATACTGACTTCACTTCTTTAGATCCTGGTTGGAGGGAGTTGGAGGAATTTGGCGCTGAGCAAAGAAAAAGATATGACCACAAGGTGGCAGTAGCTCATTCAGGCTTCATCTGGGCTATGCTTCAGCAGGTTTGCGTGTGGGGAGTCCTTCCCTGCATGAGACTCTGGAGGCTGTGTCATGGGAGAGTCACTACTCAGAAAGCTGGGGGTACAAGGGAGCTCCCAGGGGAGAGGGGGATTGGAAGGGGGTTTAGGTGTCTAGATAATGTTGCACAGCAGCCTGGTTTGAGTCAGAGACCCCAAAGGGCAGCAGTGGGTAGGGGTCTTAACTATGGCTTGCAAATGTTGGGTGTGCAAAGCAAGCAGGCTCTGAATGCCTAAACAGCTGCTTAGTTGGTCTAAATAAGTCAATTTGATGTGCAAAAATTTGAGTTTGGCACTAGTGAGCTTTTGAACTGTCACAGACTGGGTGGCTTAAACGACAAACTTGTATTTCTTGCAGTTCTACTGTTTGGAAGTGCAAGACCAGGGTGGCAGCAAGGTCAGATTCTTGATGAGGGCTCTCTTCTTGGCTTGCAGATGGCTGTCTTCTTGCTGGGTCCTCAAGTAGTGGAGGGTGAGAGAGAAGGAGGAGAGAGAAAGGGAGAGGGAAAGAGAGAGAGGAGGAGGGAGAGCTCTGGTCTTTTCTTCTAAAGTCAATAATCCCATCATGAAGACCCCACCCACATAACCTCATCTAAACCTAGTCGCCTCTCAAAGGCTCCACCTCTAAATATGATAACATTTGGGGTTAGGGCTTCAATGTGTGAAGTTTGAGTGGGGTGGGTTGTTCACTTGCTAAGTCTTATCTGACTCTTTGAGAACCCATGGGCTGCAGCACGCCAGGCTTCCTTGTCCTTCACTGTCCCAGAATTTGCTCAAACTCATGTCCTTTGCGTTGGTGATGACATCCAACCATCTCATCCTCTGTAGCCCCCTTCTTCTCCTGCCTTCAATCTTTCCCAGCATCAGGGTCTTTTCCAATGAATTGGCTCTTTGCATCAGGTGGCCAAAGTGTTGAACTTCAGCTTCAGCATCAGTCCTTCTAATGAATATTCAGGATTGATTTCTTTTAGTATTGACCGATTTGATCTCCTTGCAGTCCAAGGATAGGGTGGGAGAGCACAAACATTCAGTCCGTAACACTTTGAATATAGAACTTTCTTTTCCCCATCAGAGACAATAAATGGAAATATATTTTGAAAAGTAAATAGCGTTATACCAATGGAAGAAATATTTTTTTTCACTACTTGGAAGGTTAACTTGTAGCTAATCACAAATTATGTCTGATAGTAGGTTTTCTGACAATGTAGCCAAATGGTGACTTTATCCTATCTTTCTTCCAGCTTCTCCACTGAACAATGTCAAAGAATGCCAACCACCACAATAAAACCCATACCTTCTGTCCCCTCCCCTTCTGTCTGGCAGGAAGAGGGGTGAAATCACAATGTGTCAAGCAGGCTGTACACATTCGAGCTACCTTCCCTCAACTTTTGGGAGGGCTTTTTCAGGATGACAGGGGGACAAAGGGTTGCAGTGTAAATTACCATGCAAATTGCCTCAGCGTTTGAACTTAAGACACCTTTGCCTGCCGCAGATCAATGAAGCTTCTGTGACTCCCATGGAAGGGGAGGTGTGCGGTACCTTTCAGAGCTGAGATGCAGAACCACCTAAGAGCCACATAGGTTTGATTCCAGGAAGCTCCTGTAAATACACTTGAGTGGCCGCTAAAATATGACAACCAAAAGGAATATACCTTAAGGAGTTTCCCTGTTGACCTTTGAGTGGGTTTCCTCTTTAAAGGCCAGTCCTTGTAGGCCAACCCTGGATGGTTTTGTAGTGCGATGCTCTGAGTATGTCTTGGAAAGGCAAGGATTGCCAATCACATTCTTTTCTCTTCCTCAATCTCTCCCCACCTCTTTGTATCTCATTCCCTGGATTAATGAGCCAACTGCTTGCTCACTTGGGAGCTCTCCCTTATCTCCAAGCCTGGCGTGCTTGATAGTTAGTCCTGCCCTGAGCCTGTGATGGAGAGGCAGGCAATCATGGGCAATTGTCTCTGACTTTGTTGGTTTCTTGCCTCCATTACCATGGCTAACATCTGCAATGATGAAGGCTGAGGCCACCTCCAGAGGTGCTGGCTTCTTTGGAGCTCTTGATTCATCTTTTGTTTGTAGGAAATGACTCCATGAGCTCACGATCATCATTTAGGGACAAATAGGGGATAGGAAATGCCCTGAGGAATTTCAATGCCAGGTTGTAGGGCAGTTTCTAAAGAGATATTGGATCTGGTCTTGGTCCTGCTCTTTCCCTCTGTCCATTGTGGCTTAATAATAACTCACATTTGTAGTCACATTTTTTTTTTGTGTTTGAAAAACATGACCACTATGGTTAATATTTATTAACTTTTTTCTTTAGTTTCAGGTGTACAATACGATGATTAGATATTTTTAAACCTTATGAAATAACCACCACAATAAGTTTAGTTACCATCTGTCACCATCCAAAGTTGTTACAATATTATTGACTATATTCCTATGCGTATAGTACATCCTCAAGACATTTATTTTGCAAATTGAAACTTGTACCTCGTAATTGCCTTTACTTATTTTGTCCATTCCCTCAATCTCTTCTCTGGCAGCTACCAGTTTGTTTTCTGTGTCTATGAGTCTGTTTGTTTTGTTTGTTCATTTATTTTCTTTTCTGGATTCCACATATAAGTGATAACATACAGTATTTGTCTTTCTCTAACTTATTTCACTTAATGTAATGGCCAGGTGGCTCAGTGGTAAAGAAAAGGTGGCGCTAGTGGTAAAGAACCTGCCTGTCAGTGAAGGGGACACAAGAGACTAGGGTTCAATCCTTGGGTCAAGAAGATCGCCTGGAGAAGGGAATGGCAACCCACTCCAATATTCATGCCTGAGGAATCCCATGGACAGAGGAGCCTGGCAGGCTACATTCCATAAGGTTGAAAAGAGTCGGACAGGACTGAAGAACCTTGGCACAACAATGCAGGAGACGAAGGAGATGTGGATTTGATCCCTGGGTCAGAAAGATCCCCTGGAGGAGGAAGTGGCAGCCCACTCCAGTATTCTTACTGGGAAATCCCATGGACATAGCTGCCTGGCGGGTTCCAGTCCATGGGGTTGCAAAGAGTCAGACATGACTTAGCAACTGAGCACACACACAGTCATATAGGAGAGAAGGACTGGGGATAGGAGGAGGAAGGGTTAATAAACACAAGAGTCTCCATTTATTATTACTGTGTGGCAGGCACTCCATAAATATTAGTGTATTTCTGCCATTATTTACACTAATACACTAATACTATAGTGTATTAGTTTATTTCTACCAACCTCCCTGGATAGCAGGTACTATTATTTTCCATATTTCATAGTCGGGGAAACTGAGACTCAGAGAGGTTAAGTAACTTGCCCCAGGGCACACAGCTAGTAGGCGGCACAGCCAGGGTTGAAGCCTAGATCTGTCTCCTGCCATCATTTCCCCACACTCTCGTCATGACACTCACTTCCCAAGAATCTTCATCACAGAAGCAGCAGGAGAGGAAATGTTGGTTAAAAGCTGTAGAAAACTGAAGACAGGCTCCCCGTGTTCTTGCTTTTCTTCCCAGAAACCTCCACCTCGGGTGAACAGGCTGCAGACCTAGGGGTTCCCACAGCATCCCACAGCACCCAATGGCAGGTCACACTTCTCCTGTAGCGGAGGAGCCGTCTGTCTGCCTGGGCGGCCTTCCCCTCTGCCTCTTTCCTTTTCCTTTTCCATCTCAGCTCTTTGGCTGGTAGTATTTGGGCACCCCTCCCCTGCCACTTTCCCCCCCCTTTTTTCCATTTTTATTGCTGCTTTTTCTCTTTTATTCCTTGATTTTGGCCACCCACAGAGGGAGGATGAAAACAGCAGGAGGAAAGGGAGCAGAGGGTGGGCCAGGCTTTCCAAAGCCAGGCTTCCGCAGGCACGCATGAGTTCGTGTGTACAAGCTCCTAGGGGGCAGCCAGGCCAGGTCCCGCCACCCCATCAGCTGTGCATCCAGGGACTGATAATGACCCCTGGCACCCAGGGGAGATGGGAGACACAGCGCGGATCTGAGCAGCCCAGTCTGCGACTTAACAGAACAGGTTATCAACAAACTTGGTCTAAAAATACCACGTTTATTTTTGAAATGACTTGTTTTGGCAGTTATAAATACTCCACGCAGCCTGCTTAGGAGGTAGTCTAGCAGCTCTCCGACAACTGAATAATATTTTAGATGCACACATTATTTCTATGCAAAATCCGACATGCAATTTCTAGTCAGTGCTTCACTCTCCTGAATGATGGAGGAGGAGAGATTGGGTGCAGATAAAACTGGTGCAGAAACTGGGGTTACAGCCCAGGTTGCCAAAGTGAGAAGCTTGTTTTGGAATAGAGGATACAGGAAGACATGTTCAAGGGAGTTTTCTTTGCCTGCCAGGTACCCCTTTGTCCTTGGGTAGCAGAGAACTGAAGTGAATTATCGTTAACTCCCTCCCTCCCTCCATTGCTTCCTTCTTTCTTCATCCATCCACCCTTCAATTACTGAGCACAAACTTTGTGCCTGACTGCGTGCTGGGGAGATGGTGATAAATGAAACCGACTCGATCTGTGTGCCCCTCCTCCTCAACATGCAGCTGAAGGTGCACTGGGATGGTAATTGTAAGTGGGCAATGGAATAAATAATTACAAAATGTGATCCCTGCTCTAAGCAGCGACTAGGAAGGAGGAAGAGAGGTGGGACTGATACCTCCTTACCGTGGAAGGGATGGCTTCTTGGAGGGGGTGGCATTTTAGCTGAGCCTGAAGGATGAGGAGCCCTCCTGAGGGTGGAGGTGGGGGACTTTCCAAGCAGAGAAACAACCGCACTGGGGAAGGCCTGGGAAAATGACCAGTCTGAGGAACTGGCTTGATAACTCTTATTTATGAAGTTTCTATGGAGAGTTGGAGATGTTGAGGACATTCTCCTCTACCATTACCACCCATCCACTTTCCAGTCCCAGCTTCTTCCTTAGTAGGAACTACTATTAACAGTTTAGTCTATACCGGGCTGCTTGCCTGGTGCTCTTAAGGGCTTGGCACTGATTTTTTATTCAGTCTCTGCCTCTTTCCTTCCCTTCCCCCTCTCCCTGGGGGTACTGTCTTCTCTGCTGAAAAATCCCCTCCCACCATCACCTCCAGTCACCACGGCCGCCTTGCTCTCCGCGGCGTTGCATCCACCAGCACAGTTTCTGCGGCATCCTCCACGCTCTGGCCTCAGAGGTGCCCAGATGTGCCGATGAGAAAGAGACTCCTCCTCCCCATCACCCACATCACCCCAGCGTGTTTGCCACCACGCGCTATGGCGCCAGCCTCATAGCACCAGCAGGAACACTGGGTCTGACCTCGTGGCTGCAGTGCTGTTCAGACACCCGGCCAGGCCACCAACAGCCATGGCCATCATCCCCATCCCTCCTGTACCCTCCTGCCTCTTCAGGCTCCTCAGCCTCTCCTTTCCTGGCACAGGTGCCAGCTCTTCTTTCCACTTTCCCTTGTCACCCCTGGGGTGTCCCTGCTCTGCTCACCCCAGGAGGAAGCCCTGAACAGGGAAGAACTCTGCAATGTGTTATGGCAGAAGGAACATGGACTTTGGCATCAGGCCTGGACTTGGGAAAGTCCCTGACCTTTGTGCTATGATGGTTGGTCCACGGTTATGATGAGGATGGTGGACATGATGGATGTGATTGTGTCTGGCACTTAGGGGGTGCCTAGTAAAAGGGGAATTTCTTCTCTCTCTCTACCCCCTTGGATGCTGGGGACTCACAAACAAGAAATGAACCAATATACTGTCACCGGCCCCCACTCACAGCACCTCCACTGCTGGAAACAACTCGAGGACTTCCCAAATGCCATTCCAAAATTTTTGGTTAATGATGCTTAATATTGTTTAGAATCATACAAGTAGTACATTAATATATTCTTGTGAAAATATAAACAACAGAGAAAAAGGGATGTTCTCTTCAAACATTACCACCCATCCATTTTCCAATCCCAGCTTCTTCCTTAGGAATAACTACTATTAAGTCTACAGTATAACCTTCTGAACTTTAAAACATACATTTACACTGGTGTGTGTATATGGTTTCGGGCTTTTGTTTCTTGATTAACTGGCATCATAATGTAATATGCATCATAATGGACTATCATCCTGCAACTCGATAGTTCACCAATGTGTTCTTTCCTTGACAGTATGCATACAACTGTATATTTGTATAGAACTTATGTATTTCATTTGGGAGATGATACTTTATTTTTAACGTTTTATTGTGGAAAAATTTAAATACATGCAAAAGTAGACAGAATAATATGATGAATATGTACCCACTACTCACTTGCAACAATTCTCAGCTCACTCAATCTGGAAAATCTAATACTGCTTACTTTCTTCTCCTTTATTATTTTAAAGAAAATCCCAATTATAGCATTCCAACCATAAATATTTCATTATGTATCTCTAAAAGAGAAGGGCTATTAAAAATATAAACACAGTACCATTGTTACAATGGTAAAAAATCAGCAATTCCTTGATAACAGGATTTATCTAGTTTGAAAATCATTTATTTAAACCAGGATCCTATTAAGATCCTGTATCTCTTCAGTCTCTTACACTATAGGTTCCCCCTCCATTTCTCTCTCTCTCTCTCATTGCAATTTATTTGTTGAAAAGATCTACCTTTTTACCTGCTACATAGTATTTCCCAGTAGGGATCCATCATGGTCTATTTTCTCATTCTTCTATTGGTGGGCACTTAAGTTGTTCTCAAACTCCAACTGTCATGTGTATGCGCCAGTGAGCATATTAGCGAAAGATCTTTGTGCAAATTTGCCAACATTTCTCTAGAGTAGCTACAAAGACGTGGACCTGCAACGTTGAAGGGTGTGTACACTGTATTTGGCTGAACCGTATAAAATTTTTATAGGTCAAAGGCAGTGGAATATGGGCAATTTTTTTGTGGTTCAACCTAAAACCTAAAATAGATTTTAATTGAAATTACCAAACTGTCCTTCAACATCTTGTATTGATTTCCCCTTGTCCTAAAAGTTTATGTGTGTCTCCATTTTCCTATGCCATCACCACATTAAAAGTGATCAGTGTTTTAAATATTCTACCACTCTGATGGGCAGTGACAAATAGATCCAAGGGATTAGACCCTATACAGCACCTGAAGAACTGTGGATGTGGGTTTGTAACATTGTACAGGAGGCCGTGATCAAAACCATCCCCAAAGAGTAACGTGGAAACTTATATTACCATATGCAAAATAGATAGCCAACGGGAATTTGCTGTCTGGCTCAGGAAACTCAAACAGGGACTCTGTATCAACCTAGAGGGGTGGGATGGGGAGGGAGTTTCAAAAGGGAGGGGATATATGTATACTTATGGATGATTCATGTTGAGGTTTGACAGAAAACAACAAAATTCTTTCAAGCAATTATCCTTCGATAAAAAATAAACAAATTAAAACAAAAACAAACAAACAAGCAAGAAAACCATCCCCAAGAAAAAGAAATGCAAAAGGGCAAAATGGTTGTCTAAGGAGGCCTTACAAATAGCTGAGAAAAGAAAAGCAAAAGGCAAAGGAGTAAAGGAAAGATATATTCATGTGAATGCAGAGTTCCAAAGAATAGCAAGGAGAGATAAGAAAGCCTTCTGTGAACAATGTAAACAAATAGAGGAAAACAATAGAGTGGGAAAGACTAGAGGTCTCTAAGAAAATTAGAGATACCAAGGGAACATTTCATTCAAAGAAGGGCACAGTAAAGGACAGAAATGGTATGGACCTAACAGAAGCAGAAGATATTAAGAAGAGGTAGCAAGAATACACAGAAGAACTATACAAAAAAGATCTTCATGATGCAGATAACCACAGTGGTGTGGTCACTCACCTAGAGCCAGACATCTTGGAGTGCAAAGTCAAATGGGCCTTAGGAAGCATCACTACAAACAAGGCTAGTGGAGGTGATAGAATTCCAGTTGAGCTATTTCAAATCCTAAAAGATGATGCTGTGAAAGTGCTGCACTCAATATGCCAGCAAATTTGGAAAACTCAGCAGTGGCCACAGGACTGGAAAAGGTCAATTTTCATTCCAATCTCAAAGGAAGGCAATGCCAAAGAATGTTCAAACTACTGCACATTTGCACTCATCTCACATGCTTAGCAAGGAGATGCTCAAAATTCTCCAAGCCAAGTTTCAACAGTATGTGAACTGTGAACTTCCATATGTTCAAGCTGGATTTAGAAAACGCAGAGGAACAGAGATCAAATTGCCAACATCCGTTGGATCATCCAAAAAGCAAGAGAGTTCCAGAAAAACATCTACTTCTGCTTCACTGACTACACTGAAGTCTTTGACTGTGTGAATCATAACAAATTGTGGAAAATTCTTAAAGAGAAGGGAATACCAGACCACCTGACCTGCCTCCTGGGAAACCTGAATGCAGGTCAAGAAGCAACAGTTAGAACTGGACCTGGAACAATAGACTGGTTCCAAATTGGGAAAGGAGGACATCAAGGCTGTATATTGTCACCCTGCTTGTTTAACTTACAGGCAGAGTGCTTAGTTACTCAGTTGTGTCCGACTCTTTGCAACCCCATGAACTGAACCCCGCCAGGCTCCTCTGCCCATGGGGTTTCTCCAGGCAAGAAGACTGGAGTGGGTTGCCATTTCCTTCTCTAGGGGATCCTCCAAACCCGGGGGTTGAACCCAGGTCTCCCACATTGCAGGATTCCTTACTGTCTGAGCCACCAGGAAAGCCCTATATGCAGAGTACGTCATTGGAAATGCTGGGATGGATGAAGCACAAGCTGGCATAAAGATTGCTGGGAGAAATATCAGCAACCTCAAATTTGCAGATGACACCACCCTTAAGGCAGAAAGCAAAGAGGAATTAAAGAGCCTCTTGATGAAGGTGAAAGAGGAGAGTGCAAAAGCTGCCTTAAAACTCAACATTCAACAAACTAAGATCATGGCATCTGGTCCCATCACTTCATGGCAAATAGATGGGGAAACAATGGAAACAGTGACAGATTTCATTTTCTTGGGCTCCAAAATCACTACAGGTGGTAACTGTAGCATGAAATTAAAGGATGCTTGCTCCTTGGAAGAAAAGCTATGACAAACCTAGGAAGCATATTAAAAAGCAGAGACATTGTTGACAAAAGTCTATATAGTCAAAACTATGGTTTATCCAGTAGTCATGTATGGATGTGAGAGTTGGACCACAAAGAAGGCTGAGCACCAAAGCATTGATGCTTTTGAACTGTGGTGTTGGAAAAGACTCTTGAGAGTCCCTTGGACTGCAAGGAGATCCAACCAGTCAATCCTAAAGGAAATCAACCCTGAATATTCATTGGGAAGACTGATGCTGAAGCTGAAGCCCCAATACTTTGGCCACCTGATGCAAAGAGCCAATTCATTGGAAAAGACCCTGATGCTGGGAAAGATTGAGGGCAGGAAGAGAAGGGGGCAACAGGGGATGAGGTGATTGGATAGTGCCATCGACATGATGGCCATGAGTTTGAGCAGGCTCTGGGAGATGGTGAAGGACAGGGTGGCCTGGTGTGCTGCAGTCCATGGGGTTGCAAAGAGTCAAACATGACTGAAGGACTGAACAACAACTGATGGTCAAAGAATGGCTTTTTATTTGGCTCCCATGATTCTCAAGAGCCATGTGGCATATGCATTCCTAGGATTATTTTTCTCTGGGAGACAGATCCCCTGTGTGTGAACCCACCACAATGGGTAATATTGCTGGTAACTGCACCCATAAAGGGAATGATCCATTGGGTGAGTGAGCTGTAGGCACAGAGAGTGGATTGGCTGTGTTTTCAGGTGAATTCTTCTTTTCACTCCTTGCCCTGACCCATGACTCCTAAGGGGGGGTTATGTCTCATTGAAATAAGTCATTCAGCTGAATCCCCTTGACTCACAACTTGTGGCTACGTAG
Organism: Dama dama; assembly: GCF_033118175.1. Lineage (NCBI taxonomy): Eukaryota > Metazoa > Chordata > Mammalia > Artiodactyla > Cervidae > Dama > Dama dama. The sequence goes on along the minus strand of NC_083688.1, from coordinate 27,223,388 downwards.
GTACTCTTCACCCATTCTGAAGGCACCCACCTCAGCTGGTGGAAAGAGATGACAGGCCAAAGGCTTAGAAGGATACCTGGACTTTGAAAAGACTGCATCCCTGCCCACTTTTGCCCTTTCTGTGTCTAAGAAGTTTCTGGCACCTATTTTCCTTTGTCAAGAGATATAGAGGGAATGGAGGGGCATGGGGGTGCAGGGGTGAGTGGGGGCACTGTGTAATCTGGTGGAAGAAACACCAGATTGAAAGTTAGGAGATCTTATTTCTTTTTTTTTTTTTTCCCCATTTATTTATATTAGTTGGAGGCTAATTACTTGACATTATTGTAGTGGTTTTTGCCATACATTGGTATCAATCAGCCATGGATTTACATGTGTTCCCCATCCTGAACCCCCCTCCCACCTCCCTCCCCTTCCCATCCCTCTAGGTCATCCTAGTGCACCAGCCCTGAGCACTTGAGGAGATCTTGCTTCCAACCCTGTCTTGCCCTGTGGAGCGTGGTCACCCGCACAGTGGGTCTATGCCATAGATGTCCCATCTGGAAAGTGGGGACACGACAGCATGCCATGCTGACTCCTTCCAGCATCATCAGAGTGAAGGCATTCTGAACGCTTCCGTGTGCTCTGCAAAAGCAAGACTCAGTGCAAACCCCACAGACTCTGCAAACTGGAGAAATGTCCCTTTTCCCAGCAATTATTCAGTAATTATTCACATAAGAAGGATTTCATTGTTATGTTTCATATTTTCGTCGCAGTTGATGGCCTTTTAATAGTGGCATTGAGTTTGTGTACAGAAAGGTTATTCATTTTAAGATTTCTGGGCCTTAATTGTTATTTGTTTTGCTTGGTTCCAGTGCTCTATAAATTAGTGATATCCACACAGCATATTTGTCTTGGCCCCACGGCGTATTGTCTGCCCTGAGCGCTGTTTGGCCTGGCACCGGCCTGGATTTCCCCATCTGTTTCTGATGTTTACATTGTTAAAGATACGATAGGCACAGAGGACATGGCCACATGCAGAGAGGGAACTTTTTTCCACTCCAGTGCATCAAACAAGGTCTGAGCCTGTAATAAGCACAGCCCTAAATTACACTTGAGCCTGCTAACGGCGGGCCCGGCCCGGTGACAGGAGAGCTTGATTGCTGGGGCCCCGGGGTATTCACTCCTGGGAATGCTTCTAGCTGGCACAGAGGCTCAATCTCGAGAAACTCATTTGTGTCTTGTATTTGAAAAGAGAGACACACACAAATGGCCTTCCAAACGGGACCCCGGAGGGGGTGAAGCAAGGAGAAGATCATCTGCCCCTTAAGAATCTCAGTGCTGTGCCCTGGGTGGGGGGAGCGGGGTGAACCTGTCCTGGAGGATCCAGGAGGAACAGATGCCTTTGTCAGCTCTGTGGAGTGACTGGTCCTAAGCCCCGATCAGTTCTCCCACATGGTTGTCCCCAGTTTGCTAAAGTGGGGGCCACATCTTTGTGTGAGGAGATCTTAAACTTTCCTTGCTGTGCCCGAGACCATGGGAAGGGACGAAAGGAGAAGGGGGATGAAGAGGCTGGGTAGGGAGGGGCATTTGGTGTCTGTAGAGAGCAAAGGCTTTGAGGAGAGAGGAGATGGGGGCAGGGCTCTCTTTACACTCCCTAAATGAGCGTGTGTGTGTGTGTGTGTGTGTGTGTGTGTGTAAAGGGTTGAAGCGAGAGCATGGTTGAAGGCTGTGTGTGGTGGGGACATGGTTGCTTGTGGCTGCTTAGGATGATTTTGACGTCTGCTGTCACATCATTGTTTTCAGTCTGGGATTTCCTCCTCTGAACCGACTTGAGTGGAGTCCTTGGGTCAGAGAAAACCTGCTCACTCTTGCTAAGCCTTCTTCCCCTCCCAGTCCCCTGAACCGAAGGAGCTGATGGAGAGACTGGCTGAGTTAGTTCCTCCCCATATATCCACGAGGGCGCTGAGGTCTGGGGTTTTCCGAACTCAGAGAGGAGACAACATCTTCACACCCTCAGCCTCTGTTGGAGTAGAAGCCCTGTCTCCTCCCTCCTTTGCCTTCCACTTGCATCCTTTTCTAATCCATAGTCCTGTTCGGCTAGATCTAGCTCCCTGTGGAGAAGAAGGTCCAAATCATGAACCATGGTTTGATGTTGCGGGCCCGTTCAAATATCTGCTCACTGCCCACAGAAAAATGCTTAAGTCCCCTAATTCTGGCCATCCATTCTGTGCCAGAAGCTCTGTCTCCTAAACCATCTCCCAACTCCTGTCTCCAATACTGCAGTTAAGAAGAACTTTCTAGAACATTCGTGGAAGGATACTACTCTGAAATATTCAGTAGTGTTTGTTCTTGTTGTATTTTCCCATCAACAGGACTCCTACCCCTCACTTACCTCTGAAGAAAGACACCAGACCCGCAGCCCCGGGAGAGGTTTGTGTTTCTTGGGCAGAAAGTGGGAGTGGCCTGCAGAGAAGCCAGTGCCCTTCGTAGGCTGTTTTCCCAGAGCTTGAACTTCTTGTGGGGCTTATGCTAGGCAGGATCTTGGGCTAGGTGCTGGGAGAGGGAGGAGGGGGAAGGGCAGAGCCCTGGAAGTCCACCTGCTTCCAGCCACTCTGCTTTCTGTCCTGCTGTTTCCTCTCCTTGGAAACACTCAACTCTCCCCTCTACACCCCCACCCCCACCCCACATCATTCTTCAAAACTGAGATCCGGTGTGATCTTAGGGATTCATCCCTGACTCCTCCTTCCCTGGGTTGGTCTCTGCTCCTGCGAATGCCTATAATCATCCTGTCTGTCTCCATCACAACACTTGTCACACTGGGTTCCTATTAGCTGCTCTCCCTCTCCAGGGCTGGTGACTTGCTCATCTTTGATCCATGGCACCTGGCAAGGCGCTGGGCACCCAGGAGGCAGGACCGCACTTGCTGTGTGGCTGGCTGTCTCCCAGGGCTTCTCTCCAAGGTCTCTGGGCCATCCTGGTGTGCCCTCTTATTTGCTCAGTGACATTGGGCAAGATCCTTTCATTCCCATTGGCCTGTCAAGCAAGGGGGTAGGTGCTGGGTAATCTCCCCAGTCCTTCCCAGTGCCTTATCCCTAGGGGAAAAGGATGTAGGAATTTGATCCAGTAGAAATGGCCACACAAAGTGGGCTTTTAAACTCCATCACCTTTTTCACTTTGGCTATGGTATCTGGTGGGTGGTATTGTTAGGGAAGGGTAGGCATGGACCTATCAGCCAGAGTTCCAGAACTTTCCCTTGTGTGTGTGTGTGTTTAAGATCACACCATGTGGCATGTGGGACCTTAGTTCCCTGACCACGGATGGAACCAGAGCCCCCTGCATTGGAAGTGCAGAGTCTTAACTTCTGGACCACTACGGAAGTCCCCAGGAGCTTCCATTTTTAACTGGGCCTCCTCCAGCATCTAAAAAGCAATCTCAGTTTGTGGCACTCCCCTTCATCCAGTTCTACAAGCCAGAAACCCAAGAACATCCACTGACACTTGGTTTGTGTTCACCACTGTTCCCACTCAATCTACTCCCTTCTAGATAGCTTCAGAGTAGCTCTTGAATCCAACCACTTCTTTCCACCTCCACCCCAGCAAACCACCAGCACTCTGCCAAGGTTGCCTTCCCCTTTTCTCTTGCTTCTACCATCTTGCAAACATACCTAGCTGGTGTCCGCACATCCATCCTGCCTCCCACCATCCCATTTAGACTCCACACTGTAGTCAAAGCAATCCCAAAATTCAAATCTGACCCTGTCACTCTCCGTCTTAAAACCATTTGCTGGCTTCCTGTTGTTCCTAGGAAATGATAAAACTCCTGCTGACAAGCTCCTACGTGCCTCTTCAGCCTCATCTCATACCACACCCCTCCTTAGGCTTGCTGTTCCAGTTGCGCTAGCTCTCTGCTCCTTTCACTGAACGCTCCAGGACATGCTCTGTCACAGGGCCTTTGCACATGCTTATTTATTACCTTTTTCAGTTGAGATTTTCCATTTACTAGTATAATTATTTGATTAATATCAGTTTCATTTACATAGTTGGACTCAGGAAGGCAGGATAATCTCATTAGTATATCTCTAACCCTAATGTGGAACTTGACACTCAATAAACATTTGTTAAATAAATAAATGAAAGAAGGAAGGACAGCATACTCTAGTCAACATTTGTACACTTATTTTATGGGAACATATCTGGTTTGTCATACTAGCTGATAACTGCTAATGTTCAGTAAGAGGAAATTTTACTTGGGCAACCCTGTTCTCTGCATTTTATTAGTCAAAATCTTAATATTTTAAAGAGAATAAAGATTTGCTCCATTGTAAAAAGGTTCCATATGGCCCTGTGAATTAGTTCTAATAAAATGATGAATGGTTCTTCACTCCATTAGCGAATGATCATTAATTTTAATTTATATGTCTGACATCTGTTCCTGATCTTTATCCTTTCAAGTATAATTAAAATAATTGTAAATATGCAACCCATCACTGAAAGTTATAGGTGATTGTATCGTACTGTGTCTATTCTCCAGCCAGTGAGGCTGTATTTCCTTGAGGGTGTGGTCCATCCCAGCTGGGCACTCAATCAGAATGGGGGAAATGGTAAGTGTTATAAGGGAACAGAGATGATGGTAGTCTGTGTGAGAGGCAACTGTTTAAAGAGATGGCTTGAAAATAGATTTCTTTCTGCTATAACCATGAAGTAGTTCTCCAAAGGATAATTCTATGTCTGTGGCCTTTTTGCTTTTGAGGCCATGTTTAAGTATCCATCCAGAAAATGGTGGCATTTCATGGAGTAGAAAAAGTCCTCCTCCTCACTCTCTGTCCCCAAAAAAGTCTAATCAAATATGCTTGAGATTTTCTAAGAAATAATCTTTCTCTCAATTAGAAGGGTTATGAATTAACACATGTTTGGAAGGGGAGATATTTGAATTTTCACTAAAGTGTGAATGACTGACATGAGGTCATTTCTTTCCTGAGAAGTTTTGATATGGAAAGTGTCCTAACTGCCTAGAGTAACAGAAAGGACCCCTCAAAGGGAGGCTTAACAATACTCTGTTGCTTGAGCATTTCCAGAACTCTCAGGTTTCATACCTTACTATGTCCTTCCAAAGTCTGGTACAGGTAGTGTGTGGAAGAAGTTAGCTCTAGGGTCAGAAATTTGTGCTAAGGGTGTCCCTAGGCTCGGTTCTAGGATGATTCACGGGAAATCTATAGAAGATGACCTTCCCCATGACTGCTGAAGTTCCTAGTCCCTAGCGCACTGGAGAAAACGCCTCCATAAACTGAGTCAGCAATACTGTGAAGCCACTCCCTTATTAAACCTTTCATATCTCTTTCTGGGAGAAAACAGCCTTTATTGTGGATGAAATAAAAATTTTAATACACTTGGGAAAAACTATACAAGTGAAGTGTTTTCCATATACCTGGGTCTAAACTGTTACAGGGAAATTTTATTGTCATAGGTCCCATGATCTCAGAAACCAGGTTTTTATCCGGAGGCTATTCTACTTTTAAAACCACATCAAATCGGTGGAACATATGAGCTGATGACGATTCTGTTTTTCAGATCTGCAGAGTTCGTGAAGCCAATTTCTGCTCTTGACAGAGATTCAGCCATGATGTTGTTGGAGTTGTCCTGGGGGGAAAGAATGGATGTCCTTCTTCCCTTTCCCTTTTCTTTCTTTCCTCCCTCTCTCCCATCTTTCTCTCAAGGTACCTAACCAGCAAGAGAATTTAAGTTTTCTGAGAACATTTTCTCTTCTTGGAGATGCTGGTTCTGGGAACAGAGGAGAAAGCTCTTTCATCCCCTTCCCATCTTCCACTGTCCCTGTGCTTTCGTTTTTCTTCCTATGCATTTATATAGTGGTGATGAGAGCGGGTAGGAGAGATTCCTCCACTGACCACAGCCCACTCACAAACAGAAAAGATGGCTGTGGTGTTGTAGTAACCACGGCAGAGCAGTTGGTTTGAATGAAGAGAGATATGAAGCCCAGGCCATCTTTTCTGTTTTCTCCTGGGCCCTTTTGGATACAGTGAATCTGTAAACTTCCCTGAATTAAACTGGCTATTTCCAAGTTAGTGACTTAGCTGTTCCATTCTTCCAAGATGGGATTTTCTCCATCAATTACGTTGCAAATAATTACTCTAAATGTTTAAAATATCACCTTTGGCTGTCTCTAGGCATACATTCAACAGAAAGGGACAATTATTTCTGGCATTAAAATCAACTATCTGAACCTGTATTGGAATCTTCCTTTAATGCCAACATTGTAATAGATGAAACATACCTTTTAGTTGGTGGGAAGAAATAAAATTCTGTATGTGGAAAGTTGGATGGCTGGGTGGAGAAGTTACTGTATTTTCCTTTGCAAAAAATGTATTTCAGGGTATTTAGTTATATGCTCTGGAAAAAGGAACATAGTTTCTGTAAAAGTAAGTCATTGCTGTAACAGTGGGAGCTGGGGAAAAATGCCCCCGCTGGGAGCTAACCACTGTTAACATTCGTCTAGACTTTTCCTATGGATGGATGCATGCTTGCGTGCCCAGTCGTGTTCAACTCTTTGAGACCCCGTGGACCGTAGCCCACCAGACTCCTCTGACCATGGAATTTTCCCAGCAAGAATACTGCAGTGGATTGCCATTTCCTCCTCTGGGGGATCTTCCCGACCCAGGGATCAAACTTGCGTCTCCCGTATATCTTGCATTGCAGGTGGATTCTTTACCACTGAGCTACTGGGGAAACCCCTTTTCCTATGCATGTATCTTTATAATTTTCAAAAGTCATCCCATGTTACATATACTAGTGGTCAACTGCTTTTATCACTTAGCAATATTCTGTGGATATATTTCCATAACAATATGCAAAAATCTACACCCTATGTTTTATTTATTTTTAGAAGAATTTAATTTATATATTTACTTTTATTTTTGGCTGTGCTGGGCCTTCATCACTATGTGCGGGCTTTTCTCTAGTTGCATCAAGGGGAAGCGACTCCACTACGGTGCTTGGGCTTCTTGTGGTGGCTTCTCTTGTTGCAAGCTCAGGCTCCAGGGCGTGGGGGCTTCAGTAGTTGTGGCTCTTGAGCTATAGAGCAGGGGCTCAATAGTTGTGGCACATGGGCCCAGCCACTCCGCGGAAAGTGGGATCTTCCTGGACCATGCATCAACCCATGTTTCCTGCATTGGCAGGTGAATTCTTCGCCACTGAGCCTCCAGAGAAGCCCACACGTGCATTTTAAATGGTTACATGGAATCTAGTTGTATGGACGCATGTTAATTTACTTAACTTGTCCTATTTTTCGCTGTTACAAGTAACAATGAGGGGATTTACATCATTTAAAAAAATTCTGGCTCATTATTTTCACAGAATAAATCTTAGAATTCCTGGGTCAAAGATATCTACCTAGAATATATGACTATTTCCCTGTTACACAAATTTAAGGAAAATGCTCCTCCAAGCCCAGCCCCTTTCCACCTCATATTTGTATGCGTTTGTTAAGCTGAGGTTTTTACTAAAGATGAATGAGACCCAGGAAGGATAACTTCCCATTAAAAAATAACAACATCAACGACTCCTGTTAGTGATTTTCCTTCTGATTCCTCTTCCCTGGTTCCCTACCCTTCCCCTCTGGTATCACTGTCTCCCTTTAGTCTCCTTTGCTGTTGTTGGTGTTTAGTTATAAGTCATGTCTGATTCATTGCGACCCCATGGACTATAATCCACCAGGCTCCTCTGTCCCTGAAATCCTCCAGGCAAGAATACGGGAGTGGGTTGCCATTTCCTCCTCCAGGGGTCTTCCCAGGGATACAAACCTGCATCTCTTATCTCTTCCATTGGCAGGTAGGTTCTTTACCACTAGCGCTAATTGGGAAGCCATTAGTCTCTTTACCTCCTTGATTTCTCTTCTGTTTGGAACCCAGGTACCTACTTGTCCTTCAATCATTTAGTAAGTCCTCATGAAGTATTACTGTGATCGTGTCCTGTTTTATGCTTTAGGTGTTCAGAAAGGAGCCATAGAACTCTAATCCTCTTACAGAACAATTTAGGGAGAGAATAAGAGGGGGAGGAGAAACCATGTGCTAATAACCGGATACAGAGATCTATTTGTTTGTTTTGAACCTCTGTCATATTGTTTTACCTGTTGCAACTTTATAGTACATCTTACTATTGGGCAGGGCAACACCCTTAGGACTATTTGTAAGGGGATCAGTTAAGCAGAGATACAGGGTAAATATCAGAAGAAAGGAGGAACCTAGAGGGATTTACTGGTTGGGTTTGGAAACTCTCTTCTGGTTGGCAAAGATTTGAGCACCCAGCGATTTTTTCCCAGCCTCCTGGGAGGGACCCATGTTGACTGCACATATAGGAAATCTGAGGCATCCTAAAGTTCTGTCAAAGCAAGCTGTTTCCCTCTCTTGTCTAAAAAAATGGGTGACAACAGCAATCCTTGTGACTAAAATGATAAGGTGGCTCAGATGGTAAGGCACCTACCTATAATGTGGGAGACCTGGGTTCAATCCCTGGGTCAGGAAGATCTCCTGGAGAAGGAAATGGCAATCCACTCCAGTATTCTTGTTTGGAAAATCCCATGGACGGAGGAGCCTGGTAGGCTACAGTCCATGGGCTCGCGAAGAGTTGGACATGACTGAGCGACTGTACTCACTCACTCACTGGAATGGGCAAGAACATTAGCCATAATAACAATCAAATTGAATTGCAACATCCTCAGCATAGTGCACAGAGGCAAGGCTGATGAAGATGAGAAGAAAAATCATCCAGTTATTCAGACCAGGGCTAACCTCGTTCCCTGAATGTAACCCAAGTATGAAAACTCACATTTCCTAGGCAGCTTTTCCTTTCAGTTTGATTCCTAGCAAGTTCTGTTTCTTCCTAAAATTCAAATAAATATTGAGTTTTTATTGTTGCTGTTGATGTATAATTTGTTAGGTAGCATCTTGCCACTCTTGAGTTTTAACTTACTACTGTACTTCCTAGCCTAAGTAGAAATTGATTTTGGAAAATCAAAGGATACAATTCTGTTGAATGATTTTCATTTTACAATGATAGTGTGGTAGTAAATGAGGACATTAGAATAAACATCATGAGGTCCTGGCTGAGAGTATCAATAGTGTTTTTTAAATAGCTACTTGGGTTATTGAGTTTCCCATTTTATACAACCATTTGTGATTATGCTGGAGTGAGCAGAAAAGAGGAAGATCTAGTAATATGCATTATTTTTTGATGCATTAAGGAGGCACGTTGGATTCAGAATTCAAGCATTTGGTGTTAGATACAGTCTTACGAGCTATGTTTCCTCAGTATGCCATTTCTCTTCTGTGAATCTCAGTTGTAGTGTCTATAAAATAGGGAAAATAAGATCTGCTTTTCCCATATACTTTAGGTTGTTCAGTGGACTCAAAAAGATAAAGCATGATCAGTGTTAACATACTGTTTTAGAGATTATGCCTATAAAATGCCAAGCAATTATCTAGGGACACAAAACACTGGTGACATTCCTTCTGAGTGGTGCTTTGTAAATAATTCATTTGTTGTTGTTGTTCAGTTGCCAAGTCATGTCTGACTCTTGGTGACCCCATGGATTGTAGCACATTAGGCTTCCCTATCTTTCACGATCTCCCGGAGTTTGCCCAAGTTCATGTCCATTGAGTTGGTGATGCCATCCAACCGATCGGCATTAAATAATTCATTTAACCCATGAATTAATTCTTGGATCTGATTAAAACAGTCTCAATTCATCCAGCTTTATGATTTGTAGTGTTGCTGGCTCTCCTCTAGGTTTGTTAGTTTGTTTTTCGAAGAATAATCAATTACCCTTTGGTATCTGGGCATGGTATGGATTAGTGATTCCTAAACCTGGATCTTCATCAGACTCACAGGAAATTTAAAAAATGCTGATTCCAAGTTCTCATATAGAATCCTCAGAGCCTGCAGTCCCCGCTTCTGTTTCTAACTAGTCCCCCAGTGCTTCGGATACACCGCAGGCCTGGCGTGGAAACCAAGAGGTGAAGATTCTAGTTCTTGCTCTGGGACTAGTTGAGTCTTTCTGGGTCTCACTTTTGTCATCACTAAGATGACTGTGTTTTTAAGCTGTAATCAAAATGCAAGAGTAGCAGAGCTTCAGCTATTTCAGATCTGTAAACAGTGAAGCATTTAAGGCAATCTGAAGATCTGAACTGTCCTGAGAGCCCCTCATTGCTTTTGCCTAGTATTTGGGATTTTGCACGTTTCTGTCTGCAATGAGTTCCATAGCTAAAGAAATTTGGAACCCACTAAGCATCTATGACCTCTACATTACCTTCTTACTCTGACAATCTTTGGTTATATGGCCACAGTTAAAATGCTCTCGGAGAAGCTGGTATAAAACTTCTTTCTTTTGTTTCATGCTCTGGTTATTAAAAGTCAGCACAAATCTCAGCAAGGTTGAGACCAACTTTGAGGATAATTTGGATCTTCAAGGAATACGCATTTGCCTCCTTGAACCAGTTATGTTAAAGCAATTAAATGCGATTTGAGGGAAAGAAAAAATGCACACTGACTACTGAATAACAGGAATGGTGTTAAAAGACGAAACAATTCCTCACCCTGGGATCAAAGCCAGAGAGAGGCAGAGTGATTGTGTGTAGGGGGTAAGGGGAGAGGGGAAGAGAGGGCGGTATTAGAATGGCCTCGGCTCAATTAAAGATGTGAATGTGCAGTTTGGGGATAGTCTTCTGAATTCAGAACAATAGCTGGCAACGGAAACGTGAGTGAGAACTCCCAGTGCAAGAAACCCTGGATTATGCATCTCTACTCAGACAAGGGGCCACGTAAAGGAACAGAATAAACAAGTGGACACAATTGTCTGCCATTCAAGGGAGCCACACAGGCCCCTCGGCATATGGCGTGAGGAGATTCTGGAATGCATGGGAGATCTCACTGGGAACGACTCTTCTTGTTCCAGAGACCCAGGAGCCAGAAGAGAACGGAGCTGACTCAAGTACGAAGTGAATTGTATTCTCCATTTTTGATTTGGAATCTTATTTCTCATCTTCACCGCCCAAGTCATTCACTAAACTTGGTTCCAAAAGACATTTATTGTTTCCAAAACTCAAATCTCTCCCACAAAGGGCAAGGATATGCCGTTCTGGCTCAGTGGTAAAGAATCTGCCTGCAATGCAGGAGACACAGGAGACTCTGGTTCAACTCCTGGGTTGGAAAGATCCCCTGGAGTAAGAAATGTCAACCTGCTCCAGTATTCTTGTCTGGAAAATTTCATGAACAATGGTGCCTGGTGAGCTACAGTCCATGGGGTTGCAGAGTCAGACATGATTGAGCACACATGCATTCAGAAAAAAAAAAAAAAAGCGTTCAAATGCCATTCCTGAAGATATTTTTGAAAACATGCTACACATGCAAAGCTCCTTTGAGTAACATCGGGACTACATGCGTTGGGAGTCCTTGTGTACCACTGGGGATCCGTGATGCCTGGTCCTCTGCTGCCCCGATGGTGGAATCTTCAGAGAATGGTGAAGACTGAGTTGTAGCATATGGGGGCCTGCACAAGGGCTGTGGGACTTTTGGGTTTACATAGAAGCAGTCACAGAGCACCATGTTCTCTGGGTGTGGGGAACAGAACAGAATGTATGTGCATGCTAAGTCGCTTTAGTTGTGTCCAACTCATTGCGACACTATGGACTGTAGCCTGCCAGGCTCCTCTGTCTTTAGGGATTCTCCAGGCAAGAATGCTGGAGTGGGTTGCCATGCCCTCCTCTAGGGAATCTTCCTGGCCCAGGGATCGAACCCATGTCTCTTACATCTCCTGCATTGGCAGATGGGTTATTTACCACTAGAACCACCCAGGAAACCCAGAAACAGGACAAATTTGTTAAAAAAAAATCTAACTCTCCAAGTCTGTACATATTAAGGGAGTTAGTACATCAGAGGCAGAAAGAGAAACTCTTAGGCCAAATACATCTGGGAAACAGTTGAAGAAAAACTTTTTTAAATTGCAGGATGTCTCATAACTTTTGGTATTCTAAAGAAGAAATATTGTATGCAGCATTTTTTTCAAGTGTATTTACTCATGGAAACATTTATTTGGATAGCATTTCTTAAAACGAGTGTTCTGTGGAACACACATCACAAAGAAAAGAAATGGGGTCAAAGAATCCTAGGGATTTTAGAATCTGGTTCCTCATCTTAGAAATCAGGTTATAGATCCTAAGAGAGAAGGATTTTCCCAGGATCACACAGATGGTTTTTGGCTCTCACTGGATGAGAAACCAGGGTATCATGTAGAAAGTAACAGGTCTTAGGAATCCAGGCATATCTGTTTTTATTTCATCACATGGCTCTTGTCACTGCCCCTTTGTACAGGGGTTGAATGCTATTCTCCAGTAAAGCTGAGATGAGGAAAGACACATCATCAGGGGTCAGATTCTGGAGGGGTTCCCATGCCAGATTCTGTTGGACTTTCCCCTGTGGGTTATAGTTTCATCTTGGCCCTTATCACGTGGTGTCACCATTGTCTCCAGCGGCAGATTATATTATTTCACTCACAGTTTTGCTTCTCTTCCTACCTTTGCTATGGTGAGTGAAATCTACATCCCTGTCCCATTGATGTTGGCTTGGCCATGTGTTATGGACTGAACTATATTCCTTCAAAATCCATATGTGGAAGATCTAACCCCTAGTACCTTGGAATGTGACTATATTTGGAGAGAAGGTCTTTAAACAGGTTATTAAGTAACATGAGGTCATTGGGATGGGTGCTAATACAATATGACTGGTGTTCTTATAAGAAGAGGAGATTAGGACACAGATAAGCCCAGAGGAAAGGCCATGTAAAGACTCAGAGAGAAGCTGGCTGTCTGTAAGCCAAGGACAGAGCCCTCAGAAGAAGCCAGCTCTGCTGATACCCTAATCTTGGATCTCTAGCTTCCAGAACTATGAGACAATACATTTCCATTGTTTCAGCCATCCAGTTTCTGACCTGTTGTCACAGCAGCCCTAGTCAACCATCCAATGTTTGAGATTGTGTTTATGATTAGTCAGTTCAGTTCACTCGTTCAGTCATATCTGACTCTCTGACAACATGGACTGCAGGACGCCAGGCTTCCCTGTCCATCACCAACTCCCAGAGCATACTCAAACTCATGTCCATCGAGTTGGTGCTGCCATCCAACCATCTCATCCTCTGTCATCCCTTTCTCTTCCTGCCTTCAGTCTTTACCAACATCAGGGTCTTTTCCAATGAGTCATTTCTTTGCATCAGGTGGCCAAAGCATTGGATTTTTAGCTTTAGGATCAGTCCTTCCAATGAATATTCAGGACTGATTACCTTGAGGATGGACTGGTTGGATCTCCTTGCTGTCCAAGGGACTCTCAAGAGTCTTCCCCAACACCACAGTTCAAAAGCATCAATTCTTCAGTGCTCAGCTTTCTTTATAGTTCAACTCTCACATCCATACATGACTATAGCTTTGACCATATGGACCTTTGTTGGCTAAGTAATGTCTATACTTTTTAATATGCACTCTAGATTGGCCATAGCTTTTCTTCCCAGGAGCAAGTGTCTTTTAATTTCATGGCTGCGATCACCATCTGCAGTGATTTGGATCCCCCCAAAATAAAGTCTGACACTGTTTCCATTGTTTCCCCATCTATTTGTCATGAAGTGATGGGACCAGATGCCATGATCTCAGTTTTCTGAATGTTGAGTTTTAAGCCAACTTTTTCACTCTCCTCTTCCAATTTCTTCTTCCCTTTCTGCCATAAGGGTGGTGTCAACTGGGTATCTGAGGTTGTTGATATTTCTCCTGGCAATCTTGATTCCAGCTTGGGCTTCATCCATCCCTGCATTTTGCATGATGTACTCTGCATATAAGTTAAACAAGCAGGGTGACAATATACAGGCTTAATGTACTCCTTTCCCAATTTGGAACCAGTCTGTTGTTCCATGTCCAGTTTTAATTATTGTTTCTTGACCTGCATACAGATTTCTCAGGAAACAGGTCAAGTGGTCTGGTATTCCCAACTCTTTAAGATTTTCCACAGTTTGTTGTGATCCACACAGTCAAAGGCTTTGGCATAGTCAATAAAGCAGATGTTTTTCTGGAACTCTCTTGTTCCAGACCTTTTTCGATGACCCAGTGGATGTTGGCAATTTGATCTCTGGTTCCTCTGCCTTTTCTAAATCCAGCTTGAACATATGGAGGTTCACAGTTCACATACTGTTGAAGCCTGGCTTGGAGAATTTTGAGCATCTCTTTGCTAGTGTGTGAGATGAGTGCAATTGTGCGGTAGTTTGAACATTCTTTGACATTGCCTTTCTTTGGGATTGGAATAAAAACTGTCCTTTTCCAGTCCTGGAAAACTGCTGAGTTTTCCAGATTTGCTGACATATTGAATTCAACACTTTCAGTGCATCATCTTTTAGGATTTGAAATAGCTCAACTGGAATTCTATCACCTCCACCAGCCTTGTTTGTAGTGATGCTTCTTAATGCTCACTTGACTTCTCACTCCAGGATGTTTGGCTCTAGGTGAGTGATCACACCATCATGGTTATCTGCATCATGAAGATCTTTTTTGTATAGTTCTTCTGTGTATTCTTGCCACCTCTTCTTCTTTTTTTTTTTTTGCCACCTCTTCTTAATATCTTCTGCTTCTGTTAGGTCCTTACCATTTCTGTCTTTTATAATGCCCAACTTTGCATGAAATCTTCATTTAGTATCTCTCATTTTCTTGAAGAGATCTCTAATCTTTCCCATTCTATTGTTTTCCTCTATTTCTTTGTATTGATCACTGAGGAAGGCTTTCTTGTCTCCTCTTGCTCTTCTTTGGAACTCTGCATTCAAATGGGTATGCCTTTCCTTTTCTCCTTTGCCTTTAGCTTCTCTTCTTCTCTCAGCTATTTGTAAGACCTCCTCAGACAACCATTTTGCCTTTTTGCATTTCTTTTTTTTGGGGATGGTCTTGATCCCTGCCTCCTGTATAATGTCATGAACCTCCGCCCATAGCTCTTCAGGCTCTCTGTCTATCAGATCTAACCTAATCTTATGATTTGAAGGTGGTTGTTATGCAAGGGGTCATCCGCAGCCTAAAGATCTCCTATCGTGGGGCTCTGTCATCTTCAACCTGTGGCTTCCATGGTCACTGTGCTTGTCTGCAAAGAGACAGTAGAAGGAGAGGAGCATAGAGGAACACAGTGAAGAAAAGTTTTACAGACTACATCTGGAAGTGACACGTATCGCTTTCACCCACTTCCCACTGGTTAGAACTCAGTCACATGGGCACTCCTAATGCAACGAATGCTTGGAACTGTAGTCTAGCTGTGTACCCAGGAAGAAGAAGAAATGGATTTGGAGATTAGCCAAACAGGCTCAGCCATGTCTCTTAACTACCCCATGGAGTAGGTAGCATGAGATAAAGGAAGTAATTTGCCTCAGATCATAGAGCCAGAAAGTGGCATGCACACTGTATCCCATCTGGCTCGCCTGTCCATGGAATTCTCCAGGCAAGAATACTGGAGTGTGTTGTCATTTCCTTCTCCAGGGGATTTTCACGATCCAGAGATTGAAACTGGATCTCCTACACTGTAGGTGGATTCTTTACCATCTGAGCCACCAGGGAAGCCCCAGATGAAATTTGCACTTGTAAAAGGTAACAGCATTGTTTGTGCCTCCTATCCCAAATCCAGGTCCCAGGGGAGACCAGAGCACCAGTGCCCTGGCCTCGCGTGCAGCATCCTCCATCTGCCAAGGTAGGTTGGCAGACTTGAGGGAGGTGAGGATTCATCTGATGCCCAAAACAACTGCACAGAGTGTATGTCTCTTCCCTAAGACAAAACTTAACCCTGAGAGTGCCCTGATTGGAAAATTGCTCTGGTTTCTACCACAGAGAACCTGATGGCTCTTCCATTTCTGACCAGTGTTTATTTGGTGGCCACCGATTGAGACTCAGGCAAGGTCAGGAGGTCAGGAAAGCATCAGCTCATTCTGGCTGAGATGAGTTGATTGTTAGCTGGAGGAACAGCCTAGACACATCCTCAGAGTGAGAATTCTCATTTTTAATGTTGGTGGCCTGCTCTAATTTTATTTGCAAAATTAAAACAGAATCTTTTTTTAAAAAAAGTTTTTGGGGACTATGTCAGGTCTTAATTGTTTCTCACAGGCTCGGTAGTTGTGGCAGGCAGGCTTCGTTTCTCTGCGCCATGTGGGATCTTAGTTCCCTGACCTAACCCACATCCCCCACATTGAAAGGTAGATTCTTAACCCCTGGACCACCAGGGAAGTCTGTGAGACAGAATCTGACAGAAACTCCAAGTTTGATATGACAGTGGTGTTTTGACTCATTTGTGTTTCTCCTTCCACTGGAAAACACTGATGCTAACTCAGCCCTGTTTAAGCCTGGGGCAATTTACAGTTTTCGTTTCTCACATTAGGCAAAGAGGTGAATTTAGTTGGATTATTACCAAGTCATCTCTTAGGGGGAGCGTTTGCTCTGTGCACGGGAATACCCCTCTGGCTCAGCTCCCTGACACTTGCTACACTCACTTTGGTGTTTCGCTGCTCAATTCTCCTGGGTGGCTCTTATCTCCCTGGAACACTTGCCTTGTTCAAGGGCTATTGCGTTGCTAGAAAACAGGTTCTAATTCTTTTAAGGTGAAACATTGCCCTCATTTACTTTTCATTCGTTCAACAAACATTTATCAAATGCCTTCTAGTGCCAGGTCCCCCAGGTACAAAAGTGAATCAGACAGTCCCTGCCCTCCAAAACCCAGTGTCTAGTGGGGTTGGCCCTATTGTCATGGACACTTGTTCCGTGTGTTGTGCAAAGCCTGATTATCTTATCCTGTGTTCCATGGGCAGTTGAACACACTGAATGAAAATTCTGAACATCATCTTGATTTCCTTAAAATTCTAAAATGTGCTTTCCTAGACTTATACATAAATGTAAATAATTTCCCTTATTATTATAAAAGGTACTTAAGCAGGAAGTGAAGGTGGTATTTCTGGAAAATACACATTACTCAAAAGTGACATGGAATGAATCATGGACTTTTACTGTATTAGCTAAAGCTCTCTGTTAAATAAATTATTGAATACATTAGGAAAGAGCTTAATAGGAAATAGTCTCTATTCTGCCTTTTCCTTTTGTCCTTCCCTCCCTCCCTCCATCACTCCTTTCTTTCTTCCTTTGTTAATTTAACATTTTTGGAAAACCTGCATATTCATGGGGGTTCTATGTCTAGGATATTCCAGTATAGACTAAATTTCCTATAATTTTATTCTTTTAAAATAAGATTTTTATTGAATATTTAACTAAATATGATTTGATTTCTGTACCTTTGTTAAACTTTTCAGGTAAAAGAGCCCACCAAATGAAAAATAAATCCTTACCAGGCCTTGCGCTTCTCTCTCTGGTTTGGACAATATGGCCCCTGGGTGTGGTTTGGATTCAAGGGGAGGCCCTAATGGATAATGTGGGGACACAGATGAGTAGGGCTCAGCCCAGCTCTGATCCAACAGGAGACGGAAGGCGGAAATCCACATCTCTGTCATAAAGGCACGATTTGGTGCATTTACCTTACACCCTCACAACCTCATAGATTTTTCCCAGCCGGTCTTTCAGGAAGAGTGTGAAAAGTGAGGAATTACTTCATCCGCCTAAATTTATCCCTGCACATTTATGTTCAAAACAATCCCTCTTGACAGTGTGTTTCCTAAGAAGGCGCTTTTTGTAGATTTGATAAAATGCAAGTCCCTCAACTCCTTGGGAGCATTTCTGACTTCCTCTGTGGCATATTGCAGGGGTCAGCAAACTGTGGCCATCTGTTTTTGTAGGGCCTGTGGGCTAAGAATGGATTTTGCATTTTTAAATGGTTGAAAGAAGAAAAAAGAGTATTTCATGACTTGAGAAAATCATATGAAATTCAAACTTCTGTGTCCATAAATAAAGTTTTATTGGAACACAGCCATGCTCATTAATTGATGTATTTTTATGGCTGCTTTTGCTACAATGGCAGAGTTGAGGAGTTGTGATAGAGGCCATATGGCTGAGAAGCAAGGCTGGAAATATTTATTATCTGGTCCTTTAAGAAGGCTTGCTAACCTCCTGATATATTGTTTTGTTTGCTAGTGGAGAAAAGTGTAAAAAAAAGATTCTTCACACCTGGCCCCAGAGTCTCTTCTAGAGAAAAAAATTGTCTTTGTTTAGAAAAATCCTCTGATGGACCATTTGGATGTGAAAGAACAGGCTCCAGGTTAGGTGGGAGTAGCACCCAGCAGCTCTGTGAAAAAATGGAGGACTGGGCCCCTGTCCCTGGACCTCCTTGTCCGGATGGAAAGAAGATGACCCTTGGAGTGAAACATATTTAAATTTGAATTCCAGTTCTGTCTGACTTTGGGCCAGTCATTTAACCTTTCTAAGCTTCAGATTCTTGATTTGTAATATGGGAACAAGAATCAAATTGACCTCTCAGGTTTCTGTGAGGATAAAACAAATTAATGTATATAAAGCACTTGGTACGGAGCCTGGCAACCTCTTTTAGCTTTGAGTTACAATAATTATTATTATATTTATAGGATATAGGAGAATTGAATGAACTAATATATGTGAAGTACCTGGAATACTGGCTAGCAAAATCCCCTTTGTGTTCTAATGGGAAACCCCCTGATGTATAATCCTTGTTGGACCCAGGTCTGTAATCCAGTCAGTTCTGCAATGTCAGCAGTGTTCAGTTGCTCAGATGTGTAGAGCAACCAGGGCTGGTAACAGGGATCCCTGGAAGGATGGGGTAGTGTGGCCCTGGATGTGAAGGATGCCAACTACATATTGGCACTTGCCATCTACCTCTACAAGTATTAAATAAAGAACCTCTGCAGCTGCCAACCTTCAAAACCTCCTGAAAAGAGTTCAGGATAGAGATTAGGAAGGAGGCCCTTTGTGCTCTGGGAAAAACTAGCAGAATAGGTCTTCAGATAGATGTTTCTAGAAGATTTTATGAGATCTATTCTTGCATTTCCTCATATCTGTGTGTGTATGTTAGTTGCTCAGTCATGTTCAACTATTTGTAATCCCATGGACTGTAGCCCACCAGGCTACTCTGTCCATTGAATTCTCCAGGCAAGAATACTGGAATGGGTTGTCATTTCCTTCTCCAGGGGATCTTCCCAACACAGGGATCGATCCCTGGTCTCCTGCACTGCAGGCAGATTCTTTTACCATCTGAGCCACCAGGGAAACCATCATATTCAGAAAAGCACTAAAAACATTAGCAGTGACACTTGCTCCTCATGACTGGCAGCAAGCCTCTGCCTAAACATGTGCTTGACTGCCCCTAACCCCCTTCACTAAAGTCATATATAATACTGACCTTCCTACCTCTTTGGAGCAGTTTCTTTCTTTCAAAAAAATACTTCTTTATTTGGCAGTGTTGGGTTTTAGTTGCGGCCTGTGGGATCTTCATTGCGTCATGTGAGATCTGTTATCATGGTGCATGGACTCTCAGACTCTCTAGCTGCGGTGTGCAGGCTTAGTTGCTCTGTGGCATGTGGGATGGTAGTTCTGCAAGCAGGGATCCAACCCGGGTCTCCTGCATCACAAGGCAGATTCTTCACCACTGGACCATCAGGGAAGCTCCTGAGCAGTTTCTCAGAGCTATCTAAAATGCTGTCTTCCAGGCTATAGTCCTCCTTTTGCCCCCAATAAAACTTAATCAACAACTCTCACATTGTGCATTTTTTTTTTTTTTTGAGTTGACAAGGAAGAATGTGCTTAACAACAGATGTTAACACAAGTAGTGTCCTTACCTAGAGCTGACAGTGATTAGAGGAATTCAATCTCAGAGTTTGAAGCAGGAAGAAGTGTATCAGTGCTGCAATGTGAAGTGCACCTAGAAAGAATCTAGTAGTATTGCAGGCTGTTCTCTTGAGTTTCCAAGAGAGTAAGGAATTCCCAGGAAATGGGAATATTTCCCTCCCACAACAGAGGCTAGGGGACACAAAGGAGCATTTTTTTTGGTGATACTGGGTAGGTCAGATCTTTCATCCTCAGCCAAGGTTCTCTATCACCTATGAATTTTTTTTAAATTTAAAATATTTATTTATATTTATTTAGCTGTACCAGGTCTTAGTTGTGGCCCACAAGATCTTTAGTTGGGGCATGTGGGATTTTTTTGTTTTTTGTTTTTAGTTGCAGCATTCAAACTCTTAGTTGTGGCGTGTGGGATCTTGTTCCCTAACCAGGGATCAAACCCAGGCCCCCTGCATTGGGAGCACAGCGTTTTAGCCACTGGACCACCAGGGAAGTCCCCTCACCCACGAATTTAGAAGAGACACTACTGGCTGGCCTATAAGCATATGTTAAATGGTTCACACATTTTGTGTGTGAGTAGTTGTTCAGAGCTTGGATTCTAGAGACAGAATGTCCTGCTAGATTCCAATCTTAGCTCTTCCATTTATTAACAGTGACCTTGGGCAAGTGACTTCACCTGTCTTTGCCTCAACATCTGTAACTCAGGAATAATAATACCCATCAGGCTTTCAGTGATCCCCATCTACAGGTATTCACACTGTTGTGTAGGCCCCTCGTCCATTGTGCCAGAGTCATCTGTGTGACTGAGTACAGCAGAAGTGATGGTATATTGCTCCGATATTATAAAATACACTGTGGCTTCAAAGATACTCTTCCCTGTCTGTACTGTCTCTCTCTCTGTGCTGCTCCTTCTCTTAGGCTAGGGGAAGCCAGATGTCACGAAACAAGGACACTCAGGCTGTCTGTTGAAAGGCTCACGAAGGGAGAAAGAGGCCTGCAAACAACCACATGAGTGAACTTGGAAGTGGATCCTCCAGCCCCAGGTGACGGCAACTCTGGCCAAGAGTTTGATCTTCATGAGAGATCCTGAGACAGACCACCTAGCTAAGCTTCCCTCCCGAATCCTGACCCACAGAAACTGTGGGATGACAAGTGTTTGTTGTTTTAAGCAAATAAATAATGGACACAGTACCTTATAGGGTTGTTAATCTTTATAAAGTTCTAGAAGAATACCTGCTACATAGTAAACACCATGTATGTGTCTGTCAAATACATGCATTTACACATACATACCTAACTGGAGAGGGGGGGGGCGGGGGTAAGTGGAAGGAAAGTGGCCTTGCAGTTGGTCAAAACCCAGTCAAGCCTTAGCTGTTTTAAACTCAAAAGTTCGTGCTTTCTTTGAGGCAGCCTTGCCTGTTTTCACAACAGCCTGAAATAAGGAAGAGACCCTGATTTATATCTCCCGCAGAAGAGAAGAGAGATTGAAATGGTAAGTGCCAGAGAAATTAAAAGTAATTTCGGTTTTTCAATTCATTACTTCTGGAAAAAAATTCGAGCCCAGCTTCATTACTAGTGTTCTGTTTTAGTGCTAATGATAATTGCAAAGGCAGTATTTTAAATTAGAATGTATAAGACCACATGTAATTAACCTGTACAGAAGGGCTGAGACTTCATATTAGACTATTAAATCAATCCCAGCAGAATCACTAATGCTGAGCAATTGATTTGAAAATACTGTAAGGGCAGAGTAAAGAAGCAGGATGCTAATTACCATCCAGGAGAATTTAGCACACTCCTCAGTTATAGTCAGAATGGCAGACTTTTTCCTCTGGCCCTTAACCCACTCAGAACTGAGGATGCAGATCAGGTCAGAATGAATACTTAAAACAATCTGGAGTTTAAGGCAAGAGAGGGTTTTTCTGCCACTCTGTGAGTCTGATGCTCATAAGGGGACTCTCTGACTGCCTGGGTGCTGGAGGACCTGGCTATGTGCATGTTTCAAGCTCCTGGGAGAAAGTTCCAGGAAGAGTCTGCCTGTAGCATCTCCTGATGCAGTGGGCAAGAGCTGCTCCTTCTCCAACTTGCATTTTGTGTACCAATCCTTTACACATTCCTCTTTCAACTCATCTCCTCTCATTTCTACCCTGCAGCACTCATTTTCTTTTTTTTATTCTTCTTCCTTTTTACTGACTCATTCAAGCAAGCAGCAAATACCTACTGGCTTACCAAACACAAAGAACAATGACAACAACAGCTTGTGTTTACTGAGTTCTGGGGGAGAGAATGCAAACTGGTTATCAGAATTCAGCCCCTGCTTCCCCTACAGTAAGATGGCTGTAACAGGCATGTGGCTAAATTACATTTCCCAGCCTTTCTTGCAGTGAAGTATGATCATGTCCCTCTGTGGCACTTGGGACGGGGTGGGGGGTGGGGGTGGTACGATGAAGCGGGGCGGGGAAGTGATGCATGCTCCTTCCAGGCTGAGCTTTAAAGGAGTGGGTATGCATCTTCATTAGCCTCTCCCTTTGCTGCTGGATGCAGATGATAACGTGGCCCTAGCGCCACAAGATGGAGTGAGCCTGGGTCCCTGAATCACCATGTAGAGTTAGATAAATGTCAACCAGGTTCACATTCCTGGGTCTGTCATGTGAACAAGAAATACATTGTGTCTGAGGCATTGTAAATATCAAGGCCTACTTTTGCATCCCTTTAGCTCACCCCTACTATTGTTTACATGCATTTAATCCTTATAACAACCCTATTAAGAATACTATTATTATTCTATTTTACAAAAGAACAAACAAAGGCTCAGAAGATTAAATAACTTGTCTGAGAGCACCCAAATAGTAAATGACAAATCTGGGAGTATTTTAACCTGGCACTGGGCAAGGGACAAAGAAGTTTAAAATGTTGTCTTGTAGCTCTAATAGCCTACAACTGTGGAGGGTTATCTTCTTTATGACCAAGAATTGGAGAACCCAGGGATACTGATTGTTTACAGCTGACATCCATTCCATTTGGTTGGTACCTATGCCATGCTGTTGTCAAATATTTTGAGTATTATTCTGCTTAAGGCAACCGGTGCTTCACTCCTCTGTGGCTGTTGAGGCTCTATGGGGCTCCAGAGTGAAGAGGACAATAACACAGGCAAGAACTTTATGGACTCAGTCTTAGTGATGATTTTGTGGATCTTCCTCCAAAAGCTAGGGAAATAAAAAGAAAAATAAATCAGTGGGATTATTTCAAATGAAAAAGCTTCTGCACAACAAAGGCAACCATCATAAAAACAGAAAAGCAACCTATAGAATGGGAGAAGATATTTGCAAATCATATATCTGGTAAGGGGTTAATACTGAAAATATGTAAAGATTCATACAACTCAACAACAAAAAACCAAACAACCTGATTACAAAATAGGCAGAGGATCTGAATAGACATTTTTCCAAAGAAGACACATGAATGCCCAAAGAACACATGAAAAGATGCTTGACATCACTAGTTATCAAGGAAATGGAAGTCAAAACCATGATGAGGTATCATCCTGCATCTGTTAGAATGGCGATTGAAAAGATCAGGAATAACAAATGTTGGAGAGGATTGGAGAAAAGGAAACCCTTGTACGTTGTTAGTCAGAATGTAAACCGGTGTTGCCACAGTTCACGGAGATTCCGCAAAAAATTAGAAATAGAACTACCATGTTGTTGTTTAGTCCCGAAGTTGTATCTGACTCTCTTGCAACGCCATGGACTGTAGCTTGCCAGGCTCCTCTGTCCATGGGATTTCTTAGACAGGAATACTGGAATGGGTTGACATTCCCTTGTCCAGGGGATCTTCCCGACCCAGGGAACAAACCTGCTTCTGTATTGGCAGGCAGATTCTTTATCACTGAGTCACCAGGGAAGCTCATAGAACTATCACATGATACAACTATTCCAATTCTGGTTATTTATCCAAAGAGAATGAAAACACTAATTTGAAAAGATAAAGATAGCTCTATCTTCACTGTGGCGTTATTTATAATAGCCAAGATATGGAAACAACCGAAGTGTTCATTGATATGAATGGGTAAAGAAGATATGGTACACATATACAATAAATGCTACTCAGTCATAAAAAGAATGAAGTCCTGCCATTTTGTGACAACATGAATGGACCTGGAGGGTATTTTACTAAGTGAAAAATTTGGATGGAGAAAGACAAATATCACATGATTTCACTTATATGTAAAATGAAAAAAACCCCAACAAAACCCAACAATCAAAACCCCCTCAAACCAAAGAATAAACAAAATAAAACAAAAACAAACTCATAGATACAGAGGACAGGTTAGTGGTGATGAGAGGGGAGGGAATTGTAGGGTGGGTGAAATGGGTGAAGGGTGTTGGCCGCTTGGTGATGGTTGGTAACTAAACTTGTGCTGGTGATCAATCTTCAGTGTATACAGATGTCAAACTCTAATGCTGAAAACCTGAAACTCACATAATAAAAATTAAATTTCAAGTAAAAAAAGTTAAAATCTGAACCTTGGTTGGAGATTTTATAGAGGGACAAAGAGAACCACTCTCATCCTGCTTGGACTGGATTTTACTTAGGTCTAATTAGTTTAGGAAAATAGTGCATTCCACATGTGGAATTTAGGGTCAAACTGTTGGGTAATAATAAAACGTTACTTTATTTTGGGACTTCCCTGGTGGCTCAGATGGCAAAGTGTCTGCCTATAGTGCGGGAGACCTGGGTTCGATCCCTGGGTTGGGAAGATCCCCTGGAGAAGGAAATGGCAACCCACTCCAGTATTCTTGCCTGGAAAATCCCATGGATGGAGGAGCCTGGCCGGCTACAGTCCATGGGGTCACAAAGAGTCGGACACGACTCAGTGATTTCACTTTCTTTCACTTTACTTTGCTAGAAGGGTTTTGTGTTGAGGTCTGGTTATAAAGAATACAAATTTTCAACAAAACTCCATGGAGTTGCCTCATTGGTTTCCCTGTGCTTTTGCCTAGATATTTTCATGTTTATAATTTTTGTGACATTTCATAACATTTGAAGCTGGAAAGGATCAGATGCTAATGGGTTAAATTTAGAGGCCACTGTTGCTTGCTTGTATTGTAAGACAAACAGCTTTACTAATAAGGTTTTAAAATACCTTTTAATTATTTGCAGTTGATTAGATGTATCTGAGGAATGTTGCATACAAGTACCACATTAAAGAAAAAAAGTAGGAGAAGAAAAGAAAGAAAATTAAAAAAAGTCTTAGATTCTTTAAAAGAATCTGATGTTACTGTTTATGAAACTTCTTGGCTAAGACCCCACTGAGTTGTGCTTCTCAGTTGTAGCTATTCGCTGATCATCCAGAAAACTTCCGCAGAACTTGGAGATTTGGAGGAAGACAAATGAGAATCCCATCTGCAACTTTCAGTTACCCCCAAGTTGCCAAGATGTCTGGGGATCAAAGTTGAGCAATTCAGTTTTCTTCCTTTGTCTGTCCCAGACTGAAAACCAAAAGCGGGATTTAAGGATTCAAAGAGATTATCACCCAAACAGAATTTATGTTCAGTTTGTATAAACAAGTATCCTTCAGGAAATTAATGAAGCCTGTTGAGCTTTAATATTCGATAGGCCCAAACTTAATGTGTTTCAAGATTTATTTGGGATAGTTCTCACATTGGAGGCATGGTCATTGCTGTGTTCTAACCACCTGCTAAATTAGATAGCCTGTTTCAGTTTGACTGATTTAATGCATTCTCTGAGGTGGGGAAGGGCCACTGCAGCTCAAGCATTTGGACTTTGTTAGATACATGAGTCTTGACTTAGGACTTGTCTCAGAGTGATTTATTGAGCTCTGTTCTTCAATTTCCAGGTTACACCATGGTTCTACACATGTTTCAGAAGACGAGTCTTCCTTATTAATCCAAGTGGGGGATAAAAGCAAGACACAGGAAAATGGAGTCGTACAGTGAAATGGGGTTGAGATGGAGAATTCCAGTTATTTTCGTTCCTTAGCTCCCAGGGCAGCAGGGGATACAGGCTCTATCAGAGGCAACAGGCAGATTCAGTCAAGTTTGTCTTCTAACCTTTTCAAGAACCTATTGGTGCTGTTTTTCTTTAATCTTTCATATTTTCTTCCCTTTTCCCCTTCCCTGCAGGTTAGTTTAACTGAGGTCTGGCTTTAAGCATGGACACTTAGATGTGTCTGGTGCGAATTACACTTTACAACCTTGCACTGAGAGGACAGAAGTCTCAGCAAATGATACGAGCGGATATCAGGTTGGGCCCCACCATGAGAGATGTTGATGTTGGTTACCAGCCTGTCCAAGTAGCAATCCTACAAGTTGGCAGAAGCCTTAAAGCTGGGTTTTCCCAGAATCCTGGGCTCCCACCCATATTCTGTAGAACTTAAAAAATTTCCCTAGCCTTATTATTTGGTTGCAACAACTGCTTTTAGCAAACCATGTTCTGGGATTTATTACAGCTTTGGGTACAAGGTCACACCACGCTAAGAGTGTTATATTTCTGCATTAGCCACAGGGTATATTACAAGTGAGAATTACACAGTCGGTTTGTGGGCATGCTCATTTATCTGCTGGGGCAGGAAACCAGAAGGACTGAGCCTGGTGTGACTGATCTTAACACACCACACTGTCCCAGCTCCTTCTACCCAGTGGCAAACACCTTCCCTAGAGAAGAATATTGGTTCATGAATGAATGAATTTAACTATATTCATGAAGAGCCTATTATACCCTGAGGGACTTTGCTGGGCGTGGGCATATGTTAGGTGAGCAAGATGGACATGATCTCTTTCTTCAGGGAGCTTAGAGTTGAATGGGGGTGTTACACACTCACACCAGAGACCTGATTCCAGCACAGAGGGGGTCATGGAGCCACCATCACATTCACAGGAGGTACTTAGTATAGAGTAGACAGGGAAGGCTTTTCTAAGGGGTGGCGTTTAATCTCCAGCATGAAGGATAAAAGGGTACCATGGTTGAGAAGGGGAGGTCAGGGAGTGAGGGAAAGGGGCAGATGACCTCGGTGAGGAGTGGTGGGGTGGGGGTGGGGTGGGAGGGTAGACAGTCTTTCTACAGTTTCTCCAAGCTCATTTAAAAATCTTAAGAAAATTCCTCAAAGCCTCCATTTATCTGTTAGAAGGTCAATTTCTTTCAGAGGTGTGCTACATCAAGGTTATTTACATAGATTTTGCTGGAGGGAAGGGTATTGCTTATCCAACAGAAAGTAAATCCACGTTTCTCGTGCTTTTTTCTTTTCTTCTCAAGAGTGAGACAACTCAGCATCTATCTTTTTGGAATCTGACTCTGAGCTCCAGTGCCTCATGTCCCTGATTACAGTGGCTTCTAAACCTTGGCTCATCTGAATCCCTTACGTACCAGGATATCCTGTGGGGACTCAAAAGACATCTTATTGTAAGTAATCTCAGACAGTTTCGCCAACTATAAATCAATTCCCAAAGCCTTGAAGCTTTGGGAATATTCCTTCTTGTTTTTTTTCTCATGGAATTATGCAGTTTAGTCCCCCTGAGTATGGTTTAGTAAGATCTCAGAGTAGAAACTTATTGAAAATAATCCCCAACACAACTTCAAACTTTGAACATTTCTGTCAGCAAAAAGCATAAAGTCTAGTTTTCTCCCTGCCCCTCTAATAAATGCATAAATTGTACAGTTCTTTCTTTCCCAAATTTAGGAGAGAATAAAGTGTTATAGGAGAAGGCAATGGCAGCCCACTCCAGTACTCTTGCCTGGAAAATCCCATGGATGGAGGAGCCTGGTAGACTGCAGTCCATGGCGTTGCGAAGAGTCGGACATGACTGAGCGACTTCACTTTCACGCGTTGGAGAAGGACATGGCAACCCACTCCAGTGTTCTTTCCTGGAGAATCCCAGGGATGGGGGAGCTGGTGGGCTGCCCATCTATGGGGTCGCACTGAGTCGGACATGACTAAAGCGACTTAGCAGCAGCAGCACCAAAGTGTTATAACCCTAGGCTGGAGTCATTACTTTTTGTCTCTGTAAGGTCCTGGGATTCACTAAGCCATCACTGAGCTCGTAGGACTTGATGGGTACCTGCTGTGTGTCATGCTCTATGCTAGGCGCTGGGAATATACTGCTGTTCAGGATACAGCCTCAGACTTGGGGTAACTGAGATCTGCCTGAGGAGAGAGACATGCAGAGAATCAATCACAAAATGGAATGACAAAGACAAAGGGAGATATTACACACACACACACACACACACACATAAAAATATAAAATACAGGAATATAGGTTGTTCTTGTACAGTTACCAAGTCATGTTAGACTCTTTGAGGCCCCATGGACTGCAGCATGCCAGGCTTCCCTGTCCCTCACCACCTCCCAAAGTTTGCCAAAGTTCGTGTTCATTGAATCAGTGATGCCATCCAACATCTCATCCTCTGTTGCCCTCTTCTCCTCCTGCCCTCAATCTTTCCCACCTTTGGAATCTTTTCCAATGAGTTAGCTGTTTGCATTTGGTGGCCAAGGTATCGGAGCTTGGGCTTCAGCATCACTCCTTCCAAAGAGTATTCAGGGCTGATTTCCTTTAAGATTGACTGGTTTGATCTTGCTTTTCAAGGGACTCTCAAGAGTCTTCTTCAGCACCACAGTTTGAAAGCATCAATTCTTCAGCATTCCACCTTGTTTATGGTTCAGCTCTCACATCTGTACATGACTACTGGAGAGACCGTGGCCTTGACTATATGGACCTTTGTCAGCAAAATGATCTCTTTGCTTTTTAACACACTGTTTAGGTTTGTATATATATAATATTGTATATTATGTAATATACAGTATATATTATATATGAGTCAGACATGACTTAGCAACTGAACAACAATAAAATATATTGTATATAGGCATATATGTGTAATAGAAGTATACAGATGGAAGAGGGAATCCTTCTGCAGTAGGCTGGAGGAGGCAGTGGGGTAACTTGTTCCTTAGGAGACATGTGGCAGTGTCTGGAGACATTTCTGATTGTCAGACTTGGGGGAGGAGGGGCTACTGACATCTAGGAGGCAGAGGCCAGGGATGTTGCTAAGCATCCTGCAAAGCCCAGGCCAGCCTGCTCCAAAAAAGAGTGATCTGGTCCCAAGTGTCAAGAGTGCCAAGGTTGAGAAACACTGTTTGAGTGTTTAGGGTGCTGTTTGAGTTGGTCCTTAAAGATGACTGGAGTGTGCTAGGCAGTAGCCAAGGAAGGTCATTAAGCTCAAAGGCTTCACTCCATCCCTATCTTTGGGGACCCTGGAGGGGGCAAGACTGAGAAGAGTTGAGGCTCTGAGTTTGAGGGGGTGGTCAGCTCAGAATGGGGGTGTTCCTGGCTGGCTTCAGAGTTGGCTCCGGGTGGGTCCTGCACCCACCATGATGCAGCTCAGGGGTCCCTGGGCAGGAGAATGTGTTTTCTCCCTTTGATGGCAACTCAGAAGGGAGAACTGAGGACTTCATCACTCTCTTGGCCCCAAAAAGGGTGGGTGGTCAGCATGCCAGGGGAAAACAAGAGCAGCGAAGATACCTACCAGAAGAAGTGACTTCACTTGGGCTTGTGGTTTACAACAGTATGTGAGGTGTCAGATCACTGAATACTTAGAGACTTTTAGGTGCTAGCTGTTTCATTAAACCTCTTCTATCCCAAAATCTGGAATGAAAGGACGGTACTATCGAGTCTGCAAAATGTCTTTGGATTGATGCCAGGGAAATGTTCTTAAATGAAATGAAACGGCATTATCTGAATGGTCATTCTGATATCCCCATGTGTGCTCAGTCACTTAGGTAGTGTCCGACTCTTTGCGACCACATGGACTATAGCCCACTAGGCTCCTCTGTCCATGGGATTTTCCAGACAAGAATACTGGAGTGAGTTGCTATTTCCTTCTCCAGGGGATCTTCCCAACCCAGGAACTGAACCCGCGCTTCCTGCATCTCCAGCATTGCAGACAGAGTCTTTTACCGCTGAGCCATCGGGGAAGCCCAATATCCCCATAAGGTTGGCCAAAATCGGTAGAGTAATAAATGCAATGGAGACTCAGAGCCGTTCAGTGCTGCTCTGTTGAGAGTGGAGAGGCCAGAGTCCCAGTCTGGTTGGTAGACCAAGGCTGGGCTGTTGGCTGAACTTGTCGATAGTTGATCAGCTCTGCCCTTTATCCCTCTGACTGCTGTTCTCATGCTGGGCTTTGACTGTTCTCTCATTTATCACCACCATGAGAACACTCCAAGGTATAAGGAGAATGAGATCTCCCACAATACCTCACCCTAAGACAGTTTTTTTCCCCCCTGCAGTTATCCATACAAATCGACAGATGCAAAAATAATATAACTGGCCACTGAGTTCTTTTTCACAGATGATGTGTTTGTCCATGTTTTTGCCTAGACCCCATGAATCATGTTAATGAGTCCATGTTATTCCATCAAGGTGATGTGCCATCACTTACCTGTCAGTTTCCCTCTTTGGTCATTTCAGAGGCTTCCAGAGTTTCAGTATCACAAATAACACTGTAGTGAATATCTTTGTGTAAATAGATCTTTTGCTCCTTTTCAAAGATTTCTTGAGGATACATCATCAACAGTGGGATTAATGTGTCAAAGGCTATGAATGTCTTCATGGATCTCGATATATATTGTCAAATTGCTTTCCAAGAGTGTAGCAATTTACATACCTGACATGAATACATGACTGTAGCTGCTTGGCAAAATATTGCCAGCATTGAATATTATTATTTTACTTTCAAACCTCTTTTGCTGATTTAATAGAGGTAAAAGGATCCCATTAAAGATAGGTAAGCCACCTAGCATGATGCTTGACACATGGTAGTTGTTTTTGCTAGTGTTTCCCTTGCAGCTTTCCTTTGATACCTTTCCTGATCCTTGGATCACAGCCGAGACCTTCTGACTGTCCTGCCCTCCAACTCTCACCCCCTGACCTTGATTGCCATCAGTCTCCAGTGAGTGCCTGGCCTTGGCTTGGCCCAGCTGCATATAAATGTTAACCATTCATGAGAATATGGAGCATCTGGGTTGAGTCCACGTGTATCACAGTGATTAAAAGACTGGTCATATTCATCTCTTGTCTCCTCAATTTATCAACTGTGTGATCTTCAATAAAGTACTGAGTTTTTCGAAGCCTGAGATTGAGATAATGTATGTTAAGCAAGTAACACCATGCCTGGATACAGAGTAAGTAATGTTAGTGTTAATAATAGTAATAATCTATTTTGATAAGTCATGCCAGTCTTCGAGATAGGTGACATTCCTACCCTCATTTTAAAGATGAGATGTTGAGGCTCTGAAAGGTCCAAGTACTTTGGTGGATGTGGACCCTAATGTGGAGTGACCTCTAGCGCCACCCCTTTGCAGCCCTGGGGAGAGGGCCCTGTGGGTGGTAGGAAGAAAATTCATGAAAACCCTTTCTACACCAGTACAGCCAGCACTAACTTACTTTACGTGGTAATGACTGCAGACTACATACATACAACCCTCTGAACCCAAAGTAAATGAGTTTCAAACTGCTTCTTATCTAGAGTCCATAAATGCCAGCAGCCGCTCCAGTGTTACCCAGCCTGAGGGCAAGTAGGGTAGAGGAAGAGTTAGAATGGAAAGAGAGATGAATCTTAACCATTTGTGGTTCACATGTCTTCAGAAAAATTTACAAAAGCATGTGACCACATGAACTGACTGCTTGGGGCCTTGGAAAGAGCCACGAGGAACACGGGCAACACAAGGAACCTTGAAGCTGAAGTCTCATTAGCTTCATGGTACATTAGCCACTGGCCTGATGACTTGACTGGCAGTTAACCAGGAATCGTGTGGGCTAGTTACTTTTGATCACTTGTCGCTTTCCTCTGAATCAAAACTTTGTCATTAGCATAGTTTCAGTCTGAGAGTTACAGCCAGGGTGGAATTACTCTAATTAAGAGGAAAAGAAAAATATGTGGCTAGTCATTAATTTTTCTTGATTAGAGGGTGACCCAGTTTGAGGTTAAGCGAAGAGGACTGAGGTAGTAATTTAGCACTCTGGGAGGCTGGTGGAGATTTTTGTGAGCTGGAGAAGTAACAGCTGGATCCCAAGATTGCCATCTGATCTGAATTCTTAGCTCCTTGCCAAATAGATGTGTACGGGATCTTCAGGAATGGTATGCTGATTTCTACAATGAACTCAAGCAAGCAGAGGGTTGGAGTCTATAAATTGAACGCGATTGACACATCACTCAAGTGGCAATAGAGGAAGTTTTTCCTGTGTGAAAGTATCATATTTTCATATTTTCTTGTTTTGAGGATCCAGGCCTTGACTTGTCAAATTCTGAGAGAGCAAGAATTTGCCGCAGCACTTTCTCAGCACTCCACATCCTCTTTCATGTGGACTCTTTTTAATTCATGTAAGGAGAAATGGGGCAATAAGATTTGGTAGAAGAGAAGGAATCGGTCATCTAATCTAGTCTTACTGCTTCAGTAAAATCCATCCACGTTATACCCCATCAGAAATGCCCCAAGAGTCATGCCACAGAGTCATGAAGGGAATGTAGTTTTAAACAAGTTCTTTTTGTGAGATCCACTCAATAAGTGTTTACTGAACGGCAACTTTCTAATTTCTGTAGTTAATTTCAGTGAAGAAAGTGGACAAAAAACTCTGGCTTTGGGAGCTTACAGCTGGGAGTAGAGCAGAGAAGATAAACAAAAGAAATAACTAAATCATATGTTTTAGATGGTGATAATTGCTATGGAGAAAAAGTAAAGTAGAGGAGGGAGATGAGGAATGTGTGCGTGTGGGCACTGGGGGGTGGGGTGGGGTGGTGGGAGGGTTGCAATTTTAAAAGGGCTGATCGGGAAAAGACTTGTCCAGAAGGTGACGTGTGTGTAAAGCTTTAGAGGACACGAGAAAGTGACCCTGTTGGTGGTATCTGGGAAACGGTGTGCGGAGGGGACAGGGGTGCAGTTGGGCCCAAAGCAGCCATGTGCTGGGGTGCTGCAGAGATGAAGTTGGGGGTCAGCCATGGGGCCAAGGGCATGGGGCCTCCAGGGCCCTGGGTGAGAGCTTGGGCTTGGACTCTGAGTGAAGTGGGGAGCCCCTGGTGGTGACCGAACAGAACTTCTATGAAGGAAGCCCAGGGCTCTCGGCGGCCTCTACTAACTGAGCTGCATGCACCTTTTACAGACTGTGATGGGGGTGAAATGGGCCCATGTGTGGAGCACTCCCAGTGTGGGTGGGGCTGACTCAGAGTTAGGCTTCACAGAATGGAAGCCGTTATTAGGGCCAACAGTCAGACACTTTATACCGAGGTATAAATTATTGACTTCAGGTATTCTCTCTCTCTTTTTTTAAATATGTATTTATTTAACTATACTGGGTCTTAGTTGTGGCATCGGGGATCTTTAGTTGCAGCATACAGGGTCTAGTTCCCTAACTAGGGATAGAACTCGGGCCCCTTGCCTTGGGAGTGTGAAGTCCTAGGCACTGGGCCACCAGGGAAGTCCTGACATCAAGTACTCTCTTTAAGGCAGATTTGAAGGTGGCACACATAGAGAGTTTGAGTCATTGAAGAGAGGAAGGGAGAAGGGAGGAAGTGAAAGTGAAAGTCACTCAGTCGTGTCCAGCTATTTGCAACCCCACAGACTATACAGTCCATGGAATTCTCCAGGCCAGAATACTGGAGCGGGTAGCCTGTCCCTTCTCCAGGGGATCTTCCCAACCCAGGGATCAAACCCAGGTTTCCCGCATTGCTGCTGCTGCTGCTGCTGCTACTAAGTCACTTCAATCATGTCCGACTCTGTGCGACCCCACCTTGCAGGCAGATTCTTTACCAGCTGAGCCACAAGGGAAGCCCAAGAATACTGGAGTGGGTAGCCTATCCCTTCTCCAGCAGATCTTCCTGACCCAGGAATCGAGCCAGGGTCTCCTGCTTTGCAGGTGTATTCTTTACCAACTGAGCTATCAGGGAAGCCCGAGGGAGGAAGCAGCCCCAAAAAGGGGGGCAAAGAGAAATTGGGCTGCTCCACACCTGCACTGTTCTTATCACATGTTTTCCAAGGGCCGATGCCGATAGCCTGTTTGGAGCTTCATGCTACTCAGAAGTCCTTCTACTATATGGAGTATTGTGTAGACCTTGTTATCAAGTGTAAACTTCATAAATCAGTGTTTAAAGAGAGAATAAATGGCCCAGTTTGCAGCATCTTTACTGAGCTAGTCACAGCAGGTACCCCCGTCCCCTCCCCAGAGCAATTGAGTCACCGTTGACTGGAGGACAGCTGGAAAAGGATTGATGTCTCCAAGATCATGGCTGAGCACCAGGAGCTTGCGATGATAGTTATTATACCTTGGTTCTCTTTGAGTCTGAATGCCTGTTGGGATCTGTCAGCTTCTAAGTTTCATTTTAAGGGCGAAGCGGCAGGAGTTACAAGATGTGGAGGTGCCTCTGGGCTGGTGGGAAAGGCTGTCTGGGCCCCCAGGGAACACACACCTTCCTCTTTCATCTGCAAAGGCTCCCTTGGCCCTGGGGACTGCACATTTTGGAGAGATGTAACTTCATAATTTTTTTATGGTCTTCGGCTGAGTTTAAGGAAGAGGTGGCAGCTTGTAAAATTTTTATTTATGGCGTGGTTTTTAGAATTCAGTGTTTGCAAATACTAGCAAGATGGGATTTATGAAAATGGTGGCTATTTTAATATGTTATCCATGCAGTTTCAAATGTTACCCTGATGGAGATCTTAGGATTTGGCTGCAGCAGATGACATCCTGGGAGCTGCTTGTCCTCAATGGACACTTTACCGAAATTGTTAGGCCTTGCAATTGAAAGGCTGAAGACCATGCATTCAGCTTGTAACTCACATATAGGTTTCAGTTTGACTGAAGAAAGTGCTGTTTTGCTAGGTCTATTCCTAATTAGTAATTTGATTCAGGTTTATTAACATTGTCTAGTGGCTGTTTTTGCCTCCTTAGCCTTCTTTAACCTGTTAGCTTTGAAATTTGAAGTCACTATCTTAAGTGCGTAGTCTTTTTTCCTTGAGGAAAGTTTCTTACATGGAAAGGTGGTAATGCACAGTTATTTGCAGTTGGTATTAACAGGTGGAACAGGGGCCAGGAGTTGGAGTAGAAGTTGTGATGGTGGGCATTACACCAGTCCCCAGAGACTGCTGCTTGTTGCTGCACATGCAGTGTTGGGCTGACTCATTAAACCAAAGTCTTGGGCCAATATGTGAACATAAAAACCTACCTAGACTATTTTTGAAACTTGAGCTGCCTTTTGCAAAAGAGGTCTTGCATTTATATTCTTAAGGGAAATACTGAGTGTCTATGAGCCATGGATCATTTTAGAGAGATTCTATGTGACAAGAGAAAAAAGACTGTCATATATTCAAGTTTTTCAGAAATGTATAGAGAAGCCCAGTGATAGAAATAATCAATAGTTCCCAGAATGGGAACTGGTGTTCCTTAAAATGGGGCATATTTGAAAAGAGGAACCTAGAAAAAAAATTCATTAGCCTGATGATGGATTTCCCCAATGCGAACCACAGTGTAGCAGAAGTATTGGAAGAAAAGTAACTCCTGAGTGGAAAGGAGGTTGTCGCAGGGGTCCAGAGTCTCTTAGGAGACATTCTCAGAGGCCTTCAGGAAGCAGAGACCATACACTCGAGCTTGAGCCCAAGTAGCTGGATCACTGTGACCTCTGTAAGGTCTTAGCGATTTAGTGAGGAGCTCAGATGTGGGTCAGAATCCTGGCTTCAGCCCTGGCTGATCACAGGACCTTGGTTAAGTCATTCAGTCTCTCTACATCTGGAAAATGGGGATAACGGGCATGTGTTGCTCTCAAGGGGGGCTTCCCTGGTGGCTCAGTGGTAAAGAATCCATCTGCCAATGCAGGAGATGCAAAGGTCTGGGAAGATCTCTTGGAGAAGGAATGGTAACCCACTCCAGCATTCTTGCCTGGAGAATTCCATGGACAGAGGAGCCAGGTGGTCTACAGTCCATGGGGTCACAGAGTTGGAGGTGACAGTGACTGAACACCACCACCACTCACTCTCAAGTGGTTGTTGGGGTGAAATGAGACAGTGTGTGTATGTGGCCCAGTGTGTGTCAAGAGGCACGTCCCTTCTAGCCTTAGCCCCTTGGAGCACAGCCAGTCACCTCTCATTTTTAGGGGCTGTTCTCAAGAGAGATAGAATAAGTCAGCCTGCCTAGGAGATCTTTGTCCTTAACTTGGAGATGTTTGTCTTGAAAAGGCACCTCTGTCTTTCCTTTGGCAGAACTCGGCACCTGTGATTATAAGGAGAGCCTTGTGCTTGGGCTTTGCTGAGTGTCCCAGCTCTCAGGTTCCTCCTTGGTTTCCAACAGACAAATATTCATGCTCCCCTAGGGCCTGGGAGATGAATTCTGAGACCGGAAGTGCACAGGGGATCACTGAGATCCCGGGCAGCTCTGGAGGATGGGTGAGTGTGGGATGTTGTTTTCACTGAGTGGTTCCTCTGGTCTCCTTAGTTCTGCTTGAGGGATTAGGAGCCCTCTTTAAAGGCATCATCAGCTATCCCTGGTGAGGTGTGATCATCTGGTCTAGCCTTCTGTTGCTTTAGCATCACCCTCCATCCCCTGCAAGGCTTTCCATGTGGCATAGTGGTAAAGAATCCACCTGCCAATGTAGGACACAGGAGATGTGGGTTCAATCCCTGGCTCGGGAAGATCCCCTGGAGAAGGGCATGGCAACTCACCCAGTATTCTTACCTGGGAAGTCCCATGGACCGAGGAGCCTGGTCGACTACAGTCCATGGAATTGCAAAGAGTCAGACATGACTGAGTGACCAATCACATGTGACATCCTGCAAGTGGGTCGTGGAAGCTGCATCTTGCTTTGTAGTGAGTGACATGAGGAGTTAAAGTATGCTCACATGTAGTGAGTGGGCACAGCAAGGAGTTAAAATATGAGCAACAAAGAAGTAGCCAAGAGTTAAATACTGAAAGGCATAATTCTGAGTTGTTTTATAGGCAGAGAGTAGATGCTTAGATGTATACTGTTGAGTTCTGGGTTGATTTTCCTTCTCTGCCGTTCTTCACTCCTGTTGGTAAGAAGAGGTAAAGAAATTTTTTTTCTGATTTCATCTCCCCATGAATTTAGTTTTTTCCTCCCAAAAGCACACAATAGTCTAAGGTGGGGTAGAGATTGTGTTTAGAAATTCTGTATATGCCTTTCCTTCCCCCACAAGATGGGTGAAATGGGAGTCCCCAAACCAGGTTCTTCTGTGTATTCCTGCCACCTCTTCTTAATATCTTCTGCTTCTGTTAGGTCCACACCAATTCTGTCCTTTATTGTGCCCATTTTTGCATGAAATGTTCCCTTGGTATCTCTAATTTTCTTTAAGAGATTTCTAGTCTTTCCCATTCTATTGTTTTCCTCTATTTCTTTGCATTGATCATACCAGAAATGGTATGGACCTAACAGAAGCAGAAGATATTAAGAAGAGGTGGCAACAATACACAGAAGAACTATACAAAAAAGATCTTCATGACCCAGATAACTATGATCACCCACCCAGAGCCAGACATCCCATAATGTGAAGTCAAGTGGGCCTTAGGAAGCATCACTAAAAACAAGGCTAGTGGAGGTGATGGAATTCCAGTTGAGCTATTTCATATCCTAAAAGAGGATGCTGTGAAAATGCTGAACTCAATATGCTAGCAAATTTGGAAGACTCAGCAGTGGCCACAGGACTGGAAAAGGTCACTTTTCATTCCAATCTCAAAGAAAGGCATTGCCAAAGAATGTTCAAACTACTGCACAATTGCACTCATCTCACATGCTAGCAAAGAGATGCTCAAAATTCTCCGAGCCAGACTTCAACAGTATGTGAACTGTGAACTTCCATATGTTCAAGCTGGATTTAGAAAAGGCAGAGGAACAGAGATCAAATTGCCAACATCCATCGGATCATTGAAAAAGCAAGAGAGTTCCAAAAAAACATCTATTTCTGCTTTATTGATTATGCCAAAGCCTTTGACTGTGTGGATCACCACAAAACTGGAAAATTCTGAGAGAGATGGGAATACAAGAACACCTTACCTGCCTCCTGAGAAATCTGTATGCAGGTCAAGAAGCAGCAGTTAGAACTGGACATGGAACAACAGACTGGTTCCAAATTGGGAAAGGAGGACATCAAGGCTGTATACTGTCACCATGCTTATTTAACTTATATGCAGAGTACATCATGAGAAATGCTGGGCTGGGTGAAGACCAAGCTGGAATCAAGAATTCTGGGAGAAATATCAATAACCTCAGATTCGCAGATGACACCACCCTTATGGCAGAAATCAAAGAAGAACTAAAGAGCCTCTTGATGAAAGTAAAAGAGGAGAGTGAAAAAGCTGGCTTAAAATGCAACATTCAGAAAACTGAGATTACGGCATCTGGTCCCATCACTTCCTGGCAAATAGATGGGGAAACAACGGAAACAGTGAGAGATTTTATTTTTTTGGGGGGGGGGGGGCTCCAAAATCACTGCAGATGGTGACTGCAGCCCTGAAATTAAAAGACACTTGCTATGAAGAAAGCTATGGAAGAAAAGCTATGACCAACCTAGACAGCATATTAAAAAGCAGAGACATTACTTTGCCAGCAAAGGTCCATCTAGTCAAAGCTATGTTTGTTCCAGTAGTCATGTATGGATGTGAGAGTTGGACTATAAAGAAAGCTGAGTGCCAAAGAATTGATGTTTTTGAATTGTGGTTTTGGAGAGGACTCTTGAGAGTCCCTTGGACTGCAAGGAGATCCAACCAGTCCATCCTAAAGGAGATCAGTCCTGAATATTCATCAGAAGGACTGTTGCTGAAGCTGAAGCTTCAATACTTTGGCCACCTGATGGGAAGAACTGACTCATTGGAAAAGACCCTGATGCTGGGAAAGGTTGAAGGCGGGAGGAGAAGGGGACAACAGAGGATAAGATGGTTGGATGGCATCACTGACTCGATGGACATGAGTTTGAGCAAGCTCTGGAAGTTGGTGATGGACAGGGAAGCCTGGCATGCTGCAGTTCATGGGGTCACAAAGAGTTGGACATGACTGAGCAACTGAACTGAACTGAACTGAAGCCAGGTTCTCTTCATATAAAGTCTACCATGAAGGGCAAACAGAAGGCATGACCAGAAGCAGTGTCCTCATTGCTTTTTCCTTTTCACCATTCTTCTCAAAGGTCTCATGTTCCAAGATGTGATCAGGGCACAGCAAATCCCAGCAGTCTCCATGCTCTTCCACACCATAACAAACTGAAGGAAGGGGCAAAGAACAGGGGAGCAGGACAAAAGGTGATGGTGAGTGATTGGCTCCTGTCCCTCTGCCCACCAGATCCCACTCCTCTGCACCCGGGAACACCTTCTTGAGGCCTGGACAGTAGGGAGCAGGGAGTCCAGGGCACTAGAAACCTTTCTGTTAAAAAACTGAGTTTAGTCCTTTGAAAGTGGGAAATGGTTTCAAAAGAAACCACCCTTATGGCAGAAATCAAAGAAGAACTAAAGAGCCTCTTGATGAAAGTGAAAGAGGAGAGTGAAAAGGGTGGTGGAAAGAATGGTTTCACTTTCATCAGGGTCAGACTGGAGAGCCTACAACCTTAACAGAACTTTAGAATTTCAGAGCCAAATGGATTTGTCCAATTTCATTTTTCCAGGGAGGGATGGAAGGCCCGGGGAGACACAGTGGCTTCCGACATGTACCATAGCACTCTCCTTGTGCTATACCTGGAGATACAGTGAGGATCTGACATGTGGGCTGTAGAGAAATAAAAATGGGCAGACTCAGAACCAGAATTCTTTGTTCCTTTTATAAGGAGGTGATTACTTTTGTTTCACTCACACATCATCTTGGTGGTTTAGTTGCTAAGTCGTGTCCGACTCTTGCGACCCCATGAGCCTGCCAGTCTCCTCTGTTCATGGTATTCTCCCGGTGAGAATACTGGAGTGGGTTGCCATTTCTTTCTCCAGGGGATCTTTCCGACCCAGGAATCAACCCCAGGTCTCTTGCACTGCAGGCAGTTTCTTTACTGACTGAGCTACGGTCAGACTGAGAACCAGAATTATTTGTTCCTTTTATAAGGAGGCAATTACTGTTGTTTCACTCACACATCATCTTATATGTGGGAAAAAGTCTTTAAAAACCAAATTTGATCATTCATAGCTGAATCTCTGTTACCTGCTTAGTGGAGAAGATCAATAAATGCAGTTTGATGGGAAAGTTCTGAGGCTGGAAGTGAGAGGGGAGGAGTTAGAAGACCTAGGTCAAGTCCCAGGTATATCATATGTACCATGAATGGTTGGGCTGGATACTTTCTAAATCACATGATAAGGCTAAAGTTCTGGAACTTCATGATTGCACAAGCAGCATTAGTTAGGACATAGTTTCTGCTGTCTGAAACAGAAGTAAAAAAATAGCAGTGGTTTAAAAATATCTGCATATATTTCTTACATAGAAGGTCAAGTTGATATGGTGGCTTTGCTCTCTGACATTATCAGGGAACCCAGGCACCTTGTCGGTTGTTGCTCTGCCAACCTTAGACTGTTCCCACATCTTCATAGTCCAAGGTATCTGGCCACCTTGTTCACGTCCATGTTCTAAGCCAAAGAACGAAGGATGGAGAAAGAAGGGAGGGAGAACCCCTTTCCTTTATGAGGCTGGCTGATAAGTTGCACTTAGCTCTTTTGCTGAAACCTCAAACCCTGTTGGCCAGAATATAGTCCAATAGCCATACCTGGATACAAGAGAGCCTGAGAAAAGTCACTTTTATTCTAACTGGCCAACTGCTTAACTACAAGTTCTAGTTTTGTAGGAGAAGAAAATAGAGTTTGGGGATAACTATCAGTTTTTGTCATGCATCACGTTCGAGACAGTGTAGAGGACAGGATCTCCTATTGCCTGCATTGGTGCTCAGTGAGGCATGGGGGGATCCAGGTGGGAAAGTCCCTGATATCCTTGACAAAAGCCCAACTTGGAGGAATAACTGTGGGTCTCGGAGACCTGGCTGCTCAAACTCTATTATTCAAATAAGTGAGCAATGGTTAGAAACTCCTTGTGGGAGAATGTGCCCAGTCCCTTACATTCCCCTATCTCTGAGCTTTACTTCTTGCTCTCCAGCATGGGGGGCAATGGTAGCCATGTTTGTACCTAACACACATGTAGCCGTGTTTCCCATCAGGGGCCACAGACTGAAACGGGTGTGGACACCTGAGCTAGGCTGGGCCCTCGCATCCTTTCTCTTGGGCATTCGGAGCTGTAACTGAGAGGGTCCTGTTAGTTGGGGCCCATTTGCTTGAGCTTGAGTGTTATCAACTCAGAAGTGGTGAGCACCATCTTTTGTCATTTGTGTGGGGAAATCAGAGAAAGGCAGTCCTCAGACAGAGAAGGATGAGACCAGTGTTTGGAGAGAGCAGCTCCCAAGCACTGTAGGGCCTGAGAGAGAAACTGGGAGCCGGTGGCTGATTCTTGTTGGTGCCACGGTTTCCCACAAGGTTGAGATGCATTCACTCCTGTTGAGTTTATTAAAAATACATCATGTATTTATAGACAGAGCTTTTTTTTTTTTTTTTAAAAGAACTTCTAATCTGACCAGTTTTCTTTCTTTTTTTAAAAACAAACCTTAAAATCTCATGTATCATTTTAGCAGCTAATGGCTTGCAAATTTCAATTTTCTGCTTGTCACTAAGAGTGACAACTCAGAAGGGACTATATAAATTGATTCACCTAGCCAAACTTATCCAAAGTGGGGAAGCTAAGTAGGTCAGTCAGTGGAAACCAAAAACCACGGTGTCTTTTCCCAAATAAAACAGCAAGAGATCCACATAGGAAGGGATGAAACGCTGTGCATTTGTTCAGAAGGGAGACTAAAAACAACCCCTCTTTGTTT
The DNA here is from genome assembly GCF_033118175.1 of Dama dama. Taxonomy (NCBI): domain Eukaryota; kingdom Metazoa; phylum Chordata; class Mammalia; order Artiodactyla; family Cervidae; genus Dama; species Dama dama. The sequence continues at coordinate 27,181,698 of NC_083688.1, read as the reverse complement.
TTAAATATCTCCCTCTCTAACTTCAGGGAATGTGGTTTTGAAAAAGATCATATACGTTGGTCTTAGAGGACAGAACTCACTCTACATTTATAACTTGACTTCAAAGGGAAGAAAAAAAGATAGGCAAGTCATCAACTTGCTTAAATAAAATTTAAGAGTGGAAATTCTGATGAGGAATAGAGTCCATGCTGTGAAACTCCCCATATGAAATATGAAATCCACTAACAGAAATATGTTAGTGTAAGAGTTCCACTAACTGGAACCTAATTAATCAGAGCTTTTGATGATTATCATTCTTAAAGCCTTCTTAAATCAAGGATATAATAAAACAAATGAAGTCCTTGGGAGTGTCATAACTTTAAAATAGGCTTAAAAATTGTTTTTACTTCCAGTACTTATCTAGAGCCAGGGAATTGACCAAATACTTGCATTTTAGAGTTAGTAAGACCTTAAAGGCGGTCAAGTGTATGGGTTTTCATCCTTAGCTGCATATTACAGCCCCTTGGGGAACTTTTAAAAATCTGGATGTTCAGGCTATACCCCATACCAATTAAATTTAAATCTCTGGTTGGGGGGATACTGGGCATCCGTAGTATAAAAAAATCTCCAGGTGATTCCAGTGGGCAGTCAAGTTGGAAAACCAGGGATCTTCTGTAACTGTCCCCAGAAAGGAAGTGATCGAGTCAGATTGCCAGCGGATGCAGAACCAGGACTGTCATTGAGGACTTTCCAGACTAGTATGGCCTCTTCCTCATTGAGCCACACAGGCTCCCAGCTTCACAGGGAACCCCACTCTGAATGCTAAGCTCCTGTGACTTTGATATGTCTCCCAGCCACCAGAGATCTTATGAAGTCCAGGTGGTGCTGATGTTGCTGGTCCGGGTACCACACTTGGGGAACCCCTGCTGTAAGCGCCTGAAGGGCTCTCCCTTCACCCATAGGCACACCTGCCGAGCACCCAGGGCAGAGATTTGGACTCTTCTCATCCTCACTCCAGTACACAGTCACTGTATGTTGCAGTATCTCCTGTTTCCTCCAAAAGCCTGTGAAGCTGCTCTGTTCACTCAGAACCTAAGAACCATCCACAGATGAGGTGTCCTTTCAAGGGATTCTATAGCCAGTGTGCTTTGCTGAATTGCAGCATTTGGCTGCATCATTCCAGAACAGGTTTTTTTCCTTTGTTAGCATATCCCCGAGAAAGTGGAAGATGTGCTTCATAATGGGCAGCACTAAGGAGGTTAAAGTTCATTGACAAGGACCATTGTTTAGGCAGGATGAGTGCCTGAGCTCTGCTTATCAGTCTACACACGTGGCCCGTGATGGAAAAACTGACAGGTGGCAGAATGAAACCCGGGTACCTGTGGAAATCCAGGCCTAATCCCATCCCATAAAACAAAGTGGAAGATAAGTGAAAACGGTTGAAACCTGAAAGCAGATGGCTGAGTTCCTTCACACTGGGCTGTAAAGTGGGACCTTTGTGACAGAGTATTTATGGGTTTGGGGAAACCTGACAAGGTGTTAGTGTAAATGCCAAGAAATATACAGAACAGTGATTTTGTTATTTGAACACATCTCATGGTTACTGCAGCTTTGGGAAGATGGAGAAAGATAGCCGCTCTGTCTGATGTGTGTGTGCAAGTTAGTTTAGCTCACATTACTATAAGCAAGGCTGACTGGGTGGATGGGGAAAAGGGCTGCCAAGGGAAATTCCTTGCAAACGCAAATAGAGGCAAGTCAACCATTTGGTTCCCAAGGGAGTCAATGTGGGGGTTTGGGAAAGGGGGCTTGGAAGTTTGGGCTGTAGTGTTCTCCTTAAAGAGCTGCCCAAACCAACTTGGGTCCAAAAAGCCACCAACTAAAGCAAGTATATTTTGACTATCTCTGTTCCAGGGCATTCTGCTGTTCTATGAGGCCACAATGCCATAATATTTTTGCATTGTGCATTTTAGCATCAGTACCTGGAGCAATGCTGTGTTCTTTGTATAGGTATCAAGCAGTGATTAATATTATCACTGGTCAACCGATAATTCCTCATCTTTTAAGGTTCTATCCTTGCTCCTGGCCTGACCCATAGAGTCCTTTTGCTAGATAAAAGGAATTTTTTTAATAGGCAAAGCAGTAGCTAACTGGACATTTGAAAGCTATTCTCTCTGAAAAGAAAAAAAGTCCCATATGTATTATTTATAAATCCATTTTTAAAATCCAAAGAGCCCTTTCTAATTGTAGTGCTGAAACAAGCCTTCAGAACTGTGGCTGGGGGGGAGGGGCGGCCCTTTGTCTCCCATCCGAAGAACACGTGCTCTCTGTTTCAAAGTGGGTGAATCAAGCAGGAAGATTTTCAATTGTTGTTTAAACCAAGTGGACCCCTTGGATTTTCCTGGAGCTTGTCGGAATTCTATTTCTGGGAAACTGCATGTGATAGAGAAAGACAGGGAGAGGGGAGAGAGGAATCAGAATGAGAAACATGCAAAGGGAAAACAGATGTCTGGAAGTCACATGCCGGGCCCCTCGTGTGCAGCGTGTTCGGGTAAACGGGGCCGAGTGTGGAGCAGCAGCATGGGACATGAAGAGACCCCGTGAAAGGAAGGAGGCAGTGGTCCTGGAACCCCCTGCTTGGGGATGCTCGACCTGCCGTGTCCCAGACTTCAGACAGCAACCGCAGCTGCCTTCCCACCTGGGGGTGGTGGTGGGGCTAGCAGTGTGTCCTGATGTAAGGGGAGTGAAGGCCCCCTAACTTCCCACCCTATTCCCCATGGAGTTTTTCCAGGCCCCAGGATTCCCCTGGCACAGGCTGGTCCTCCAGTGAGACTCTGCCCACTGCTGGGCAGCGCCCTTCGCCTGAGATTACCTTGCCTGCTTCCACTGTTGAAATTCCCAACTGTTCTCAAATGCATCCTGTCCCTTCATAAGAGGCTCCCTGCCAAGTGGCAGATGCCAGGCTCAGTGAAGCCAGCAGCGGCTCTCCATGCAGACCTGCTGTTCTCAACAAGTGGTCCCTGGAAACTTGTGTGTGTGTTCTGTCTCTAAGTTGTGTCCAACTCTTTGCGACCCCATGGACTATAGCACGCCAGGCTTCTCTGTCCTTCACTCTCTCCCGGAATTTGTGCAAACTCATGTCCATTGAGTAAGTGATGCTATCTAAATGCTTAGACTCTGGATCTGCCCTGGGAGTGGGCCAGCACCTTCTGATTTTAGAAGCCCTTCAGATGACTCATGCTGAGGTTTGAGAACCACTGTTATAGACTCTTAGGAGCCATACTTGTGTTGGAGCAGAGAATGTCATCTCTGTGAACAGAGGTGAATTTCTTGGTGGGAATTTGGGGAACTGTGGCAAGTCAGTGGAAGAGGTAGAACTTAGGGGTGCAGCTGGTCCCCCTTTAGGCCTCTAGGTGGCTTCCTGTTTTGCCCACATGGGAGACTCACCCTTGGCCATGTTTGGTGGAGTTGGCCTTGGGTAGGTGTTGTTGCTGCTGCTAACAGGGTTATTCTTGCCTTAAGGGAGCAGATGGCTCAGCCCACCCCCTCCCATCTCTCCTCTTTATTATCCAGCAGGGTTTGGATGCATCTTCTGTTGGGGCTGTCTTTTCTTTTCTGGAGTGGTTCTCACTCTTCCCCGACACTGTACCAACACACACACACACACACACACACACACACACACACACACACATGCACACACACACAGGGCATCCCTACATGCTCTTTCTTTTCTCCTGGGAGATGAGCCCAAGAGAGGCAGGCAGCAGAGTTTCTTTGATGAAAACTCTGTAAAATATTGCTCACAGAGCTGCTTTCCACATGTTCTGGCTGTAGAATTTCCAATTGCAGATTAAATAGTGCATGTGTCTATTTAAATTAACTCCTCCTTGCTTTCAATTCTAAGTCGACTATATGGTGTTTCTGACCTCCGCTTGCTGCTTGCATGCCAATGCTGATTTAAGAGGTGTATTTAGCCGAGTCTTCGGCTGGACCCCTCTGGCCCATGGTGATCTCTCCCTCTGTGGGACCTGGGGTTGGGGTTTGGGTTCTTGGTTGTAAGGGCCAAGCCTCCATTGGTTCGCCTGTACATTCTGGGTCTTCTTATAAATGTAAATAGAGGAGGCTGACTATACCCTCTTCATTCCATATCCCTCTCCCTGGCAGGAGAAAACACAATCTTATCCTGACCTTTCTAGAAGGTCAATCAATCCCAGTAACCAAGGGACAGCCTTCAAAAGGTACAAAGGCTTCTCTCCTGAATTTTTCTCCCAGGATGGAGCTGAGAAGAACCCCAGCCCCCCACCCACCCCGGCCCATACTGCATTTTGAGGGGGATCATGCTGGGGAAGGATTAAGTTTCCAGGAACTTTACATAGCCTTATCCTGTGTTATCATTCCTTGATGCAATTTATCCCAACACGTCAATAAAGAACTTCATAAATACCTGCCCATCCCTGTGTCGAAATTTTGGGGAGACCGAATAGACAGAAGGTAAAGGAGTAGGGGACTCCTTGCTGATTTTGGTGAGGAGGGCCCATCCTAACTGTTGAATGACCTACATTCAAGCTTAGAGGTGGCCCTGGGAGGAGCTGGAGAAAGACCGCAGGTTGGGAGGAGAGCTTCTCAGTGGGAAATCCGAGAGGAGCAGTCCAGGCAGCCTATGGGTCATGGATCTCTGGGTCCTAAGGGAACAATTGCTTGGAAATCCAGGCAGAGTCATAGAGCCAGCCTCAGGGAGGGTCGGATTGGAGGCTGGACCCAGAGGCCCCAAGGTTGCTTTGGGGACCACAAGGGTTTGTGAACTTGGCCCTTTGTCCCATCACTTATTTCAGGGACTCTTCTCTCCACTTGTCTGTGCCTTAGTTGCTTTCTCTATTGACCTTTCTCCCCAGCATTCACTCTGAAGAGCTTTGTTTACCCCTCTAGATCCATTTCCCCTTCTTCCCTACCCTGCTCTATGGGCTTCCCTGGTGGCTCAGCAATTAAAAAAAAAGAACAACAAAAAACGACAATCCACCTGCAATGCGGGAGACTTGAGTTCGATACCTGAGTTGGGAAGATCCCCTGGAGGAGGAAACAGCAAGTATTCCACTCCAGAACTCTTGCCTGGAAAATCCCATGGACAGAGGAGCGTGCCGGGCTACAGTCTCTGGGGTTGCAAAGAGTTGGACACAACTTAGCAACTAAATGACAAGCCTGCTCTGTGCCCTGGGAGGCACATAGACCATTAAAAGACAGAAATGGAGCATTTTAAAAACTTGCCAGGTAAACGAACAACATTCCAGTGAATGAATCCTCTGCCTTGTTCCCAGAGGAAGAAAAGCTAGGTTTAAAAAAAGACCCAGTAAGAAGGTTTCAGGGTGGTAACGCAGATTAAGGATCAGATATGAGCCCTCTCAATAGGTAGGAGCCCAGTCAGTTGAAACAAGTCCCATTGTTAATTGGTGAGGAAGTAGACAGCAGTAAGGGTCCAGCAAGGACCCAGCCTCCACTCAGAGTTCAGGGTCGGTGGACGACTTCAGCCGGTCAGAACCAGCCTTGACACCTCGCAGATTCAGTGTTGATCTCCTTCGGGTTAAGCACCCTTGCAGGGAGGACTCTTTCCCTCTCCGCTTGAATGGATCACCCACTGGCTCTGGTTTGTTTAGGCCAGTGGAGGCGGGGCTCGGGAGCCCGGGGCTGGAGGAAGATGGGACTGAGGGGTCACTCCTCCAGCTCCTTTCATCCTAGGAGGCTGGGGCTGGCTGACTGCCTTCTTGGCCTCAGACAGCCTCTCCGATCAGCTCCCCTCTCCTGGTTCTGATGACGTCAGGCCTGAGGGTGGCAAGAGTCCCGCTGTTACCAGCTCTCAGGTACTGCATCATCCTTTGTTAATTTCCCTTAACCCTGCCCCCTGCTTTGAACATAATCTCTTTACCCAGTCTTTCTCAAATTACTCAGTTTGAGTGCAGAATCTTTTTCCTGCCAGGACCTTGACAGGTAGGTTGATAGATACAACCTAGACTGCCTGTTTTTTTCCCCTGCCTTCTTACTCACACTTTTTACATCCTCCCAACTTCAGCTCGCATGCAGCTCGCATCATGGCACTGTTAGCTGCCTTAAAACTTTTCAGCGTTAGCTCCCACTGCAAAGCGCCCTGGTCAGTTAACATTTCTGAGCAAGTATCAGATGGAATGAGAGCCTGTTCTTATATTGGGGCCACATCACTCATGCCTGGCAAACCTTTAAATCAGCTCATTTGTTCAAATACTCTCAGTCCCATCTCCCATGGCTAAAGGTGGAAGGAATTCTATGGAACAAGGAGTGCAGGCTGGGGGCTGGGTGAGGTCAGATGCTGTGAATGACATAGAACTTTTCATTCATTTCTGTCTCCTCTCCCTTACTTGTAGGCCAGGAGCGTATCTTAACTGTCTTTGTATCTAACCAAGTGTCTAGCCCGGGGCTTGCCAGGTGGCAAGTAAAGAACCCACCTGCCAAGGCAGGTAGACGTAACAGACCTGGGTTTGATCCCTGGATGGGGAAGATCCCCTGGAGGAGGGCACAACAACCCACTCCAGTATTCTTGCCTAGAGAATCCCATGGCCAGAGGAGCCTGGTGGGCTACGATCCATAGGGTCCCCAAGAGTTGAACATGACTGAGCACGTTTAGAGACTCAAACAGGACTAAGTGACTTAGCACGCAGAAAAGTATCTAGCCCAGCTCTTTGTTTGGTGAGTCTGAGTTCTTTGGGTGGGTGAGGGGCTCCTTCTACAAACCCTCCTGTCCCCAGAGAATCAGCAGGCTGCCGAGTTCAGTAACAAGGGAGGAGGAGTGGCTTTGCAAAGCGTCTGCTCACATTCTCTACTCAATTTCTGAAATGCCTCAGTCATCTTTCCCCGTGTTGGATCCAATTTCTCCCCACTCCCAGCTGATTCTTTTTCTCCCCTGCTCTGCTGACAGGGCCAGAGTGCATGGGGGAGTTTACCTTCCTTGCTGTGTCCGTGTACCTCCTCCTTGACGTGACGGTGTGGAGGAGAGAGTTCATGTTCTCTGTCAGCATGGGACCCCTGCCAAATACCATGCAGAGAAGGGGAGATAGCTGATATCAGTCACCACCTGCCTGGTCTGAGGCATGTCCCAGCAGTTTATATGTTGCATCGTTCAATCTCCCATGAAACCGCACAGGCTCGTCATTTCTCTCCCCATTTTACAGATGGGGAAACTGAGGCTCAGATCACTTACATTCCCTGCTCAAAGTGAGGACTTGGGATACTTGTTTCTGTGACTGTAAACCTTTGTCATTCCCACTCAGCCACACTGACAGACACCTGTGATGTGAACGGCCACCTCTCCTTGCCGACTGACTCCCCCCTCCTCCCACCTGCAGAAGGGTTACCAACTGCCTCTCCTTCACCCACATGCTGGACAGTTTGGAGCAACCTGAGGTGCAGACCTGTCTTAGGCATTTTCCCCTATAGACCCTACAATGCTTAACACATAGTAGGTGCTCATAAATCCACAATAAACAGACTTATAAACACAGTGATGGAAGGTTGTTTTGATTAGATAATTTCTTTTCCAGTGGGGCCAGGGTGGAGGAGACATGGCTCTAACATAATTTACCTTGGCTCTCATCCTGGCATTGTTTCTCGCTTTTCATCTCTTTGGCCCTTAGACGAGTAGATGTTTGATGGCCCCCATAAGTTAGAATCCAATCAAAGCACTGCAGAACTCAACCCTTGGATGCCCCCTCTCAGCAGCCTGTAATTTTCAGAATTGCTTTCTTGATTGGCTATTGTAGCTAGGTAAGAAGGGGCTGGTGCTCAGGTAGAGATGCTTCTGGAATTTCAATGTAGGTCTGCTTTGGATGCTGCGTACTTATTCATGAGAAATCTTCTACACAGAATCACACTTCCCTCACAAATGAAAATATTTATATGATGGTATTCATGCAATTTGAAAAAAAAATCGCAGCCTGCAATGCCTGCCTTGCCTCTGTGCCCCGGCATCTTGGAGTATTTTCTTTTCCTCCCCCAATATTAATGAAAAAGAAATCAAACTTTTGCAGGCTTCACTTAGTTCCTGACTTTCAATCAGATAAATTTGTGACCTGAATATTTCCTTCTCCTGTTTCAGTATTCATGACAGATCGCTTGTGGCCTGGCTGGTGGATGTAAGCATTTGTCTAGTTCAGGAGAGACAGATTTATTCCTCGGGAGTTGTGTGTAACTTACAACCTACATATTTCTTGCCCCTCCTCTGCTTCCCCATCCTTTATTTCTGTTTTTAAATTTAGAGGGCATCGCTTTTTTTTTTTTTTTTTTTTCCCTTTCTTCTGGTTTGTTGTTAGTACAAAGTTAAGGAGTTTGGGCTTAAAATATTGATCCGGCTTTTCCTACAGAAACGGAAGTCTCTGAGTTTGGCAGCTTGGATGGCTGATTGAGAGCAGTCTGGGCTGAATTTGCTTAATAGAATGTTGTACTCCTCTCCTGGGTCAATTTTTATCCACTTTATCAAGTTACTTATTGATTACAGCTCTTGTCACATGCACATTAGTTTGCTCAGAAACTTAAAAGATATGTTTTGCTTCTTTCTTAGAGTAAGCCAGGAATACTGTGGACTCTAGTTCACTAGGGACTCTAGATTCCCCAGTTTTAAAACTGACTACATTCCCTCTGGGGGCTTCCTAGGCGGCTCAATGGTAAAGAATTTACCTGCCAATGCAGGAGACGCAAGAGACACGGGTTCGATCCCTGGGTTGGTAAGATTTCTTGGAGTAGGAAGTGGCAACCCACTCCAGTATTCTTGCCTGAAAAATTCTGTGGACAGAGGAGCCTGGAGGGCTACAGTCCATGGGTTCACAGAGTCGGAGAAAACTGAGTGACTGAGCACACACACATACGCACACATTCTCTCTTAAGCACTTGGCTCAGAATTGTGAAAATGATACTGATTGTTGAGAATGGGAAAACAGAACAGATAAGAAATCCCCGCCTCCCCCTGCCCGCACCAGTTAATTTTCTGGGAAAATGTATTGTTAATCTTGTCTTGAGTAAAGGGAATAAAAAGAAAGTCCTGGGATGGAAGGGCTTCCCAGGTGGTGCTGGTGGTAAAGAGCCTTCCTACCAATACAGAAGATGTAAAGTGATGCGGGTTCAATCCCTGGGTGGGAAAGATCCCCTGGAGGAGGGCATGGCAACCCACTCTAGTATTCTTGCCTGGAGAATCCCTTGGACAGAGGAGCCTGGTGGGCTACAGTCCACGGGGTTCCAAAGACTCAGACACCACAGAAGTGACTTAACACCCAACGCACACACTGTGATGGGAACCGAGACTGGAGAGGAGGAACGGAACAGACACAATTCAGGCTAAGTCACTGAGTCCAGGAGGGGACGGCTGAGTGTTTTCATGAAAGAAATTATGTGGAAAGAAGAAGAGGAACATGCTTTATGCTTCTGTGCTTTGGGCCTGTCCACTCTTCCGGATATTTGCTGCCTTTCATTTGCAACCAGGTACAGAAAAGTCCATCATGAAAAGCAGAACTCATTATGAGCCTGATCCTGGAGATTTGGAGCCCCTCGGCAGGTCATGGATTCCTCCCCCATCATCGGGATGTCACTGCCAGGAGAACAAAGCACAGCTAGGAACACACTCAAAATGTAAACACGTATTTTCCTTATTCGTGCTCAGTCGTATCCGACTCTTTGCAATTCTTTGCAACTAGCCCGCCAGGCTCCTCTGTCCATGAAATTCTCCAAGCAAGAAGACAGGAATGGGTTGCCATTTCCTTCTCCAGGGGATCTTCCCAACCCAGGGATCGAACCCTTGTCTCCTGCATTGCAGATGAATTCTCTACCGACGGTGCCATCTGGGAGGTCCATTTTCCTATTGAATCTCAGTTTTGTATGTGCAAGTGGTTATTTCTGGGGCCAAGTTTAAGTAGAACTGTGAAATTGTCTTTGGTAACATTTTACTAATAACCCAATTCAAAATAGTGGATAATGTCACGCAGAGAAGATATAATTTGACACTCATACCACCAGGGAAGCCCAAGAATACTAGAGTGGGTAGCCTATCCCTCCTCCAGGGAATCTTCCCAACCTAGGAATCGGACTGGGGTCTCCCGCATTATAGGCAGATTCTTTACCAGCTGAGCTACCAGGGAAGCCCAAACAGAGATAGTATTATTTTATATGTTATTAATATTTTCTTCTATCAAAGTGTCAACAACCTAGAAGGCAGGCTCTGTACCTAGATGATACTTGCAATGACCAGTAACTATTATGGCCTTCCTAGTCTTAACAACCTTTCCTAGTTTTGGGGAAACCCAAGTGTAGTTGCCAGGCTCCGGGGTAGCCACTAATGATCCGTGTTGCCTGTCTTTATGCCCTTCTGTGGTGCCTTCCAACATCATGTTAGGCTTGGTCCATGTGAAGGATAGGATACAGCAGAAGTGCTGGTGGAATGTGATAATGAGGCTGGGTCACAGAACACCCAGCAGCTTCTGCTTCACTCTAGCTTTGGATCCCATGCTCTGGGGGAAGCCAGCTGCTCTGTTATGAGCACACTCAAGTGGCTTGATGGAAATCTACATGGGAGGCTTCTTGCCAATACTAGTTGGCAATGTGAATAAGCCACCTTGGAAGTGCATCCTTCAGCCTCTGTCAAGATACCTGGCTAACATCTTTCTGACACCTTCACAAGAGACTCTGAGCCAGAACCACCCAACGGCTTCCAGATTCCTGACTCTCAGAAACTGTATAACACATGCTTATTGTTTTAAGCTGCTGAATTTGGGGATTATTTGTTACACAGCAATAGCTAAATAGTAGCCAAAGGGAGGCATGCCTTCCATCCCAAAGTGGAAGCCAGAGCAGAGTAGACATTTCTTCTCTCAGGTTCCTGGCAGTTTGTGTTTAGCCTGTGACCTCCACTGAGCCAATCAGGTCCTCATGTTTGGACTTACAATCTATACCTGGAGTCTGATGAGAGTCATCATCAAGCAGAATCTGCTTTAGAATGAATTCCTTCTGCAGCAACAATAGCAGCAAATGGTATCTTTTGTTGGCAACAATGAGAATAAGCTTCTGTTCATTGAGCCTGGCCATCTTGGGGGGCCACACTGAAAGGTGAGTTGGCCACTCTTGGGTGGAATGTGGTGTCTGTAGCCTGATTTTTGCCTGATTTTGGGTGTTATTCTGCTTGTTTGGCTTCCCTTGGTTCCTCCCTGTTTTCAAAGATGTCCTCTCTAGTTTTTGTAGTAATTCTTCCAATCTGATATCCTTCCAATGAACTCTATTTAAAAGTTAAACTAAATTAGTTTATATTTTATGCAACCAGGAACCCTGACTAGGACAGCACTCAAATACATCTTTTAAGGGTGGTGCTATCTTCTTTTTAAATATGTCCATTGCCCTGAGCGTGGTTAAACACAAAGCAGATGATGAGTAGATCTTTATGGATTGAAGAACTAATTAGTGAGCCTCTTATCTCACAGGACCCTATGTTCTAGAGAAGCTTTGTGGAAATGGCAATGTTAGGGGCAGTACCCACCATTGAGGAGTTTATAATCTGGATTAGAGACAAGCCATTCTACCTCCCTACCCCCTGTAGTGACCTGGCCCTACCCTGATGTTGTGGAAGGAGGTCTGTCTTTGGAGGTTATGCCATTCCATCCATTAGCTGTGTGATTTGGGAGAAGTTATTTGACATGTTGGAGCCTCATTTATCTCATTGACAAAAATCATAGCTCCTACTCTACTGGTTTGCTGTGAGATTCAATTAGATAGTGAAAAAAACCTGGCATCCGTGGGGTATAGGAAGGTCATGCCCATGCATGCGTGCTAAGTCGTGTCTGACTGTTTGTGACCCCATGGGCTGTAGCCCGCCAGGTTCCTCTGTCCATGGAATTTTCAAGACAAGAATACTGGAGTGAGCTGCCATTTCCTCCTCCAGGGGATCTTCCCAACCCAGGGATTAAACCTGTGTTTCTTGCATCTCCTGCCTTGGCAGGTGAATTCTTTAGTCCTGCACCACCTGGGAATCTCATAGGAATGTCATGACTACACACTTACTACCTGAATCTGGCTCAGGGCTGGTGGGGTGGCTTGACCCTGACCTGTGAATAGTGGGATCTTGACCATCACTGGCCTTTAATTCTGATCAGTTTCCTCATCTGAAACATGAGCAGGTTGGATTAGAGCCGAGGCTTTCAACTCTTTTTGTTTTTCTTTTGGAAATCTAAAAAAATAAAAATCATATCTGGACTTGAACATAAAATAAAGAAATAGTATTCTGTTAGCATGAATTTACTCAGTTATAGAGAACAATGGAGCTATTTCAATGAATATAAACATTTGAAATCAGGGCTATGAGTAACATTTGCCATCCAGGCTTAAGTATCAGATTTAGTTCTGCATATTTTTTTGGATGTACATCAATGAGAAAGTCCTGTTTCATATACATAAGTAGTTGCAAATGGTAATTCTTTTTGATAGTGTATCTTGCAGTCTAGGAAGATTTTTAGTTAAACAGAGAGGCATTGGTGTGAGGCCTGCATGAACATGAGATCCTTGAAGTGCAAGTTAATGTGCTTACGTGTGGTTTCTGTCACACTTGGTGGTGCCTGTGGAACCCTCAGGAAACCAGTTTATAAACTCCCAGAGCAGGTAACCCTAAGGTTCCTTGCAGCTCTCACATTCAATGGTTCTAAGCTCTGACACAGGGGTGATGTCTGCATGACATTAGTCAGTTATCTTTTTAACTTGTGAAAGTGGTATGTGAACATATGCATGATATGAACAATTCTAACAGCATGGGAGTGTTAGGGGAGCCACTGATTAAAACCACCTCCTCTGGCCAGACTCCATAGTAACCATTTGGATGAGTTACTTTATGACAGGAGGTCCCGGTAAGGAACATGGAACTAACAAGCCACCACCAACAGGAAGAGTTCAGGAAAGGTCAACAGGAGACAGGAGATGCCAGTCCGTATGTCCTCCCAAAATCTTTTTTGCTGGAACCCATGTTGGCTGAGCAATGTGTGGGTCACTGGGAAGGACCCTGAGTCAGAATGATTGGCCAGAGACAACCTGGAAACTTATCCTATCACCATATAATGGGAGACTGTGAGCCACGAGGCAGAGTAGTTCTCTGCGGGCTCCTTTACCTTTCTGCCTGCCACCTGGGCGCTCTTTCCTGATAAAGTCTGTTGCTTTGTCAGCATGTGTGTTTCCTTGGACAATTCATTTCGGAGTGTTAGATGAGAGCCCACTCTCAGGCCCTGGAAGGGGTGCCCCTCCCTGTAACAGGAGCGTATAGAACTAAAAGTAAGTGTTTCCATTTGGCCATCTTCCCTATGGCCCTGTTCCCCCTCCTTTTCTCCCAAATAACTACTTCAGCATTTACGGTTATTGTTCAGTCATTCAGTCACATCTGACTCTTTGTGACTCCATGGACTGCAGCATGCTAGGCTTCCTTGTCCTTCACCATCTCCTGGAGCTTGCTCACTCATATCCATTGAGCTGGTGATGCCATCCAACCATCTCATCTTCTGTTACCCCCCTCTCCTCCTGCCCTTAATCTTTCTCAGCATCAGGGTCTTTTCTAATGAGTTGGCTCTTTGCATCAGGTCGTCAAAGTATTGGAGCTTCAGCTTCAGCATCAGTCCTTCTACTAAAAATTAAGGATTGATTTCCTTTAGGATTAACTGGTTTGATCTCCTTGCAGTCCAAGGGAGTCTCAAGAGTCTTCTCCAACATTCTATTGCTCTGCATTTACATATACAGGCATGTAGGTCATTTCTTTTTTCACATAAATGAGATCATACTATCCATATTGTTTTGTGACTCTCTTCTCTCTCCCTCTGGCTTCAGTCTTAGCAGGATTTCTGTGAATATATAGCTCTGCATTATCCTTTAAAACACTTATTTAATATTTTATAATGTAAATATCAATAATTCATGAATCATTGCTCTATTTAACAGACATTTAAAATATTCTGTGTTTTTCATGATCCCAGATAGTGCTGAAATAATCATCTGTATGCATGTACCTTTTGTTGGCCTTTCAGCAGGATAGGTCCTGAGAGTTGAAATTATCTCATCCCAAGTGAATAAATATTGCTAAATACTGCCCATTTCCCCTTTCAAAAGTCTATGTCAATGCATACCCCACCAACAGTTTTTGTTATTTTGATTTACACTTTGGTGGTTACTAGTGATATTGAGCATCTTTTCTTGCTTATTGGCCACTTATGTTTATATTTTGATGCAGTGCCTCTAACTATCTTTTCCCATTTTTCCATTGGCTTATAATAATTTTTTTCTTTGCTAACTGGTATCTTACATCTTTCAAGCAGTATTTGACATGAAACTACTCCAGAGGTGCAACCAAGCCCAATGAATTTTTCAGCAACTTGTTGCAATAGCAAGTGATCCATATAAATAAATGTTTCTATCTATTCATTGACTCATCAAACATTCAAGAAGTGTTACCGTGTGTCAGATATTAGAAATGCAAAAATACATGTTGTGCTCCTTGTAGTCAAGGCACTCATATTTTACTTGGGGGAGAGGGATATGTAAACAGTTACAGTTCTCAGCGACAAGCACTCTAACACAGGTGTGTCTGCGGAGCTGTGGGGGCACCAGACCACTAGGCATGTTTATTTGTACAGGGCGTGCTCTCTGGAGCATTATACTCTATTAACTCTGAAACCGAGTGGTGGAGGTAGCCAGACACTGCCTATGCCTTTTAGGGAATACATTTTAGAAAGTTGGAATTTCAAGAGATGTTTGAAAAGCTGGAAAGAGAAGCTTAGCAGACTTGGGAAAAGAAAATAGAATCAGAGAAAGCTTTGAGCCTGTGATGGGGAATTAAATGAATAAAGGAGTGAACAGAAGGGTTTGGGATGGGTGGAAGGAAAAGACGAGCAATAAAGAAAAAGGAGAGAGAAGATGAATGGGGCTTGACGTTAAGAGTACCTTATTGTAGACATGCCTGGAGTCTGGGGACAGGGAATCATAATGTCAGACAAGTCAGGAGAGAAAGACTCCATGACTCCCACTTAAGATTTCCCAATGTGGCTTCTATAGGAGGAGGATGAGACCCTGAGGGGAATTACATCAACTCTTCTGGGGGAGAGTCATGAGCTTGGCTAAAGAATTGGATTTCAGGGTCAGAGAGAAACAAATGCACCCACAAATATTTGTTTTGGTGTTGGATAGTGGTGCGTGCTAAGTCGCTTCCATTGTGTCCGTCTCTGTGCGATGCTATGGACTGCAGCCTGCCAAATTCCTCCGTCTGTGGGATTCTCCAGGCAAGAATACCGAAGTGGGTTGCTGTGCCCTCCTCCAGGGGATCTTCCTGATCCAGGGATGGAATCCACATTTCTTATGTCTTCTGCATTGGCAGGCGAGTTCTTTACCACAAGCACCACCTGGGAAGTCCTGGATAGTGGTAGGAAAAGCATTGAAACTGGGAGTCAAGACAATGACTATCTTAGCCTAGAGTAAAATACTAGAGTTCTGTAGAATTTTCTAGAAAGGAGGCTAAAGGGCCGAACTTTTATTTAAGAGACCAAGCCTAGGGCAACGAGGGTGAGGAAAGAGAGGTAAGGAGAGATGGGAAACACTGGATGCAACGTGTGATTACAATGGTCACCACTTTCCAATGAACCTCAGGTAAATACAGTAAGCCACACAACACAGGTGTTTGCCTGGCACATGGGGCATCCCAGGAAGGACTGGAAAGGGAGGTCAGTGAATGAATGAATGTGAATGAAAAGTCACACCTCCCAGTTATCCACAGAAGAGATAAAGTGTGGGGAGTTTCACAGCCAGCCTCCTTTTCTCTCTGAGGAGGGGGAGAATGGGGAGGAGGGCGGAGGGGGAAGAGGAGGGGAGGGGGAGGACATTCTTTAGTCTTAGCCACATAAAATTAGTTTTTTTTTCTTTAAGCCTGGAGCTGATGATTATACAACAAAACAACTCATCTTAAACTCCGTACTATGGATTATACAACAACAGTGTATCCTGCTTGAGGACAGTTTCTCCTTCTTGAAAACCTTCTGACTAATCCTGTTATCTTAAAATGTATATTATGGGAGTGAGTCTCTTAAGATCTTTACAACCTTGGGACATTCTTTGGATTTATTGTAATAACTAATTTAAAAAGTATATAGTTTCCTTTCTAAAACTAGCCTGTGGGGCACTCTCTGTCCCCCTTCTGATGTCTATGTCAGAAGTTTTCTCTCTCCTCTTTCACTTTAATAAAACTCTGCTACACAAAAGCTTTTGAGTAATCAAGCCTAGTCCCTAGTCCCAAAGCTAAATCTTCTTCTTTGGAGATCATGAATCCAACACCATTCACTGTAGGCTATCATTCCCCTGATCAGATTTCATTTCAGTGGGGAGCCGATTGCCCCATGCTCCTTTCTGCTTAGAAGAGGCAGCTTCTGCTGCTTGCAGTAAGGGACCTTGACAGACCCCTGCTGTTGTGACCTGCTTGGGTTCCCGTCTCCATGTCTTACCTCTGTTGGGTGCAGTTATCAGGTGATACAACCTGATAGAGAGTGTCCTTAGGAAACGTGCTGAGCTCAAGGGATTCACCATCAAGCTGCTCATTCTTCCAGCTATTCCCATTCTGACCACAATCTCTCTTCCTAGTAGCTTCATTTTTATCTCTTCTATGATCAAGTCTCAATCCTATGTGCCAGGTCCATAATTGGCTCTATGTCTTCATCCCTGCCTCTCTTCCCTTATGACCTCGGAGGGATTTACAAGGAAGTAGATTAGAAATTAAGGTACTTGTAAGTCAACGCCAACCTGGACCTCATGTGGTCTAGCCTTGTGGAGAATTGCACAGGAATTCTGAACAATGAATACTGTCTTGACTCTCAGGAATCCTGTCCAACAACTAAAAGCAATTAAGTTAATTTAAAACTTTACTGGTGGGTTTGGGGATAATGTCAAAGGAAGTAAATATATTTTTAATGTATAGCAAAATGTGTGAAACTTTTTCTCATTTCTCATACTTTCTGTATCTTCTACTCCCTGCCCCACCAAACACCTCTCTCCTTCACTCCTGTTCTAAAACAAGAGTTTTCCCCAATATCCTGTCTTTGTGAATTCCTTATTTTCTTCCTTTTCTGCTTTCCTTCTGTCTTTATTGTTTTATGTGAACTTTTCATACATGTTTTCCAGCTTTGCATTTCCATTTCTGTCATTTTTGTTTCTCCCCATTGCCCCAGAAACTGAGCTGACAGAGACAGAATTCTCCTTTAAAAGGGTAAAGGAAAGGAACACTTGGACGTTAATGATTTTTATTTTCATCTCTGACAAAGAAGTTGCTAATCATCAGAGCAGTTCAGTGATGGAATAGACTGCTTTGTTAGGTAATGACTCTCCTATCATGGGGATGATTCAAGCAAAGGCTAGATGATCAGTGCTCAGGATGCTGGGAAGGCCTTCTGGTTCTGGGTCATGTTGGGTCAGATGATTTATAAACTCTCACCATGTAGGAAATTCTAGGTTTATATTTGTGTTGTCTAAACTCTGCCATAGAATTGAGGCTAAATCCTGTAAGCCTGTCCCCCTTTTATAAATTTCTATTCCAAGGATTGGGGGCAACGGATGCTGAGCTTGATCTAACTTTTGTCTTGATTTTAATTTCTTTTGAGATTTGTTGCCTGGTTGCTCAGTCATGTCCAACTCTTTACGAACCCATAGACGGCAGCACACCAGGCTTCCCTGTCCATCACCAACTCCTGGAGCTTGCTCAAACTCATGTTCATTGAGTCAGTGATGCCATCCAACCATCTTGTCCTCTCTTGTCTCCTTCTCCTCCTGCCTTCTTTGAGATAAGTTGTCTAAATTACCTTTTTAACACCCTGATCATTCCTGCTACAGTCAGTGAGCAAAGTTATATGTGCTCTCAAACAGTTCAGATTTCCCACAGTTGTGTCAACAGAGGATGAGATGGTTGGATGGCATCGCTGACCCAATGGACAAGAGTTTGAGCAAGCTCCAGGAGCTGGTGATGGACCGGGAAGCCTGGCGTGCTGCAATCCATGGGGTCACAAAGAGTCAGACATGACTGAGAGACTGAACTGTGACTATGTGTGTCAACTACACAGTCTGGCTGGGCCAGGCCCTCGTTTAATGACTCATTTTGCTTGGAGACAGCATTTTCCAGGGGAAGAGTGGGCATGGCAGATGTTGGATTGGTGGGAGGTCAGAGCCCAGATTTCCCAGGTGAGGGTGATTGGCTCCCAGACTCACCATGTTCTGGGCAGGCAGTGTGGTGCGGGAGGAAGGGCTTGCACTTGGGGGTCGGAAGGGCTTATTCTGAATCGGCTGCTTACACACAAGGAATGTTAGCCAGGATCTCTTGGGTTTAAGTGGCAGAATTCATGCCGGCTTGAATATAATAAAAAGGGTGGTGGTGGCCATGGGAACCCACCAGCTTCCAAAGCTGGAAGTACAGCCACGGCTGCACACAAGGCCCCAAGGAACTTGTGAGGACTTGTCTCTTGGTCAGTCTCTTTACCTGTTTCCCCACCCTCAGCTCTCCCTTTTTGTGTGTTCGTTCATTTTCTAGTAGAAAGAACTCCTCTTTCTGAATGTTTTGAACTGAATTCTCAGGGTGGAGTCTCCTTGCCCTGGATGGGATCCTGTATTTGCCCTGCCTCAGTCTTGGGTTCCTGGGGAAGAGGTGCACTGATTGGCCAGGAGAGGGTTTCTCCAAAGGGGAAGGGAGCCTTGGTTACCAAAGAAGAGGGTATGGATGCTGGGTGGACAAAACAGCTCATGGTTATTACAGCCATCAGTTATTTCTCCAGTGTGGCCTCCAGTACAGACTTCGTTATTTCTCTGCGCCCAGTTTCTTCAAGTGTAATATTCCTGCTTCCTAGAGCCATTGTGAAGTCTGTAAATAATACATGCACCGCACCTGTTATGGAGCAGGCCTTCACTAACTAGAAGCAATTTTTATTGTTAGGTCCAGAGAAGCAGATGGTGGTGAGAGGGAGACTTGTACCCAACAGGAGGACGGGTGTGTGTGTGCACATGCGTGTGCATGCACATGCATGTGTGTGCATTCCTATGTTGCAATCAGGGAGGCACAGGCTAATAAGACCTGGCTCCTACCATTCCAACCTTCCTGTCCTTTTCCTTCCCCCTTTGCGCTCTGACTCATTATGCTTCCATCTTTCCTCCTTTCTCTCCTCTTCTCTCCTTTTCTTTTCCTCTCACTGGCCGTGTGTATACATGTACAGTAAGTTCCCTACATACGAAAACCTTCAAGTCTCAAACTTTCAAAGATGTGAATGTGCACCACTGGATTGTTTTTTCAAGAGAGGAGATAGAATCGAATCCAGCGAGGAACCAGAACCTGTGCCTTCCACGTCAGGTGTGAGTGATATTGCAGCTTGCCCTCCATCTCCTATTGCAGATTATCCTTTAGCTCTCCCATCTCCCATCTCCTCTCCCTCCTCCAGTCATAACTCCTCCTGCCTGTTCACTCGATGCCAGCCCCTGTGTGTCAGCTGTTGTACTTACTACAGTACTTTTCAAGGTACTGTCCTGTAAGATTAAAAATGTTTTCTTTATTTTGCGTGTTTGTGTTTTTTAATGTATTATTTGTGTGGAAAGTATTATAAACCTATTAGAGTCTAGTGCTATATAGCCGATCGTGTTAGTTGGGTACCAAGGTTTACTTTGCTGGACTTATGAACACATTGGACCTATGAATGGGTTCTTGGAATGGAACTCATGTGTATGTAGGGAACTTAACTGTATTATAAAATCCCAGTATTTTCTTATTTGTGACGTGGATCAAATTTATTTATGTGTTTTTACATCCTGACTTAAAAGAAATGACTTGAGATATCTCACCCAGGTTCGTGCCACAGGATTATATAAATAGTTGAAGGAACTGAAATGGAGAAAATAAGGAGAAATGAAGTCAAATTAGAAAACAAAATGGAGGTTGCCATATCTTGTATGATTCCTTGAGGTGGGCTATATTTACTGAAAATAAAGTTTCACATTCCCTATTCTGAATTTAAGTGAAAGTGAAGTCGCTCAGTCGTGTCCGACTCTTTGCGACCCCATGAACTGGGGCCTACCAGGCTTCTCTGTCCATGGGATTTTCCAGGCAAGGATACTGGAGTGGGTTGCCATTTCCTTCTCCAGGAGAGTTTCCCGACCCAGGGATTGAACCCGGGCCTCCCGCATTGTAGGCAGATGCTTTACCGTCTGAGCCACCAGAGAAGTCCGCACTGCCAAGCAAATAGATTTTTTTTTTTCCTTTTCTCCAAAGAAAGCCAAGCAGATGAAATCAGCTGAATGTGATTGTTATATATGGTCCTTGATCTCATCCTTTGAGTAGTGGATCTTGAGAGTGAAAAAGTTCCACCCATTTATAGGGACCGGGGGGAGTGTTAAAGACAAGGCAGGGTAGGGGGATGCCAGACTGTCAGGCAGACAGGAGAAGGGAGACAGCAGATCCTCATCTCAGGACCTTTGGAGTGGAAAGAGATCAGTATAGCAGGGGTATGTTTTGAAAGGGAAGTGTAAATAAAAATGGAAAATCTGCCTCGTTAGCACCCAGCTTCCTGAAGAATCAGACTCACAGGTTTACCTCTGTGCTGGGATCCTGTGTAGCCACAGGGCTGGCTATTTTCTGGCTGATCCTTTGGGGAAATCCCTTGTTGCTGAGAAAGGTGGTTCCATGTTGGAGTAGTCAACAGGACGCGGTCATCTGGACGACTACGTAGAAACAAACTTCAGTCAGTTCAGTTCAGTCGCTCAGTTGTGTCTGCCCATGGACGGCAGCACACCAGGCTTCTGCTTCTTTAATGCCACCCACAAACACAACTGCCTATGATTTCATGTTCGTAGGGGCCCCAGCAATCCTTGGGAAGATGGGAAGGGGAAGGGGCATTAGGGAGAGATGAGGAATTCTGCCTTGTTTCATACAGTTAGTGGAGAAGGGCAGAAAGTAATAGTTGAGAAAGCTGAAACACTTGAGATGTGTTGTTGGCCATGCGGGGAGGCTGTGAGGTCAAGGGACCTTAACCTGGCTCTTGAGAGGGGCCCGAGCTCATGAAAGTACATGAAGCTGTATGTGGTGTATGTAGGCTCTAATGTCATCACAGGGGATGCAAAGCTCACCAGACCCCTCACATCCTGGTTGAGTCTGGGGGCCCTTGCGTGGGCTGCGCCCTCCTCCTCTGTAAATGTGATTCATGTCACATTAGGAACTATAATCCTTGCCTCATGTCCTTCCTGGGCCCATCCCAGGGATTCTCTCATTTGGAAAGAATTTACTGAGTGGCGACCACACATTCTGCACTGAGTCGGACACTTTGGGGAATAGGGAACAAGGTTAATTCCCAGCCTTTATCCTTAAAGAACTAACAGATGTGAGTGGCTTTATAGAGCTGTTAGGGGTGTTTGTAGATCAGTTATGCAGCCTGGAGTGGGTAATCCGGCTGGCTGGGCCTCCAGCTCCGTTCTGCTCTGCCCATTACTGACCCGGCAAGGCCCCCCCGTTCCGGGGCCTCACCTACAAAACCAGGAGGTGGGAGTTGTTGCTCTTGGAGACGGGGTGGGGGGGCAGGGGTCTCTTCCACTTCTGCTTCAGTCTCCTGACCACTCAGATCTCTGGCTTCTGAGGTTCAAACTGGGGGCCTGGAGGTGCTGGGCTTTTACTTATAGCAAAGCCGGATCATCTACCCTGTCCCCCAGCCCAGTTTGGTGAAGTGCTGTGACCCTCCAAAGTTCAAGTTGCAGGGTAGCAGGCTGATTGTTCTGACCCTTGGCTGTGTGTCTGGGAGGGTGCAGGGCCCGTGGGTCCATCCTGACAGGTGGGGAGTGGGAGCCAAGGCTGCTGGTTTCCACCCCAGAAGGACAGGAGAGCTGGCTGGTGGTTCCTCCTGGGATCACGAGGAGGGCTGTCTGATGGTTACCTCTGGCCTCGACACAGGCACTGCCATTGTTGTTCTTCTCCTTAGGGGTCCCATCAAGGCGGCTTTAGATTGGCAGAGCCTCTCTGAGGCCAAATGTTTTCATTTTTCTCTTGGCTGGACTCCTGGCGCTGTCATTCTCAGTTGTCATGGGCAGGCTTGTGTTTCACGAGCGTTTTCTGCTTCGCTCTGTGGGTCTTCTACGAGAGCCATCTAAGTGCGCAGTCCCGACCATTCCCCAAACAGGAATCCGCATTGCCACTGAGCCACAAGCCAGAGGTGAATTCCTGCACCTAGCCTCCTGACAGCTTTTGCAGTCTGGTGAAGGTCCCCATGCTTCCCCATTTTTTAAGATAGTGTAAAGAAAAACGGGTGCCCGCTGGTCTCGTCACATCCCCTATAAAAGGATTGGTGTCTCTACTTCTTTTTTTTGTGGGAAAATAGCAGAGATGGGGGCTGGGAACTCTGATTAAAGGAAGGCTGAGCAGTGTGGGAAAGCAAAGGAACCCGCCATCCACATCTTTCTCTGTAGAGCTGAGCCCTTTGTAAGTTGAACAGGCTGCCTAGAGGCTGGGTGAGCCTCCAGGCTCAGGCAGTGATCAAGCAGGGGCAGGGCGGCTGCCAGGGGGAAGAAAGCATATTAAGGTGACTGATGAACTTGGCAGAGATTGGAGTAGAGGATCCTGAAGTTTTCTGGTGAAGCTGAAGTTGCCTTTCAAAAGCTGAAGGACAAGGGAGTGGGCAGCATTGTGTCTCCCTTCTTTCTATATTTTTAAAAACAGTTTTTTTTTTTTTGGTGATAAAATACACATGACATAAAATTTGCCATCTTAATAATTTTTAAGTGTACCACTTAGTGCCATCAAGTTGGGCAGGTATTGCCACCATGCAACTCCAGAACTGTTTCTTCCCAAATGGAAGCCCCACATCGATGAAACAACCTTCCCCAGTTCCCCTTTCCCCCAGCCCCTGGCAACCAACATTCTCCTTTCTACGAACTGGACTACTCTAGCTAGATACCTTATGTAAGTGAAATCATACAATATGCCTCCTTTGGTGACTGGCTTGCTTCCCTGGTGGCTCAGCTGGTGAAGAATCTGCCTGCAATGCGGGAGACCTGGGTTCAGTCTCTAGGTTGAGATGATCTCCCAGAGAAGGGAAAGGCTACCCATTCCAGTATTCTGGCCTGGAGAATTCCGTGGGCTGTATAGTCCATGGGGTCACAAAGAGTCGGACATGACTGAGTGATTTTCACTTTCTACCTTTTTTCTTCACTTTTGTTTTACTCAGTGTCAAGTCTTCAGGGTTCATCTATGTTGTAGCATATGTCAAAATTTCATTCCTTTTTTAAGACTCATCCCATTGTACGTATATAGCACGTTTTGTCAGCCATTCTCCCTCCAAAGCAATGGACTTCGGAGTAGTTTTTATCTTTAGGCTATTATAAATAATGCTGTTGTGAACATGGGTGTACAAATAACCGTTTGAGTCCCACTTTCAGTTACTTTGAGTATATACCTGGGACAGGAATGTGTCCCATGTGTTAATTCTACATTTAATATTTTGAAGACCTGCCACACTGTTTGGGCTTCCCAGGTGGTGCTAGTGGTAAAGAAACTTTCTGCCAATGCAGGAAACATAAGGGACGCAGGTTTGATCCCTGGGTCGGGAATATCCCCTGGAGAAGGGCATGGCAACCCACTCCAATATTCTTGCCTGGAGGATCCCATGGACAGAGGAGCCTGGCCGGCTACAGTCCACGGGGTCATAAAGAGTTGGATACAACTGAAGTGACTGAGCACACGCCCACACATGCCACACTGTTTCCCAGGACAGCTGCACCTTTTAACCTTCCTACCAGCAATGCATGAGGGCCCAGTGTCTCTACTCTTAATAAGTCACTTCTTTGTAGTCTCCCAGCACACAGAGGTAGCAAAAGATGTGCCATTGTGTTTGCCTGGCCTGGGTCATCGAAAGAGAGTAGAAAAGAGGGTCTCTCTGCCTGCACTCATAAATGCCCCAAAGCTGGAAATGGAAATAGCCCTGGAAGTTGCCAGTTCTAATAAGTAGTTGGGGTGAATTAAGCATTTAACCAGAAGGATCCAGTCACTATTACTAGAGTTGCGGAGATCTGGGTCTTTGTTTTAAAAATCAGGGTTGAAGGAGGGTCTGCTGCAACTTAAGGCATGGTTTGTGGCCTTCACGAGTCTCTTTCAGGGTAGGTACCAGAGTTTCTGTTTCTCTTACCTCTTCCAGACCCCAAGAGTCAAATGCACCTTCAGGAATCAACATTTATTGAGCGCTCACTATGTGCCAGGCATTTTATAGGTACTTTATGTTCATTTGCTCATTAGTCCCCTTTAACATCTGGAAGGCTTATGTCCTTCACCAAATTAAAAATCACCGCTGTAGCCTAGCCTCCCTCCCCATAAAGTGCAGCAGAGCGTGACCAAACATTTGAATGAGCGCTAAAGACTTTAATGAGCGTTTCTGAGAATGTGACAGTAGAGGGACAATAAACTCCCATGAAGATTTGGAGGCTGAGCCCGGGCTTGGTCTGACCCTAGGCTCTGTGCCTTTTATTTTGCTGCTTAATGAATCTTCACTGATTATCCTGCTTCTGCAGTGGCTCAAGGTCTTGTCAATTAGCCCTTTCCTAGACTAATTGTCAACTCAACTTCAGACAAAACTGTAAGTAATGAGTTGATTCTGATTTTCTCTTGAGTCAGAAACAGGAGATGGAGCTGTCCTCCCAGGTCCAAAAGGGAGAAGGGTTTGTCTCTGGTTTCTGGACAAGGATGCCCATTCCTGGCACTTGCAAAGCTTAGGGATGTGGTTCAAATTCTTCCTTCTTCTCCAGCCCTGACCTTCACCCTCTCTCTTTGACTAGGTTTTCCTATGACACTAAACACCTGGCTGCCTAAGCATCGTGCCCTCTCCTGTGCTCCTGGGCATGGGGGCATCCTGGCCTCCCAAAGCATTCAAACTTTGGCATCCTCTCTTTGTCGCCCCACTCAGAATGGGCTGGCACTTCTATCTCCGGGATCTGACCTTCCTGAGCCATTGACACAGCCAAGCCTCCGTCGGCATCCAGGCTCTGATGGCCTCACGTGATGGTTTCTGCTGCAGCCTCCTTCCTTGCCAGCCGTTCCACCTGCAGCCTCACCCCTCCCAGTCCTTTCTCTACCCAACAGCTAGGCTAATTTTCTCAGAGCACTGTTTTGGTTCTGTCATTTCTCCATTCAGAAATCGGCAGGAGCTCACATTTGCCTCCCACCTTTAATCTAAACTCCTCAGCATGTGTTTTAAGACCTTTGCAAACTCGCTTTGAACTGCCCTCATCTTTGGCCACCCTGACTTCTCATCTTTGCTTTAGCCTGACACAGACCACTTAAGTCGCTGGGCTTCAGGGCATGGCTCTGCCCCCAACCCTGCTCAGATTCCTGTCTGTCCTTATGAAGACACAACAAAGACGTGGAGTAGGAGCCTCACCAGGCTCATTTGACACTGTAGTCCTACTTCCTGGGCCAGGCCTGTCCCATAGTAGGTGCTCAATAAATGTTCGTTGAATGAATGGATGTTGAAGACATCCCCTCTTGGATAACAGTACTTTGGGTTAATTAGCAATCATACAAAAGACTTTATCTTCAGTGTTCAGGACACAAAATGAGGAAACTCCAGCTCAAGGAGCTTATGGTCTAGTCTAGGCCTATAAAGGAACAGCATATTTTCTTGATTATATGATAGACTGATCATGAGATGTAGTGTTAATTTAAAAACAGCTTTTGGGAATAAAAGAAACTCTACCACTTTAATGATACACAATGTATGCTGAACTTTAATCTTAGAAACTTTGAAATGTGAAAAAATGTGCTTCTTAAAATGGAGAAAATAAAGTGTTGCAATAGGGGGCTTTAGGTGTGACACTGGAGGGATGTGCAAAAAGCTACCAAAGGATGCTGTTGATTGGATCTTAGCTGGGTCTTTGTCCGTTTCTCAGGTGGATTGGGGAGGAAGGTAGATGTCAGTGGGCTTTGAACACGCTTGTCTTTGGGTCTTCCAACCTGTGAGGCCCGAGACTAATGACTTCATCTCTTTCAGCCAAGTAAAAGGGAGATTCCCACTACTTACTAAGCACTGGCTGGGTACCCACCCCAGGCATAATGCTTAAAATATATTATTTCATTGTCGGTTGTTGTCTTGTTAAGCCAACCCGGGGCATATAGTAAACACTCAACAAAGGGATGTGCTTAATGAGTATCAGCTTTGATGGTGGTCAGTGTCACAGTGTCTGCCAAGTCTGTGTGTGTCCCTCTTTTCCTGGGAGCAACCCTCACTGTTCCATTTGGGGAAATGCTTTCTCCACTGTTGGTTCATACTGGTATGAGTGCTCAGCCCACCCCTCCCTGTGGGACCCAGGAGTGGGCATACAGCCCAGGCTTGGCCAGTGAGACCACTGTATCCCCTGGGGGCAGTGACTGGCTCAGAGACGGTGCCCGACCCCAGCCTGCTGGAGCTGTAAAGAGGAGCCCTCTTACGGTGGGGGCTGCTGGATGGGGGGTGGGATGTGAGCTTGAACCAGGAGGTGGGCCTCTTGCTGTGGTGTCCTGAGCACCTGTGTGGGTGCGGGGCTGTCAGGGAGGCATCGATCCTGTTTCATTGTTTGGCTCCAGCTGTACCTTTTTATCACAAGGCTTCAGCATGCCTGCACATCTCAGTTACTAGAGCCAAAACATTCCCTTTTAAAGTTCTAGCCAGTTTTGGTTGGAATTCTATATTTTACAGTGAAAAGTCTTCTTTGACCCAAACAGAAATTGTGATTATAATGATGCTTAGTATATTCTGGGAGGATGGAGAAGCTTATGGAGTTGGCACACAGTGAGGTATATATGTGGGGAGTGGAGGCCACGTTAAGCACTTGGGTATCTTACTGCACACTTACTGAAGATGCGTGTTAAGAGAACTGAGCGCTTGATTGGTACTGGAGGGAGGCGGCTTGCTGGGGTGTGTGTGGGAGCAAGGCTGGGGAAAGGTCAAGACTTGAACTTGTTGGGGAGACTGTGGCCAGCAAGGAGGAAGGGATGGGTTCCCCAGGCAAGGGATGAGCATCCTTGTGGTAGCTGGCAAGGCAAGGTGTACTCGGGCCAAAGTGGGTAGATCAGCCTGGCTGCTTCCATCAAGGGGAGAGGACCCAGGGCAGGCAAATAGTCTGGGAGTCGACACCTGGGGCTTTGGGCTCGAGACCTGGAAGACGAGGTCAGTACCTCCCTCCCCAGCAGCCCTGTTACAGAAGCAGCATGGGTTTACTCTGTGGAGCAGGACTTCTAATCAGCTGCGAGTTTGTTTCTTTCTGTCTTCCAGAGTGCTTTTCACCTTTCTGCATTAGAACATGGGCTCCTTCCCTTGAGGAAACTCTTATTTTCTCGTTTTGTATCTTTCAGCATGGTGGTCCCACGCAGTCTGCCTGGGTTTGAACCCTGGCCCAACACTTACCATTCATGACCCATGGGGCAAATCACTCCTTCTCTCTGTATCTCAGTTTCCTTGTCTGTAAAATGGGGCTATTAGTAGTAACTACCTCAGGGGGTTGCTGGGAAGATGAAATGAGTCAGTGAATGCACAGTGTTGAGTGATTTCCCTGGGGCAAATCACTCATTTTCTCCATGCCTCAGTTTCCTTGTCTGTAAAATGGAACTAATAGCAGTAACTATCTCAGCAGGTTGCTGGGAAGATGAAATGAGTCGGTGAATGCACAGTGTTGAGAACTGTGCCTGACACAGAATAAGGCTATATATGGGTAAGCTATTTATTATGATTTTTGTTGTTATTCATTCCTTTTCACAACACTCAGCGTAGACTGTTACATAAAATGGGTGCTCAGAAGCATAGTTTTCCAAATGAGGACCCCGCCCCCCCCACCACAGTATGGCTAAGTGTCTCCCCTAGGCATGAACTGATTTGGGAGAATAAGCATCTTCGCTGTAACAGAAGGACTTGTGTGTTTCTAACCAGAATCTCTCCCTGTGTGTACTTGGCTGTTTTTACTTGGCCCCCCTGCCCATGCCCCCTTTAGGGATTTCACGACCGGCCTCATCCTTTGGGGCTCCTGACCCGGCAGAGGCTCTGACTGGTGCGGCAGTGAAATTCCCTGTTGCTGCAGTCTTGTCTTGAGTTTTCTTTGTTACTTGGGCTTCTTTTTATTTTGATTCCAGGAGCATCTGCTCACAGGATTTCCGACACTCCTGGGTTCTCAGAGCAATGGGGTCTCGATAATGTACGGCCCCTCCGTTACTACATCGGAAGACGATTTACCTAACAGATGGGATCTTTTGAATATTTATGTCTGGACACATCTGTTCTGGACTTGAAAGTTTAATAAAGCTTTTCATTTTCTGAAGCGCGGGTGAAGCCTGTCTGTGGTGAGCTGACAGCCCCACGGGGTCAGCCCCTCAGTGGTGACTCTGGGGCAGGGGGTACGGCTTGGGACACCCCAGTTGGCAGGCAGCCATCATCTCCAAACCCTTCCCCCTTCCTGCACAGGTTAAGGGGTGGGGGCAGGTGGTGAAGGGCTAAATGCATGGACCAGTTGAATGTGTTTACAGAGAGAAGGCAGCAACAATTATTTGCGAAAGGGGGACATGTTTTCTTGTAATCTTTGCTTCCCTGGGGAAGATGGATCCCCTGGTTTGGGTGCAGGATAGAGCGGTCTGGCCTTGTCTGAATCTTTGCCCCCATAAACCACTGGGACTCTTGGAGGAGTCCAGACGGATGTGTAGAAGAGGGTTTTCACAACAGTTCTCTCAGAGTTAGGGTGTAGGGAGGGGTTTGTCTTGAGGATCTTCAGTTTCTCAGTTGTTACTGCTGGTTCCCTCCTCTCCTGATCTCGGTGGCATTTGCTAAAATCCCCACTCCTGGGACCTCCCTGGCAGTCCAGAGGTTAAGGCTCCACGCTTCCACTGTGGGGAGCACAGGTTTGATCCCTAGCAGGGGTGAGATCCCACATGCTGAGTGGCCAAAAGAACCAAAACATAAAACAGAAGCAATATTGTAAGAGCTTCAATAAAGACTTTAAAAATGGTCCATAAAATCAGTTCGGTTCAGTTCAGTTCAGTTGCTCAGTCGTGTCCGACTCTTTGCGACCCCAAGAAATGTAGCACGCCAG
This sequence comes from Dama dama, assembly GCF_033118175.1. NCBI lineage: Eukaryota > Metazoa > Chordata > Mammalia > Artiodactyla > Cervidae > Dama > Dama dama. Next base: position 27,152,607 of record NC_083688.1, on the reverse strand, counting down.
GCCTCCCTGGCCATCACCATCTCCCGGGGTTTACTCACACTCATGTCCATCAAGTCGATGATACCATCCAGCCATCTCATCCTCTGTCGTCCCCTTCTCCTCCTGCCCTCAATCCCTCCCAGCATCAGGGTCTTTTCCAATGAGTCAACTCTTTGCACGACGTGGCCAAAATATTGCAGTTTCAGCTTTAGCGTCAGTCCTTCCAATGAACACCCAGGACAGATCTCCTTTAGGATAGGCTGGTTGGATCTCCTTGCAGTCCAAGGGACTCTCAAAAGTCTTCTCCAACGTCACAGTTCAAAAGCATCAATTTTTTGGTGCTCAGCTTTCTTCACAGTCCAACTCTCTCATCCATACATGACCAATGGAAAAACCATAGCCTTGACCAGATGGACCTTTGTTGGCAAAGTAATGTCTCTGCTTTTTAATATGCTATCTGGGTTGGTCATAACTTTCCTTCTAAAGAATAAGCGTCTTTTAATTTCATGGCTGCAGTCACCATCTGCAGTGATCTTGGAGCCTAGAAAAATAAAGTCTGACACTGTTTCCACTGTTTCCCTATCTATTTCCCATGAAGTGATGGGATCAGATGCCATGATCTTAGTTTTCTGAATGTTGAGCTTTAAGCCAACTTTTTCACTCTTCTCTTTCACTTTCATCAAGAGGTTCTTTAGTTCCTCTTCACTGTCTGCCATAAGGGTGGTGTCATCTGAATATCTGAGGCTGTTGATATTTCTCCCGGCAATTCCAGCTTGTGCTTCTTCCAGCCCAGCGTTTCTCATGATATATTCTGCATATAAGTTAAATAAGCAGGGTGACAATATACAGCCTTGATGTACTCCTTTTCCTATTTGGAACCAGTCTGTTGGTCCATGTCCAGTTCTAACTGTTGCTTCCTGACCTGCATATAGGTTTCTCAAGAGGCAGGTCAGGTGGTCTGGTATTCCCATCTCTCAGAATTTTCCACAGTTTATTGTGATCCACACAGTCAAAGGCTTTGACATAGTCAATAAAGCAGAAGTAGATGTTTTCCTGGAACTTTCTTGCTTTTTTGATGATCCGGCGGATGTTGGCAATTTGATCTCTGGTTCCTCTGCCTTTTCTAAAACCAGCTTGAACATATGGAAGTTCTCGGTTCACGTATTGCTGAAGCCTGGCTTGGAGAATTTTGAGCTTTACTTTACTAGTGTGTGAGATGAGTGCAATTGTGCGGTAGTTTGAGCATTCTTTGGCATTGCCTTTCTTTGGGATTGGAATGAAAACAGACCTTTTCCAGTCCTGTGGCCACTGCTGAGTTTTCCAAATTTGCTGGCATATTGAGTACAGCACTTTCACAGCATCATCTTTCAGGATTTGAAATAGCTCAACTGGAATTCCATCACCTCCACTAGCTTTTTTCGTAGTGATGCCTTTTAAGGCCCACTTGACTTCACATTCCAGGATGTCTGGCTCTAGGTGAGTGATCACACCATTGTAATTATCTGGATCGTGAAGATCTTTTTGTACAGTTCTTCTGTGTATTCTTGCCACCTCTCCTTAATATCGTCTTCTTCTGTTAGGTCCATACCATTTCTGTCCTTTATCAAACACATGTTTGCATGAAATGTTCCCTTGGTATCTCTAATTTTCTTGAAGAGGTCTCTAGTCTTTTCTATTCTGTTGTTTTCCTCTAGTTCTTTGCACTGATCACTGAGGAAGGCTTTTTTATCTCTCCTGACTATTCTTTGGAACTCTGCATTCAAATGGAACATCTTTCCTTTTCTCCTTTGCTTTTCTCCTTTTCACAGTTATTTGTAAGGCCTCCTCAGACAACCATTTTGCCTTTTTGCATTTCTTTGCCATGGGGATGGTCTTGATCCCTGTCTCCTGTACAATGTCATGAACCTCCGTCCATAGTTCATCAGGCCACTCTGTCTCTCAGATCTAGTCCCTTAAATCTATTTCTCACTTCCACTGTATGGTCATAAGGGATTTGATTTAGGTCATACCTGAATGGTCCAGTGGTTTTCCCTACTTTCTTAAATTTAAGTCTGAATTTGGCAGTAAGGAGTTCATGATCTGAGCCACAGTCAGCTCCCGGTCTTGTTTTTGCAGACTGTATAGAGCTTCTCTGTCTTTGGCTGCAAAGAATATAATCAGTTTGATTCGATGTTGACCATCTGGTGATGTCCATGTGTAGAGTCTTCTCTTGTGTTGTTGGAAGAGGGTGTTTGCTATGACCAGTGCGTTCTGTTGGCAGAACTCTATTAGCCTTTGCCCTGCTTCATTCTGTACTCCAAGACCAAATTTTCCTATTACTCCAGGTGTTTCTTGACTTCCTACTTTTGCATTCCAGTCCCCTATAATGAAAAGGACATCTTTTTTGGGTGTTAGTTCTAAAAGGTCTTGTAGGTCTTCATAGAACCATTCAACTTCAGCTTCTTCAGTGTTACTGGTTGGGACAGAGGCTTGGATTACTGTGATATTGAATGGTTTGCCTTGGAAGTGAACAGAGATCATTCTGTCATTTTTGAGATTGCATCCAAGTACTGCATTTTGGACTCTTTTATTGACCATGATGGCTACTCCATTTCTTCTAAGGGATTCCTGCCCACAGTAGTAGATATAATGGTCATCTGAGTTAAATTCACCCATTCCAGTCCATATTAGTTCACTGATTCCTAGAATGTCGACATTCACTCTTGCCATCTCCTGTTTGACCACTTCCAATTTGCCTTGATTCATGGACCTAGCATTCCAGATTCCTATGCAATATTGCTCTTTACAGCATCAGACCTTGCTTCTATTACCAGTGACATCCACAACTGGGTATTGTTTTTGCTTTGGCTCTGTGCCTTCTTTCTGGAGTTATTTCTCCACTGATCTCCAGTAACATATTGGGCACCCACCAACCTGGGGAGTTCCTCTTTCAGTGTCCTATCATTTTGCCTTTTCATACTATTCATGGGGTTCTCAAGGAAAGAATACTGAAGTGGTTTGCCATTCCCAGTGGATCACATTCTGTCAGACCTCTCCACCATGACCCGTCCATCTTGGATGGCCCTAGATGGCATGGCTTAGTTTCACATCAAAAAGTCACTTCAATGAGAAGCCCTTGCAACCTCATTGAAGAGTATGTAGCCCACACTGGCCACTCGCTGCAACTAGAGAATGCCTGTACACAGCAACGAAGACCCAGTGCTGCCAATAAATAAATAAATAAAATCCCCACTGCCTTAGATTCTATTCCAGCCCACACAGGCTCTCAAGAAAGAATAGTAACAATAGTAATAGCAGGAATAACAAAAATACGCAGTGCAAACATGCTTTGAGCCCTTCCGTGTGCCAAGCACCGTGCTTCAATTTTTATCTTTATTTTCACGCCTGAATATTCCCACAACCCCAAAGTGAGAACTCTTATTATCACCATTTTATAGATGAGGAAAGCGAGGCACAGAGAATTTAACTGACTTGCCCGAAGCTGCACAGTGACTGAGTGGGCCAGCGTGGATTTGAACCCAGGCCATCTCACCCCAGAGCCCAGACTCTTAATGCTTTATTGCTTGTTGATTTGGATCTGTCAGCCAGCATTTTCCAAAATACATTTTTTTAAGAACCTATGGGACAGTGATCAAATAATTTCAAATGTAATTTCCCCTCAGGCCAATATAAACTACATATAAACTTCTTAAAGGCTCTGAGGAGTCCCACAGTAAAGAATCTTTGTGACATTCAGTGTTTTCCAAATTTCTTTAACCAAAAAAGATTCCTTTTCCCTAACACCAATTAACAGAAGTCTCATAAATCTAATATACTGCAAGTCACTTTGGGAAACACGACTGAAAATGAGTGTTGGCTTGAAGTATTACGTTTCCCAAGGATGCTTGCCTTTTAAGAAAGTTCAAAGTTCTAAGTCTCAGAAAGCAGAGGATGGCGGTGAGTAGATACCACATTGGTGGAATCTTAGGTATCATCAGCTGGAGAGAATTTAATGGGGACATTTCAAAAAGCACTGGATTACTATTTTATATAAATTTTAAAAATATTCTATTTTAAAGCTGTTTTCCTGTTCATATAAATTTATGAAAATAGGACAGAGATCTGTATAACTTTTCTCCAAGACCGCAGTATGTTTTGCCAATGTTCTGGTAACATCCTCTTCTGTTGGGGACAATTTGGGATCACAAATGGCACTGACTTGTCGTGTCTGTGTAGGCTCTTTCAACCTGGAGTGCTTCCTGCTTTTTCTTTGATTTTCAGGACTTTGGAAATTTTGAAGTGTATAGGCCAGTTAGTTTGTTGAATGTTTCTCAGTTTTTGTTTGTCCATTGCTTTCTTGCCATTATACCCACAGAGGATAAGACGGTTGGGTGGCATCACTGATCCAATGGGTGTGAGTCTGAGGAAACCCTGAGAGATAGTGACGCATGGGGAAGCCTGGCGGGCTGTAGTCCATGGGATCCCAGAGAGTCGGACATGACTGATCGACTGCACAACAAATGTATTTTAGCCAGAATATCATAAATGTTGTGTTCTTTTCATGGAAACCCATTGGGTGGTAGGTGCATGTTTTTCCTGTTATGACGGGTGTTAACTTTGATCCTTGGTGCATGTAGGTTTCTCCACTTAAAGTGATACTTCCTCTCTCTCTGCATTTAACAAATGTTTCCTGGGGAGGTGCTTTGAAACAGTGTAAAATCTCATTCCTCATTCCTCCTGGGCCCACTTGAGGTAGCTGTCTTTTGCTGTTTCTTGCCTGAATTGTCCCTATGGTGGTTGTCAAGTCGTGAATTTCTAATTCCATGACTCCTACATTTAGTAGTTGCCTTTTATTACAAGGAAGAGCTTTCTTTCTCCTCATTTATTTATTCATTAAAAATTTTACTTTTGTGTAAATTTATAGGGTCTTATTTTACTCAATGTCTATAACTTATTATTATCATAATTCATTTTGATGTTCTAATCTTTCCAGATTTGGCCAGCGGGAACACTTCACACTGGCTCCTACATCGTTCTGACACATTTCCGTCACTCTCTGAGCACTTACTTCATGGCAGCACAGGGCGTTTCAGACGTATCCCCTGCTTTTCCTGTTCTAACCCTGGAACAACCACTTCTCCAGAAGCTCTGGGTCCTTTTAGTGGAGCTAGTATTTCAAAGCCAAGATTTGGGCAGTAGGTGTGCTCATTGCTAGCAGAATGTCATAGTTCTGGCCTTATCAATGAACAGAGCTAGGGAATTATACATGATGTAATATACACACATTTGAATCCATGCTGATTGAAAACCGTGAGTTCACATCGACGTTTCCAATTCCAACACAACATCATAGACTATTTCCGTTTCTCTCCCTTTCCCCATTTGCACCTCCTTTCTGATTGTGAGAAGGCCGGCTGGCCGTATTTGAACCCCCTCTAGGTAGTCAGCCTGTGGACCCTCTGACTCTTGCCCTCTTGGGTGCGGACTCTGACACCAGCCGGGCCTGCTTGCCCCAGGCCTCCCATCTCGTTCAGGCCTGTCTGATGGTGTTTGGATGAAGAAGGGAATCAGGGAAGAAGGAAGGGTGGGAAGAAGGGAAACAGGGGAAGGGGAAAGAAGGGAGAAAGCTAGTAAATGTTTTTTAAAGAAGGAACAGAGAAGAGTGGGGATAAGGAGAGCCATAGGGGTTTTGGAACTTGGTTTCTATACTCAAAGTGAACAAAATCTGGGTCTGTGGGAAACAGTATTAATTTATTTTATTCTTAGTATTCCAATGGGCAGAACCAAGGTCAGTAGGTAGGAATTATATGGTGGCAGATTTCAACTCATTATAAAAATATTTCTCCAGTCATTTGGGATTAACAGACACCCACTATTATACTACAGATAAACAGCAAGGACCTACTGTACAGCACAGGGAACTGTATTCAATACCTTATAATAACCCATAAGGGGAAGGAATCTGAAGGAAAATGTATATGTATAAGAACATGTATATGTATATGGGCTTCCCTGGATGTTCAGACAGTAAAGAATCTGCCTGCAATGTCGGAGACCCAGGTTTGATCCCTGGGCTGGGAAGATCCCCTGGAGGAGGGCATGGCAGCCCATTCCAGTATTTTTGCCTGGAAAATCCCATGAACAGAGGAGCCTGGCAGGCTACAGTCTATGGGGTCACAGAGAGTCAGACACAGCTGATCTCAGTGACTAATGCTAACATATATATATATATGTAACTGAGTCACTTTGCTGAGTACTTTCCCAAAGCATTGTAAATCAACCATAACAGTGGTGGTGTGTGCTTAGTCATGTGCGGTTCTTTGGAACCCTGTGGGCTGTAGCCTGCTAGGCTCCTCTGTCCATGGGATTCTCCAGGCAAGAATACTGGAGTGGGTTGCCATTTCCCACTCCAGGGGATCTTTTCAACCCAGGAATCGAACCCGTGTCTCCTGCATTGACAGGCGGGGTCTTTACCATTGCACCACTCAGGAAGCCTTCAGTAAAAATACTTTCTCCAGTTGCAGCTTCCTGACACTGAATGCTCTTGGTTGCAAAGGTGTTAGCTCCTCATCAATTGAAGAGTTCTTGTAGAGACTGTAGGACCGCTAGTCAGAGACAGTGGAAAGGTTTCTTGTGTTGGGAGAGAAAGGTCTGCAGAGTTCAATGCGGACTCAGTATAGCACTATAGTTGAGGACCAGAAGTTGGCCGAGCTTCCCAAGGACCAGTGACACCAGGCACCTCCATCGATAGCTGAGGTGGCAGGTGGGGTTCCAGAAGGCGGCTCCTCTCCCCTTCTTGCTGGCGCTTGCAGAGTCCTCTGAGGATGCAGCATTGGAGTGGGGCAGCCCAGGGTTGCCCTAGTGTGAAAGAGCTGTAAGCCTGTTTGCATGACAAATTTGCATCTCGAGATAAAACATAGCTCCAGATTGAGACAGCCTTTAGTTCTAGTGCCAACAATCTAATGTTGGCTTCAAAGGAGAAACGAAAAATGTCTTCTTGGAACCAGTTCTGGCCCTCATAGTTCTTTTATTGTTCCCAAATGGACCACATACTGGGGAGCTCTTGTGATTGCCCTAACAACAGTAACCTGTCAAACACAACAAGCAAAATCCTAAAAGGGTTTCTTGTTAAGAACAATTTTGAACATCAGATGTTTTTATATTCAGTCCTCTTGGTTTTTACAGCCCCCACCGAGCCAATCTACCTATAACTGTATTATTAAGAAGCTGGAGTTTTAACATCTTTTCAGATGTTGACACAAACTTAAGACAAACTTCTATACAATACCAGCAAGCTTGCCTTTAATCACCTGGGAATGGTGTCAGTTCAACCAACATTAATTGAATGCCATTTTTTTTTGTGCCAGCGACTGAACTACAGAACAACTAACATAGCACCACTGGTCCCATTTCACAGGTGAGAAAACTGAGGCAGAGTGGGTTAAAAAAATCTTTATCAGGAGCAATAACAACCTCCAGGGTCAGGCTGTAGCTTCCCTTTCTGCTTCCCAGAGTAGAGTGGCTACCTCGTTAGTGGGAAGGTATGGGTTGCGGGCTCACACACCTTTCCCCAGGTAAATGGCAGTATTCAAAACTGTTTTCTGTTTTCTTGATGAAACTGCTGTAAATCAGCACTATTTGGGGACCATCAGGAGGACCAGGGATGAAATCCTGATGGGATTCTGCATTTGGGCATTTCTTTAATATTTTCACAAATACCTGATGCTCGCTCCCTGGCTTGTGTTAACGTGTGTGAAGATGTTTGCGTGTGTGTATCTCAGCATGAGGTGTTTGTGCTTTGGGTGTGACTCTTGCAGATAGACCCACACTTGAGTCACCGTGAATCCTGAAGCACTAGCTCTTCCTTCAGGGAAGAGTAATAATAGTGGCTGTTGACTGAGCAGATTGCTGCCTGGGTTCGTATGTATGTTATCTCCTTGAACCTTCCCAATGATAGAGTGAGGAAGATTAATTTATAGAGGAGGAGGCTGAGCCTCAGAGGGGTTATGTATTCCATCCAGAGCTCCCCAGGTAGAAAGTGGCAGATGTGTGTGCCAAGTCATTTCAGTAGGGTCTGACTCTGTTCAAACCCATGGGCCTAGGCCTGCCAGGCTCCTCTGTCCATGGGATTCTCCAGGCAAGAATACTGGAGTCGGTTGCCATACCCTCCACCAGGGGATCTTCCCAACGTAGGGATGGAACCTGTGCCTCTTAAGTCTCCTGCATTGGCAGGTGGGTTCTTTACCACTAGCACCACATGGGAAGCCCAGAAAGTGGCAGAGTCAGATGTTAGACTCAGACTTGTCTGATTCCAAAGGATGGTAGCATCCATCATGCTATGATGCCCCTTGCAGGGCACTGCCCCTAAAGCCAAGTGGACAAATGTTGGGTGGCAGTGGGCCACAAGAGGATCTGAAGAACTAAGTTATGTAAGAGTTAAAAAGAATCCTACCAGGGAGGTTTTTTCATGAGTCTTCTCCAAAGGCCAGAGCTCAGATTTATGATGTTGGAATATTCATGAGTTGCCGCAGTGTGCAGTACTAGAGGGAAAAGTTGCCTGTGATAGAAATTAACCTTAAGGAAGAGTTCTTCTGAATGAAGGTTCAAATATGGAGGATGTGATCAAGCAGGCACACAACTCATCTGGGAGGCTATGGATCCACATCTTAAAATGATGATGACTGGGAACATGGCAGTATCTATTTTCATGTATCCATCCATCCATCCATCCATCCATTATCTGCTGTTTGCGCAAGCCCTACTGAAGCCTAGAGAGTTGTACCAAAACCAAAGCAAAGCAAACCAAACCCTCATAAGTGGCTTTCAGTCACTCTGGGGAAAGACAGATTCACATAAGAATAGACAAACCACATGGCAATGAGGTGTCTAGTTGAGTATCAAAATGGGTGGTCCAGAGGCTGGTGTTTTCTAGTGACCTAGAAGAAGGATGTCTTGCAGGATGTGGTATGGCCCATCTAGCCATATTGGTGGCCTTCAGGGACCATTGTGAAACCCATGAGACTGCCAGGAGTCCAATTAATTCTAGTCTTGAGACAGGCTGAGCTGCAAAATTGGATATATAGTCTACCCACTGCTGAGATACAGTTTGGGTCTCTGCAGCTCTCTGTTTGAAAATGAGATGTCACCTTTAATCTTAAATACCAGTATGATGGTCCTGCAGGACTGAAAGAAGAAGAAACAAGCCAGCATTCATTTGAGGAAGGACTGTTCCTCTTCACTCCCTGGTTTCACTGCGAAAATGTAAGGGGAGTGTTGTTTGGATGTCCGAAGCTGGAAAAACCAGTAACAAAGCCAGCTCTCCAGCCTCAGACTCCCTGGGCTTTTATGACCTCCAGGGCTGCAAGGTTGACAGTAGGGGACCCAGACGCTGAGGGGGCCGTGAATGCGAGGTGCAGACATATGTGAAATAATTAGTCAGCCTTTATGAGGAAAACAGAGAGAAGTCATTAGGACTGCTGTTTAACAAAGGGCAACTTCCTCTCCCACCCCCTATTAAAGAGGTGCTTTGCGACTGTGTTGCCTTTCTTTGATCCCCAAAGGCCCATGATGTTTTGCTGACATCCTGTCATGATATTTAATGATGCCTCACATGTGCCCGGGAGTGTGGCCCGACTCAGCATCCTTTGGGGAGAGGCATGGTAACATGGCAAGTTTTTGATGTGGTTCCTTGCATGGCAAAGGTGAGTGAGGCAGCTGCACACACTAGTGAAAGCCCTGATTCTCGGCGGTGGAAGCAGGTGAAAGGACTGATGGAGGGAACAAAATTCTGCCGAGTTCTCTGGCAGAAACTTTGTCTATTATGGGGCCTCTAGACTGAACCGAACTGAGCATCGGCTGGTGCAATGCTCAGGAGAGGAGAGAAAGAATGTGGTCTTGGATGGTCTTCTTTCAAAAGGCGGGGGAATGTTTCAGAGAGATGGATCTTCTTCCAGCCTATTGTTCCCTGTGGTCATACACACGAACAGCTGCTTAAAGGAAGATTAACAGGCCCGTAGGGACCCTCCAGCCCATTCCAGATCTGTGAATCCTCCTACAAAGTTTCTGGTGGGCAGCCTTCCCCTGTCTGCCTGAATGCCTCCGGAGGTGAGGAACTCCCCACCACAAGGTCCCTGGTGCCCTGGGGCTGGTCTCACAGTTCCAAAGGTCCACTCAATTTAGCTATCTCTTGCAGCTTCTAACACTGGTCCCAGCTAGGTGCTTGACAGCTACACAAAACGACTGAACTCCTGTTTGGGGTAGTTCTTCAACTCTCGGCCCTCCCTGCCCCCCAACATTCTCATTTCCAGGCTAAGCACCCCATTTTTGTGACTGCTCCACCTATATGCCCTGGTTTGTGCTGTGCTAATTCACTTTAGTCATGTCCTCCTCTGTGCGACCCTATGGACTGCAGCCTGCCAGGCTCCTTTGTCCATGGGATTCTCCAGGAAAGAATACTGGAGGGGGTTGCCATGCCCTCCTCCAGGAGATCTTCCTGACCTAGGGCTTGAACTTGCATCTCTTATGTCTCCTGCTTTGGCAGGTGGGTTCTTTTCCACTAGCGCCACCTGGGAAGCCCAAACCCTGGTTTCCACACCCTCAAATCTGATGGTCCTTCTTAGAACGTTCTGGCAGGATATCGCCATCACCCTTGTTCTCTGAATGCTGGTTAAATTTCCTTTGACCTCTTTGGTAGCTCGAGGTCTGAAATGGAGCAATAATCTCAACATGCAAAGGCAATAATTTGTGTTTTCCCTGAGAGTCTCAAATGGGTCCAAGTTCATATTCCAAGGGTTGGCTTGTGTGAACATTTCCTTTTTCTCCCTGGCTATTCAGATGAAAAGCATGTCAGGGCTAACTGCTTGGGCCTGGCTTTTTTGTGATTTTTGCCTTTTTCACTCGGAGGACAGTCCCAGTGCCCCACAAACCAATGCCGTGGGATTGAAGGGAGCCACTCCTCACTACCTCTTAGTGGCAATGTTCCCAATCCACTCTCTTCTCTCCATCGGCATTGTTACCACCTTTCCCCTGCCCTGTCACTTCTCTCCAGGATGACAGCCAGAGCCTCGGAATGATCTCTGGACATGTTCCTGTCCCCGAAAACACACATTGCTGACAGTGTTTCATTTAGCTTCCTCAGGCATGTGTCGTCAGACCCAGACATGCTGTCTGGCCCCACTTGCTTCTCCAGGATCACCCTGAATTTGTCATTCCCTCGACCCTACACTCCATCCACTCTGGCCCCCTGTCAGTTCCTTGGATATGCTGGCTCCTTTCTCCTACCTGGACTGTTACTTGTGGTTCCCTCTGCCTGTAATGCTCCCCGAGCCCCGTACTTTGCCTGTCTGGGCTCCTTCCCATCTTCAGACCTTAAATATTGTAGGCCTATATACTGTGCTCATTGAGACCCTCTCTCCTGGAGCTCAGATTCCCTGTTACCATTGTCTGACCCACTCTATTTGCTTTACAGAACTGATCACAATGTGTAACTTATATTTGTTTACTTGCTTACTTTCTATCTCCCCTTGCCTTCCCCACTGTCTCCTGTTGCCTCCTCCCAACTCCTGGTCCTCCATCAGGCCAGGGTTTTGTTTTCTCTGGTCTCCAAAGTATCCTCAGTCCCAAGTTCAGCTCCTGGTGTATGATAAAGGCTCAATGCCTACTTGTCGAATAAGTGGATGGATGGACAAATGCAGTGGCATATTTGTCTCCAGCTGTCCATCAACCCAAATACAAGATTCATTCTTGAGTTATAAACTATAAGTTTTAGGAGAAACTTTCAAACCTTGCTGAAGGAAACATCCCTTTTGCTTTCTTTATTCTCCACGTCCCAACAAAATGGAGTTTTACCGGAATCTCATCACAATGTAAATGCAGGCCCCTGATTGTCCTGGTTGAATTATAGATCTTCCAGTTAGATTTAGATTGCTGTTATTTTTGACAGGTTGACAATATTTTTAAAATAGTCCTTTCTTCAGTGTCTTAGTGCCTCTTCTAGATGAGAAAAGGGAAAACATTGAAACTTTGAGTACCATTCCTCACTGTAATCTCAAAACAAAGGATTCACATGTCTCTATTTTTTAATGTGAATTGAATTTCCCTGCAACTCCACCCCAAATCACAGAATGGCGAGAACTGACACTGAACAAACTGATGTTTTCAGGTGTAACCTCTGAACTGGAAAATCTGTATTAGTTTCTCAGAGCTGTTGTAAAAAGTACCACAGTCTGTTGTTGCTCAATTGCTAAGTGGTGCCTGACTCTTTGTGATCCCATGGACCGCAGCATATCAGGCTTCCCTGTCCTTCACTGCATCCCAGAGTTTGCTCAAATTCCTGTCCACTGAGTTGGTGATGCCATCCAATCATCTCATCATTTGTTGCCCCTCTTTTCTCCTGTCCTCAATCTTTCCCAGCATCAGGGTCTTTTCCAGTGAGGCAGCTCTTTGCATCAAGTGGCCAAGTATTGGAGCTTCAAGTTCAGCATCAATCTGGGTGGCTTAAAACTACAGAAATGTATTCTGTCACAGTACTGGAGACTTGAAGTCTGAAATCAAGGTGTCAGCACTGTTGGTTCCTTCTGGTGGCGCTGGGGAGAATCTGTTTCATACCTCTCTCCTGGCTTCTGGAGGCTGCTGGCTGCACGTGGTGTTCCTTGACTTGCAGTGTCTCACTCCAGTCTCTGCCTATCTTCCCCAGGCCTTCTTCTCTCTGTGTCTCTATGTCCACATCTCAAATCTCTCCCTTTCTCATAGAAGGACATCAGTCATTGGATTTAGTGTGTGTGTGTGTGTGTGTGTGTGTGCGTGCGCACGTGCACGCTCAGTCATGTCCAACTCTTTGTGACCCTGTGGGAGCCCATCTTAAATCCAGGATGATTTCTTCCTGATTAACTACATCTGCAAAGACTCTATTTCTAAATAAGGTTACATTCACAAGTACCAAGGGTTAGAACTTTGACATATCTTTTTGGGGTACAGAGACTGAATGGTGAGATCCAGAGAGGCAACATGACTCGCCCAAGGCATACAACTATTTATCGATGAAATCGGAACTACAACTCAGACCTTTTGGTCTTTTCACTCTAGTGAACTGTCTCTCAAAAGAATACCCCTTGGGCTTCTAAGGCATTGGTTACTGAGATCTTTGTTTTTCTGCTTTAGAGCCCCTTTTATGAGCTGGCTAGTGACTGTGTAAGTTCCTACCAGGCCAAAGTAGTTTGTCAAAATAGTAATCATGCCGGTTTGTGCAGGTGATGTTTCTCTCAGTTTGGAAAAGAAGACAAAGGATCAGAAAATACATTTTTTGTTGAGTTGATTAAATCTATCTGGCGTAGTTATATTTGTTGATGTTCAGTTGCAGCCATTCAGGCTTTTGTAAATTGACATGATAATTTCCCCAGCTCTGCCAGCTCTGTCTTTGACTGCATGAGCTAGAAGCATTTGGTAGAACCCAGTAAGTAGCAGCCGGGTCAGAATGGTAGCTTGACCACAGGCCAGGGCAGCTGGTCTCCATCACATTCAGCCTTGATGTCTGCCTTAGCTGATGGTTGTACATGTGATAAATGCCTATGAATCCACCTAGGTTTTCACAGAATCCAAACCATTTTGCAGGAAAACAAAGCAGGTAACACCACAACCATTTCCTTTCTCTCTCTCTCTTTTATTTTTGGGAAGGAGTGGTATGAGAGGGAACTTAATATTCATGAAAGCATTTTACAAGCGTGTGAGTAATAAAATCCATCTTTTAAAGATGTAATGTATTTTACAGTCTTTCTTAATCTATCCTTGCCTTCCTTCTTCCACATAAAAAATTTAGCAGTGATTAAATTAAAAGGAAAATGGAAGTCATAATAAAATTAAAACACACCAGTACCATGGTACTTTGAAATTGCCACAAGTATTAATGATACATCCCTAGCTGGCATGTATGACTCCTGTGACTGAGATAGGACAGGATACATGTGCCTGCGAATTTCTTGTATCTAGCTGCTTCACCCGGAGAAGGCAATGGCACCCCACTCCAGTACTCTCGCCTGGAAAATCCCCTGGGCAGAGGAGCCTCGTGGGCTGCAGTCCATGGGGTCGCTAAGAGTTGGACATGACTGAGCGAATTCACTTTTACTTTTCACTTTCATGCATTGGAGAAGGAAATGGCAACCCACTCCAGTGTTCTTGCCTGGAGACTCCTAGGGACGGGGAGCCTGGTGGGCTGCCTTCTATGGGGTCGCACAGAGTCGGACACGACTGAAGCGACTTAGCAGCAGCAACAGCAGCTGCTTCACCATCCCTTCCTCTCCACTCCAGAGTGTTTGGAAGGCAAATGACTGGATAGATAACTACAAGTAGCCCATTCTTAGGGCTTCCTGGTTGGCACTAGTGGTAAAGAGCCTGCCTGCCAGTGCAGGAGACTTAAGAGACACGGGCTCAATCCCTTGGTCGAGAAGATCTGGAAGAGGGCACAACAACCCATTCCAGTATTCTTGCCGGGAGAATCCCAAGGACAGAGGAGCCTGATGGGCTACGGTCCATATGGTTGTAAAGAATTAGACATGACTGAAACGACTTAACATGCATGCATGCACAACCCATTCTTAGACTATAAAACTAAAGTTTATCATTACATGGCCACATAATAGAGAACCCAACTTGAAATTCCTCTGATACTATGGATTTACCAATGGGAGCACATTGACCTGGTCCTCAGACCAGTGTCCCTCATGGTTGCAAGATGGCTGCTATAGCACCACATAAGGGACATTCAAATATGAGGAGAGGATATTCAGAAGGGGAAGCAAACTCTCTTGTGTCTTTTTTTCCTAAAGCAAGGAACTTTCCCAAGAAGTGCCCAGAAGATTTTGCCTCCCATTTAGTCAGCAGATTTTGGGTCACATTTTTACCTTAAACTAATCCCCAGTGGCATGCGGTCCCATAACTTCACGGCAAATAGATGGGGAAACAGTGGAAACAGTGGCTGACTTTATTTTTCTGGGCTCCAAAATCACTGCAGATGGTGATTGCAGCCATGAAATTAAAAGACGCTTACTCCTTAGAAGGAAAGTTATGACCAACTTAGACAGCATATTAAAAAAAAGAGACACTACTTTGTCAACAAAGGTCTGTCTAGTCAAGGCTATGGTTTTTCCAGTGGTCATGTATGGATGTGAGAGTTGGACTAGAAAGAAAGCTGAGCACTGAAGAATTGATGCTTTTGAACTGTGGTGTTGGAGAAGACTCTTGAGAGTCCCTTGGGCTGTAAGGAGATCCAACCAGTCCCTCCTAAAGGAGATCAGTCCTGGGTGTTCATTGGAAGGACTGATGCTGAAGCTGAAACTCCAGTACTTTGTCCACCTGATGAGAAGAGCTGACTCATTTGAAAAGACCCTGATGCTGGGAAAGATTGAGGGCAGGAGGAGAAGGGGATGACAGAGGATAAGATGATTGGATGGCATCACCGACTCAATGGACATGGGTTTGGGGGACTCCGGGAATTGGTGATGGACAGGGAGGCCTGGCGTGCTGCAGTTCATGGGATCGCAAGGAGTCGGACACGACTGAGTGACAGAACCGAACTGAACTGAACCCCCAGTAAGGAAATGTGACTACCACCATTAGTTTAACTAATCATATAGTCAGTGTAGGGGGTTTAGAATGCCAAACAGGGCTTTTCTGGTGGTCCAGTGGTTAAGAGTCTGCCTTGCAATGCAAGGGACACAGTTTTTTTTTTTTTTATTATTATTATTATTATTTTTTCCAGTGGGTTTTGTCATACATTGATATGAATCAGCCATGGATTTACATGTATTCCCAATCCCGATTCCCCCTCCCACCTCCCTCTCCACCCGATTCCTCTGGGTCTTCCCAGTGCACCAGGCCGGAGCACTTGTCTCGTGCATCCCACCTGGGCTGGTGATCTGTTTCACCATAGATAGTATACATGCTGTTCTTTTGAAATATCCCACCCTCACATTCTCCCACAAAGTTCAAAAGTCTGTTCTGTATTTCTGTGAAGGGACACAGTTTTGATCCTCGGTTCAGGAAGATCCCATGTGTCGTGGAGCAACTAAGTCCATGTACTACTGAGCCTGAACTACTGAGCCTGCTCACCTAGAGTCTGTACTCCATAACTAGAGATGTCACTGCAATGAGAAACCCATGCAATGAAACTGTAGAGTAGCCCCTACTTGCCGCAACTAGAGAAAGTCTGTGCACAGTAGTGAAGACCCAGTGTAGTCAAAATAACTAACTAAATACATATGTGTGAGTTGCTCAGTTGTGTCTGACTCTTTGCAATCCCACGGACTGTAGCCTGCCAGGGTCCTCTGTCCGTGGAATTTCCCAGGCAAGAATACCGGAGTGGGTTGTCATTTCCTTCTCCAGGGGATCTTCCCGACCCAGGGATCAAACCCAGGTCTCCTGCATTGCAGGTAGATGCTTTACTGTCTGAACCACCAGGGTAATACAATAATATGTACATATTTTACATAAAAAATGATAAATATATATATGTGTGTATATATATATATATATATACTCTATATATATGTAAAAGAATCCCAGACAAAATTGGGATTCTGTTCCAAAGGAACAAGGGGGTATATTAAGACAAGTTTTGGTTACAAGTATCAGGACAACCAAATAAATATGGCCTAAACAATAATGGAAGTTTTATGGTTTTGTATAACAGGAAGACCAGCCTTAGGTGGTTCCAGAGTCAATGGATTCAGCAGCTCAGGGATGTTGCCCCCTCCATATTTCTCCTGGCTTTATCAATATGATTGGTTTCACTATGGCTGCCTCAGTTCAAAACACTGGTCCACAGTCAAATGCAGGAAGAGGACAAAGTCTCTGGCTTGTGTCCCTTTTAAAGAACACTGCAAACTTTTCCAGTGACCCACAACGGTCATGTCCTTATGTCTTATCAGCCAGGGATATAGCCAATGCCTGGGCCTATGTCTGTCACTGGCATAAAAACAGGATCAACATGACTGGCTTAAACTGATCATCATTTACTATTGATCCCTGATGGTGGGATGTGTGCTTGACTGAAGACACAAGGAGGAAGGGAGAATATGCAGACATCTGCCAGCAAGGAGAGAAGAAGTTGAGAAGACCCTCTGGTAGCCCAGCACCATGAATTAACTGTGAACTTAATATACATGAGGAGAATCCATGTTTGATTAGAAAGATTTAGAGACCACAGACTTCTCCATGATTTGTCATGGATACCTCATGGGAGCAGCAACCAGCAATGCTGCCCTTAGGGTTTCTTTTTCTGGGGCCAGAACCAGAGATTGTGGAAATCCTTTAGGCTACACTAGAGTTATGAGCTGGGTTCTCATGACATAACCTCCCCGCCTGGCCCCCGTGGAACTCTGTCATGTAGGAACCAGAGGCAACATAGACCTCCTCCCATTGCTCAACTCTGATTTACAGTTGGGAAGGAAGGGAGATTCAACTCTCACACCCCAATACTACCAGTAAGGAGGTCTTTTCTCTCCCATTCCCCCCGAGTTGTCAAGAAATACCTCTAGGACCTACAGTTCTTTCTCCTTCATTTTTTCATAGGACATCACTAGAAAGTAGCCAGGGTGAGTAGAGGGGTTGTTGACAATATCTTTTCATCAAGATATAAGACATCTGGTCACTTTCTTTTTGGAGCTCAACATTTTTTAAAATTTTATTTTTACTTGAAGGATAATTGCTTTACAATATTATTATTATTATTATTATTTTTTTTTTTTGCCATTCATCAACATGAATCAGCCATAGGTATACATATGTCCCCTTCCTCTTGCACCTTCCTCCCACCACCCATCCCATCCCACCCCTCCAGGTTATCATGTCACTGCTGCTGCTGCTGCTGCTAAGTCGCTTCAGTCGTGTCCGACTCTGTGCGACCCCATAGACGGCAGCCCACCAGGCTCTGCTGTCCCTGGGATTCTCCAGACAAGAATACTGGAGTGGGCTGCCATTTCCTTCTCTAATGCATGAAAGTGAAAAGTGAAAGTGAAGTCGCTCATTGTGTCTGACTCCTAGAGACCCCATGGACTGCAGCCCACCAGGCTTCTCTGCCCATGGGATTTTCCAGGCAAGAGTCCTGGAGTGGGGTGCCATTGCCTTCTCCATATCATGTCACAGTGCAGCTCAAATCTTGAAGGCATCTAACTTGACTCAAAAGTCTCAGATCCCTTACTGTCTATTAATAGTTTCTTATTTAACTTGCTGTCACTGGCTGGCCTGCATGCAGAAGGCAGGCAGTGCCTCATCACCGAGGAAGGGGAAGGACCTGAATAAATCTTCTGACAATTGTGAGGCCTGGTTCTCCATCCCTCAAATTGGGGTAATTACTCCTGCCTCGAAAGAGCCAGGCATGCTGTATTCGTGCTGTGCAAGGATCTCCTTCCCTCTCCCTCCTCTCAGCCTTGCTCTCTCACATCTGTGTTTTATAATCTGCCTGTTTGTTTGGTTGTTTACTTATTTATTTGTGGCAGTGAAAGCTGGGCCCCTTTACCTGATGGCTGAGTGTTCAGAAACCGCTCCTCTGGATTCCTCCTTCATTGACATTCAACCCAGTCCCTCGCGGATGGCTCTGGAGGCCTCCCCTTCCTGGGAGCTCTAATGTGGCAGTTATGAAAGCAGCTCAGACCAAGCTCGATTAGCATAATAATGAAGCTTCGGCTGCAATGTTATCATCCTCAAAGGGGATAGCTGGAGTGGTCACAGAGCCTTTAACAAGTGCTGCTTTAGGATAAAAGAGGACAGGGTGGGAAATGATAGATGGCAAGTGGGGAATACTGGGGGTGATTAGGAGGGGTGGGAACCAGCAGGGGAAGTGGGGAGGGATCTTGTTTGCTGGCCTCTGCCTTGTTTCGAAGAGATGTCACTGAAACCACAAAATTTCCTCTACAATTCGCCTTTTAGAAATGCACTGATGTGAGCATTTCTAGAAAAATTTAATATCTGTCTCTTGTGGCTGTAGAAGGAAATAAAATTGATCTGCAACAATCGCAAGCTCTTTTGGATGTTCAGTAACCAGTGAATAGGTTGGGCATTATTACCTCCCTTTTACAGATGAAAGTCCATCCATCCATCCCTCCATCCCTCTATCCATGCATGCATCCATTTCTCTTCTATCTTGTTCTGTCATTTAATGTAGTTGCCAGATGAAATAACTGCTAGCAAGAGACACTGAGTTCACAGATACAAACTCAGATCTGACTCCTGTAATCAGTTAAAAATCCAAACCAAAGACCATATGTCCCAACTCTGGTGGTTAATTGTAAAGAAGCAGGTTCAGCTGGATCCTTGAGGTTGATCCACATTTACTCCCTCTCAGTTGTCTTCTCAGCTGAGGAATCCAAACATGTGTATGACCAATGCCTCTACCAGGGCCATTTTGATGGCCATTGGCCCAGTTTAGGCCAGTGTGATAGCTTCAGTTTGTACATTTAAACCACTGGTTATTGTGCTGGATTTAAAAACAAAACAGAGATCAGTTATCCCCTTGTTACACAGGCATGGAAAACAGCAGGAAAACTGAAGCACATCCAGGCTTTCTTGTGCCATGTAAAATTAGGCACTAACTGGAAGGGCTAGTCTGGGTAATTCAAGAAAATCTCCCCAGACCCAACCCCTCTTTCCCAGCATGCGGAGGGCAGGAGGAAGGAAAATCTCTGATGAAAATGAGGGCCAACTATGACTGGTCCAACAGACGAGGCCAGTGGCAAAACTGCCCTAATGGCACCTTTGGTGTGAAAAATGAAGGCCCCACCCAGCCTCCCCCAAAAGCTGATTTGGAAGGAGGGTGAGACCGAGGAGATCAGAAGTGTCTGCATAATGAAGGTGAGACAACACAGAAGAGCCAAAGAGGGGGAGTGATGCCAATTAGTGAGAGAGTCAGGCGCTGAGGAAAACAGCTGTCCAACGCAGGAGACACCCAGGGCGGAAATGGCCCAGGAGCCCAGCTTTTAAGTTGCTTGTGGTTCTGTGACATAGTTCCCTCTAGAATCCCCAGTCTTTAGGATATAAGCCTGTTTGCAACATGCAGCCATTTTAATGTGGGGTGGAGCTTTGGAGATTGACGAGGAAAAGGGAGGCACCTCACGTTCATCTGGCAAAGGACAGAAAGAAGGGAGTTGACCCCAGAGGGGGAGATGTGACAATTTGAGAGACCCCCTGAAACAGGAAATGTGACTGAGGGCTGACTACGTAAGAGTCCTGGGAATCCACCCCAAATCTTTCAATATGTGGAATGGGGCTTAAGTCAGATTTCTTCCCAGATTTAAAGGAAATGGGACCACAGAGGCTTACCTAGACAGAATATATTTGTTTCCATTGTCTTGAAGTGTTAATAGAAGTCTGAATGGTCAGTTCAGCAATTATGATAGTTGCTTGAGACCTCTGCATCTTTTTGTAGATTTTGCCATCCAAGATCAATGACCAGAGTTGTTGCACGCAGTTCTTAACAGTTTATAAACACTTGGCATTACTTCACTTAATCTTCATAACCACTTGGGGAAAGAAGCCGAAAACCCATATCATCCTGGGAGCATTGATTTATTGTCAGTAACTTAGAGTTTACACACTTGAAGTGACTCAACTCATTGTATATGCAAGCACAATACTCAACCCAATGTCTATATGGGGACATTGCAAGGCTGTTGATTGAGGGAAGTGGAGGGTAAAGAATAGAGTTAGCAGCTATAGAGCAATTTCTTTTCCAGTTTGTTTTTTAAGTTTTAAATACAAGCTAAGAAGTATCAGCTTGTGCAGTCCTATTGAGGCAATGGCTGCATGTGGTCCCATCTCATAGTCAAAGAAATCACCCAGAAACCAAAAACAATTTTTATAATATCTGTAGTTCTTATCTTTGTTTCCATTTAGCAAAATTTGATCTAATTTAGTATTTCTTCCTTCTGGGATGCATTATAAGACAAAACAGAATCTAGCATAAGTCAAGGAAATCCATTCATACTTCAGGTCTTATGATCTTTAAATATCATGAACTGGACACAAAGGCTACGACAATGCTTCTAAAAATTTGCCTTCTTTACTTGATTAATTCTCTCACACTCCCTTCATTATTCAGAATGGCTGTTCTCTGAAATCACTCCCTTGAGGTCTTGCCTTGGTGGTATCTCTGTTCCTTTTGTCCTTTGCTATTCCACTGAAACCTCACAGTCTTTCCAATTCTGCTTCACAAAAGCACCATTAAATAAACTTGGCAATGGCAGTTCCTCCTAGGAAAAGAAACTAAGAGAAGTTAGAAAATGGTTTTGTGGTAGGGGGAAGAGAAAGACAAAGAATACATTTACATAAACATTTCAGGGTTGTAATAAATAAATGCTGAAAGTTAATCTGGCAATATGCATGATTATTGTTTTGTTGTATATTAATTAGGCAATAAATGGTAATGGTTTATGCAAATGATAGCACTTATTTATTTTTAAGGAAGAAACTGTGTTTTTATTGTTCTTCTCTTCTGGCTCTGTGAGTTCTTCGGTGTTTTTAAATAAAAATAATGGCTATCTTGTCGACTCTTTATCTGACACCATGGATATAGTTTAATTCTCATCTGAGACAGACTTGTCAGAAGACCAATACTTCAGTCTGATTCCTCAGAAATATTGGTTCCAGAGGAATATTGGTTCCAGTAATTCCTCTACTAATCCTTTATGACTCACGGTTGTAGATTCTTGAGCAAATGTTTTTTTCTTCCCAAAGTATCTTAAAATAAATAAAGGTGATTTGCCTGTAAGATCAACCTTATGGTGATCACCCACAAAAGTGATGTGATTTGGGAAACAAAAAAAGGTCCTCTTGTCCCTGCATCACTGTTTGCTAAAACTTACTATTTGCTAAAATGATTTCACTATTCTGAGCAATATATTTTCTTAGCTCAAGGAGAGAAAACACTTTGAAGTCATTCACACATCTCCAAGGAAAAAATGAGTGGGGAGGTGTTTTAGGTGCTAAAAGGGTTTAGAAGGACATTCATGTGTGACTTTCTAGGAATTCGAAATCCAGGCTTTTGTTGGTTATAGAAAGTAGGCATGAAAGGACCTGACAGCCACATTGGGTTGTGTAGGTCACAGATCAACTGGTGGACTGGTAAGAGGAGAGAATTTGAGTGGTGTTTTCTATAGTTTGTAAGAGAGACTCCTTCCAAGGCATCCCACATCTGTGGGTATCTTCCTGGCCTTTGTGACTGCTCTTTTCCTTGAAAGAAGGGGAGCCTGTCATCCCCTTCCAGGTATGAGATGTTCAACATCTACCATGATATTGTGGAGCTTTGTGTTCTATCATTTCCCACTATCTGGAGACAGATGAGATGGACAGACAGTTGAAATTCTTACTCAAGGCTCAGGCTGACTGTGATATTTCTCACTTCTTAATCTTTAGCTCTTCTTCTTTCTCTGCAGGTAAACCAAGGCTGATTCTTCTACCCCAACCTCTTCCTCTCCCAAGTTGTTATTTAAAGCCCAAGGGTTTCTGGACAGCTCCTCTCTGCCTCGGAGCTGCTTGGAAGGCAGGCCAGGATCACGGGGCAAATGCTCACCGTCCTTCTTCCTGACAAGGTGGGACAGATTTTCTCCTCCGAAGCCTCAGAGGTGGGCTGATAAGCAGCCACATCAACCGCTTTTCCACATCTGCAAAAAGGAGACCATAATATCAACCCTACCATGGCCTTTAGGACTGTTAAATGGTCACAAAGAGTGAGACATGACTTAGCACAGCACAGCACAAACGAGATCCTGTATTTGAATCACGTAGCGTGTTGCACGTTGAGAACTTGGACTATTATCCAAATCTGATACAAATTTTTAAGAGCCAGCTTGAGTCCTACCCCCTTCATGAAAGTTTTCATTTCCCCCACAGCTTGAAGTAATCTCTATGTGCTTCTGAGGTATTTGTTAGCTGTGCAATGCATATGGAAATTAAAAATGCATTGTTTCATGACTTGCCCTTTGTTGTTCTCTTATTAATTAACCTGTGTGGTTATTTAATTAACTCTTCATATCTTTATTCTTTCCCCTCCATGGATCACAGCCTTGTCGTGCCTAAGAGGCTTGTGTGACTCAATGAAGCTATGAGCCTTGCTGGGCAGGGCCACCCAAGATTGATGGATCATAGTGGAGAGTTCTGACAAAACATGGCCACTGGAGAAGGAAATAGCAAACCACTCCAGTATTCTAGCCACGAGAACCCCATGACTAGTATGAAAAGGCAAATAGATATGACACTGGAAGAATGAGCCGTGCAGGTTGGAAGGTGTCCAATACGTTACTGGGGAAGAATGGAGGGCAATTACAAATAGATCCAGAAAGAATGAAGTGGCTTGGCCAAAGCAGAAATGATGCTCAGTTGTGGATGTGTTTGGTGGTCAAAGTAAAGTCTGGTGCTGTAAGGAACAATATTTCATTGGAACCTGGAATGTTAGGTCCATGAATCAAGGTAAATTGGACATGGTCAAGTAGGAGAAGGCAATAGTGAACATTGACATCTTAGGAATCAGTGAACTAAAATGGATGGGAATGGGTGAATTTAATTCAGATAACCACTATGTCTACTGTGGGCAAGAATCCCTTAAAAGAAATGGAGTAGCCCTCATAGTCAACAAAAGAGTCTGAAATGCAGCACTTGGGTACAGTCTCGAAAATGAGAGGATGGTCACAGTTTGTTTTCAAGGCAAACCATTCAGCATCACAGTAATCCAAGGCTATGCCCCAACCACTGATGCCAGAGAAGTTGAAGTTGAAAGGTTCTATGAAGACCTACAAGACCTTCTAGAACTGATACCAAAAAAGATGTCCTTTTCATCATAGGGGATTGAAATCAAAAGTAGGAAGTTAAGAGATACCTGGAGTAACAGGCAAGTTTGGCCTTGGAGTACAAAATGAAACAGAGCAAAGGCTAACAGTTTTGTCAAGAGAACACATGGGTTGTAGCAAACCCTTTCCCCACAACACAAGAGATAACTACACATGGACATCACCAAATGGTCAGTATCGAAATCAGATTGTTTACATTCTTTGCAGCCAAACAAGGAGAAGCTCTATATAGTCAGCAAAAACAAGACCTGGAGCTGACTATAGCTCAGATCATGAGCTCTTTATTGCAAAATTCAGGCTTAAATTAAATAAAGTAGGAAAAACCACTAGGTCAATTAGGTATGATCTAAATCAAATCCCTTATGATCATACAGTGGTGGGGAGGAATAGATTCAAGGAGTTAGATCTGGTAGACAGAGTGCCTGAAGAATTATGGACAGAGGTTCATAACATTGCAGGCACAAGAAGCAGTGACTGAAACCATCCCAAAGAAAGAGAAATGCAAGAAAGCAAAGTGGTTGTCTGAGAAGGCTTTACAAATAGCTGAGGAAAGAAGAGAAGTGAAAAGCAAGGGCAAAAGGGAAAAATATACCCTATTGAATGCAGAGTTCCAGAGAAAGGTAAGGAGACATAAGAAGGCCTTCTTCAATGAACAGTGCAAAGAAGTAGAGGAAAATAATAGAATGGGAAAGACAAGAGATCTCTTCAAGAAAACTGGAGATATCAAGGGAACATTTCATGCAAGAATGGGCATGATAAAGGACAGAAATGCTAAGGATCTAACAGAAACACAAGAGATTAAGAAGGGGTGGCAAGAACATACAGAACTACACAGAGTCTTAATGACTCAGATAACCACAGGGGTATAGTCACTCACTAGAACCAGATATCCTGGAGTGTGAAGTCAAGTGGGCCTTAGGAAGTGTTACTATAAACAGAGCTAGTGGAGGTGATGGAATTCCAGCTGAGCTATTCAAAATCCTAAAAGATGATGCTGTCAAAGTGCTTCACTCAATATGTCAGCAAATTTGGAAATCTCAGCAGTGGCCACAGGACTGGAAAAGGTTAGTTTTCATTCCAGTCCCAAAGAAGGGCAGTTCTTCTTTGGGAACTGTACAATTGTACTCATTTCACATGCTAGCAAGGTAATGCTCAAAATCCTTCAAGCTAGGCTTCAGCAGTACATGAACTGAGAACTTCCAGATGTGTAAGCTGGATTTAGAAAAGGCAGAGGAACCATAGATTAAATTACCAACATCCACTGGATCACAGAGAAAGCGAGGGAATTCTAGAAAAAACATCTATTTCTGCTTCGTTGACTGTGCTAAAGCCTTTGATTATGTGGATCACAATAAACTGTGGAAAATTCTTCAAGAGAAGGGAATACCAGACCACCTTACCCGTCTCTTGAGAAACCTGTATGCGGGTCAAGAAGCAGCAGTTAGAGCTGGACTTGGAACAATGGGCTAGTTCAAAATTGGGAAAGGAGTACGTGAAAGCTGTATATTGTCACCCTGTTTATTTAACTTATATGCAGGGTACATCATGCAAAATGCCCAGCTGGATGAGTCACAAGCTGGAATCAAGATTGTCAGGAGAAATATCAATAACCTCAGATATGCAGATACCACTCTAACAGCAGAAAGTGAAGAGGAACTAAAGAGCCTCTGGAGGGTGAAGGAGGAGAGTGAAAAAGCTGGCTTTAAAACTCATCATTCTAAAGACTAAGATCATGGCATTAGATCCCATCACTTCATGGCAAATAGAAGGGGAAAAAGTAGAAGCAGTGATAGACTTTATTTTCTTGGGCTCCAAAATCATTGTGGATGGTGACAGCAGCCATGAAATTAAAAGATGCATGCTCTTTGGAAAAAAAGCTATAACAAACCTATACAACATATTAAAAAACAAAGACATCACCTTGCTGACAAAGGTCTGTATAGTCAAAGCTATTGTTTTTACAGTAGTCATGTACAAGTGTGAGATTTGGACCATAAAGAAGGCTGAGCGCTGAAGAATTGATGCTTTCTAATTGTGGTGCTAGAGAAGACTCTTGAGAGTCCCCTAGACTGCAAGGAGATCAAATCAGTCAATTCTAAAGGAAATCAACCCTGGATACTCATTTGAAGGACTGATACTGAAGCTGAAGCTCCAATAATTTGGCCACCTGATGCAAAGAACTGACTCACTGGAAAAGATCCTGGTGCTGGGAAAGATTGAAGGCAAAAAGAGGAGTGGGCAGTAAAGGATGAGATCGTTAGATAGCAACACCAACTCAATGGATATGAAAGAGCAAACTCCAGGAGACAGTGAAGGACAGGGAATCCTGGCGTGCTGCAGTCCATGGGGTCTCAAAGAGTCGAAGACAACTTAGCGACTGAACAACAACAGCATCTTTAATATTTATCTTCACAACTTGGCTTTAAGGTCTTTGAGGAGGGAAACTGTGTCTAGTATTTTATAGCCTCCCCAAGATGTCCAGAACAGTGTTTCATAATAAATACGGATCATGTTTCTCTCCATAGATTTAAAAACAGGAACTCAGGACATCACTGAGTCCTACTTAGTGGTCATCTAGACCGTGGAATATAACTCTTTACATGAGGAGTTTATACTCTAGCAAAGTACCCCCCCACCCCTTTGTGCTCATACCCATGTTTTCTGTCTTACAAATTCTGTTTTAATGCAGAACAATAAAGTACAATGTTAGCCCACAGATTTCAGCAGAAGTTAATAGCAGTAGGCACAATAGTCTTAGAAAATAGATGAAGAGGTGGACAAAGTCTCCTTAATTAGATCCTGCTTGTTGAAAAGAGTGGCATTGGGACTTAGCACACTCTGCACCTCCTCACCAGATCTCTACCTTGATCTTTACCTTGAGAGAACCACTGTTCACCTCTTCACCACTTCATCTTGACTTCACCCTATGAAGCCACATTCTTAGCTCCAGGTCCCTGTATTTCAGGGTTGGAGCACTGTCATGGCAGAATTTGTTTTTTCCCTAGAGTAGACCAGGTGATCCTAGTTGTAAAGATCAGGAAGTCATCTGTCCTGCTGTGCTGCTTAGCACTCTGGAGAAATCTTAGGAAGCAGATGAGAAGCTTAATGTAAAATCAGTCAGTGTTTTAAACAAAGAGATGAGATGGGCCCAAATTTTCCCTCCCCACACTCTGATAAACAGGGTTATCTTGTGGTTAAAGTGATACACTCTACATCTGGGGTCACGTTTATTGGCCAAGGCCTCTTATTTTCCATAAGTTCCAGGGTGAGAACAGAAAATGTGAACAATGGTAAAAGTTTAATATTACTCTCAGGGTCATCATGAAGATGAATGAAATCTGCCAGAACTTTGGTTATAAAATGCTAAATGCAAAAGCAGGTTCAGGAAAACTAGAAGTTTTCCTTTTAAATGGCATTGTTAATGCTAAATACTCCCTGTGCATTTGTCATATTTGCATATAAATATGAGTTTGTTTGAGGGAATATTGGTCTGACAACAGTTTGTCATTGCCAGAAATGGAACTCTCATAGGTGTGCGTGATTATCTCAGCAATTCCTCACAGTAAGGAAAATAGTAAGGAAAGAATCCGCCTGCAATGAGGAAA
The DNA here is from genome assembly GCF_033118175.1 of Dama dama. Taxonomy (NCBI): domain Eukaryota; kingdom Metazoa; phylum Chordata; class Mammalia; order Artiodactyla; family Cervidae; genus Dama; species Dama dama. The sequence continues at coordinate 27,125,216 of NC_083688.1, read as the reverse complement.
CCCCAGTTCAATTTCTGGGTTGGGAAGATCTCCTGGAGAAGGGATAGGCTACCCGCTCCAGTATGCTTGGGCTTCCCTTGTGGCTCAGCTGGTAAAGAATCCGCCTGCAATGTGGGAAACCTGGGTTTGACCCCTGGCTTGGGAAGATCCCCTGGAGAAGAGAAAGGCTACCCACTCCAGTATTCTGGCCTGGAGAATTCCCTGGACTTTATAGTCCTTGGGGTTGCAAAGAGTCAGACCCAACTGAGGGACTTTGACTTCACTTTAAGGAAAGTAGTACAGATTTTCCTGCTGTCTGAAAGGAGAGCATTCTTATGAAACATTTTATAAGCAGAAATGATGTAAAGTGGAGAAGTAATTACCTTAGGACACATCTTGCTAACGGATGCACAGAATAAATCAGGATAAAGCATGGATGCTCAAAGATGCAATTTAAAGCTCTAGTGCCTTGATGCTGAGATGCTAAGTGTAGTTCCCAGGGAGGGAGCTTGGTGGTGCCAGTCTCACTGCTCAGGGTGCCCATTCCCTTCAAAACAAACACTGAATGTAATTTTTGCTTATTGCCTTTACTGTATTACTAAATCAAAAATCCTCTTTGGATTTCTTTCAGTTAGCGAAAACGAGAGTTATAGTAGGTCTTTTGTAAAATCAAAGTGCTGTAAAGTGAACTTTCCAAAATCCAGACTTCTTGTATTATTATTCATCATTTTACAGATGAGGACGGTGCTCATTGAGGATTTGGTCAACTGCTAAGATTACTTGATGAGGAAGTGATGGGGCTGGGAATCAAATCTGGGTAATCTGACTGGGGAGTTCCTTCTTAACTTGTCTCAAATGTACTGTCTCTGGACACTGTAATCAAAAAGTCTGCTTGTATTTATTCCACCTGCTTTATTTTGCACTCTACTTTTCCCCATTATCAGTACCAGTATTGCTTGTCCTATCCATGATATCCAAATGATGTGTATCCATCAGAACTAAACTGAAGTCAGAAAAAATTTTGTTATTGGACTCCTTTTTCCTTTTGTTCCCTCTGCCTTCTCTCTTTTTTCTTTCTTTCCTTCTAATATTTAGTCATTTCCATTCTGGAGGTATAGGTCAGATATCTCTAGTTTTGGTGGTTAGCTTTATCTGATTAGAAACAAACAAACAAACAAACCGCATTTCAAGCCTTCATTCCTAGTCCTGCTAGAAGTCTGGAGTTGTACTTTTTTTTTTCCAAATTCCCAAGCGGTTGATGTTCCTGTGGTTGCCTCTCACTGATTTCCTGTTCCTGCCGAAATTCTTGCTCGAATGCATGTCTTGCTTTCTGAATATCTTTTTTTTCTGCTCTGTATCATCTTGAACATAGCAGGAAGCCCCTGCTCCTTTTCACAAAATTCCTCCCACCTCAGTTACAGCTGACGTTACCAAAGATTTTGGATCACATTGCAGAACTAGATGTTTTATTGAAGGTCATATACCCCTGTCCCAAAATGTTTTAGGCCTTTCCATCGTGGGGCTTTCTTTCTAAGCTTCCTTTTTAGGTCTCCAGATCCCCTCATTCAGTGCCGCCTCTCCTGAACATTTTTCTCCTTTTCATGTTTTCCAAGTCTCTTTCTTCAGTTACCAGTAAGCAGCCATTGATAACCAACCCCCTCCCTACTGTCGGGGGAGTTTGTAATTTCCTCAGTTCTGTCTCATTGCAACAAAAATTTGAAGCGACAGACCAGCGGTACAGCCCCTCAGATGGACCAGTGTTACAGCTCTGTGTTACAGCTCAGTTTTATTTAGAAAATAAAGGAAAATACATCCTGAGGGCATGCCGACCCAAAAGTCGTGAAGAGAAGAGAGGTCCTCTGGCCTGACTTTGGCTCCTCTTTTTATATGTTTTTTCTCCTCCCCCTGAGCCTGCCCTATGTAAGTTGGGCCAGCCAGGAGTGCAGTTTGTTTTACCTGAGGTCCTCACTCCAGTCCTCGGACCTTCCTTTGTTCTGTTTTTGTGGTCTTTTCCCCTTTCTTGTCTTTTAGCCACCACCATTCTGGACTTCTTTTTCCTATTCTAACTACCTAACACTACCAATTTCTGTTACTTACTCAGCCAAAATGATTTTTCTCTTTGTCTAAACCTTTCCAGGGGTCCTATCTTCTGTAATCAAATATTTTAATATATTTTTCTAACCAAAAGAAAAGTTTTATGAGAGAAATCCTGTCTTCCTCCTCAGTTTACTGGATCAAAGTGCACTCGACCTATGAAAATGCCAGTTTTCTTCTTTGATTGGACATCATCTGTATGAAATCTATATACATGCTATATTTTTATTTTATTTTCTGTTGGCCTCTGGAAATCAGGTGACTTGATGGTATAAACTCCTTTTGATTCAACTGGTGTTTAACCCTGTTTGTGCATTACTGTGTTTTTCTTTTAAAAGTCCAATTAATTCTTCTACCTTGAACAAAATAAGTATATAAAATCACTTTCTCTTAATATTAGGTTGAAATTCACACCATTCACTTTAAAGATAACTCCAAGATGAATCCATGAACTGAAACAATCAAGTTTTATATCCCTTTTTATTCATTTTTCATTGTTTTTCAGTCATGTCTGATTCTTTGTGAATCCATGAATTGCTGCACGTCAGGCTTCCCTGTCCTTCAGAAGTTTTCTGTCTCGTGGAGTTTGCTCTAACTCATGTCCCTTGAGTCAGTGATGTTATCTAACCATCTGATCCTCTGCCACCTTCTTCTCCTTTTGCTTTTAATCTTTCCCAGCATTAGGATGTTTTCCAGTGACTCAACTCTTTGCATCAGGTGGCCAAAGTATTGGAGCTTCAGTTTCAGCATCAGTCCTTCCAGTGAAGATTCAGTGTTGGTTTCCTTTAGGATTGACTTATTTGATCATTTGCAGCCCTATATTACATTCCTTCAAGTGTGGAAGAGATTTCAGGGGGAAATGAAACAGTGTTATCTGATTATGAACTCACATGGTATGTGAGTGTATGACATCTCTTTACTTTTGCCATCAGACACAGATTAATCTTGGGTGAGCATCCAGAGTCTCTTTTCTCTCTGGCCTCCCTGTCTTTCTTCTCTGTTTCCCTCATGCCCATACTCAAGTTCTCTCCCACCCTACGGTCTGGGTGTCATCCTGGCTTACCAGTCAAGGTAAAGTACCTTGGGATGTTTCTGGCTCCATCCTGGTGGCTGTGCCTTCATAGAGCCTACTGAATTGAGGAGGGGAGAGAACAAGTCAGTGAAAAGGATAGAGAACCTCCTCCCTCCAGGCATGCGTACATTCACGAATCGAGGGTTTCTAGAAGGCTTGCAGTCAGCTCACAGAAGAGGTGGTAGGAAATCCAAGATCTGGCTTTCTAAGGGCTTTGTCTCCGGAGGAGCTCAGAGTTGGAGATGTATTGAGAAGGTTTATGTGAGAGCCATGTGGAGGAGTGATCCTGGTTGAAGTGTCTACATTCGCCAACTCCCTGATTTTTGTAACATCTTAACAAATTTCCTCTCTCTGCTGGCAATTACCAGGAGGGTCCTACTTTTGTGGAGGGTCCTACTTTTGCTTGGTGTCCAGACTGGCTTCCTCCCCCACTGGGCAGCGTCTGTGTTTGCTGTAATTGGATGATACCACAGAACCCACTGCTGTTGCCAGATTTCATTATGACTTGGCATTTTCTGTATTAATTCCCTCATTTTGGGGCTGCTTGGAAGCAAGTGAGGCCAATTTCCTTTTGAATAGCACAAATCTGGAGGCCCGGTTTGCACTGTGAGCTAAGTGGGTGCATTTGTGCAGCTCTCATTGACTCACAGTGTAGTCTTTGTTTGATTTGATTTTTTTTTTCTAAACAAGAGCTTGATCCTGAGAGGCAGCTGGCATTCACTGGAAGTCGGAGGACCCATCTTTGGAAAGCCAAAGAATATATTGGGGCAGCTGGTTTTATCCAGAATTATTTCTTGCTGAGGAGTGAGACCACAGGCCTGCAGTTCTGAGCTGGTGCTACTTCTTGGCAGCACCCACTCTAGCTGACCCCTGGGAGACTTTACAATCTGGAGGAATTTGGAGTCACAAGGATGTAGGGGGACAGGAACAGATTTGCCTGATAAAATGCAAGAGGCCCAGTTAAAATTTTTTTTCAAAGATTTTTGTTTTTTTGATGTGGACCATTTTTTAAAGTATTTATTGGGTTTGTTACAATACTGCTTCTGTTTGATGTTTTGGAATTTTAACCCCAAGGCTTGAGGGACCTTAGCTCCCTGACTAGGGACCCAACCTATAACCATCCACATTGGAAGGTGAAGTTTCAAGCACTGGGCCATGAGGGAAGTTCCAGGCCCAGTTAAATTTGAATTCCAAACAAGCAACAAATACTTCCTAGTATAAGTATGTCCTTTGCAACTTCTGGGAAATATTTCATTTATCTGAAATTCAAACTTAACTGAACATCTTGTATTTTTATTTGTTAAATCTGGCAACCCTAGATACCTATGACGAGGTAAGGGCGGTGTTGGTTACTGTAAAAAAAATCAAGATGAAGGATTCAAATCCAAAGAGGAGGGGGAAAGAAGGATAAAATGTATCATTTGAAAAAGGAGCATGCCACAGGAAAACTTGTTTGATTGGCACAAAAATAAAAACAAAAAACATATTTCTTGGGAACCAAATGTGTTATTTTAGGCTCCCTAGCAACAGGAAAACAGAGAGAGTTTGTTTTTTAAAGACTCATATCCCCCATTAGACATTGGTGGTTATATGAATTAAAAGCATATTAATAATTTCTGATTTGGCAGCAGGTAGACCAGTGGTTCTCAAACTCAAGTGAGCATCAGACTCACCTGGAAGGCTATTTATTTATTTATCTATCTATGCTTTGGGTGTGCCACATGGATCTTAGTTTTCTGGCTAGGGGTCGAACCTGCAACCCCTACAGTGGAAGTGTGGCATCTTAACCACTGGACTGCCAGGGAAGTCCCTGGAAGCTTTCTTTAAAAAAACAAATCACTGGGCTGCATTCTGAGTCTGTGACTTGGTGGGGTGGGACATGAAAATTTGCATTTATAACAAGTTTCCAGGAGATGGTGATGCTCCTGGTCTGGGGACCAAACTTTGGGAATCAAGAGATAAACCTGAACTATTTAATATGGTGGCCACTTGTGCCTGAACTATGGCTTGTCTGAACTGAGAGGTGTTATTTATGTGTAAATACATAGTAGATTGTTAAGACAGTGTGAATAAAGAATGTGCAACATCTCATTAGTAGTCTAAAAATATTGATTACATGTATTTTGCATACATTGGGTTAAATAAAATTATTATTAAAATTAATTTCACCTCTTTCCCCTTTTCAAAAACTAGGTCTACTAAAAAACATAAAATGACATCTGGACTCATGTTTGTGGCTTGTATTATATTTCTATCAGACAGTGATATTTTAAGCCATTGTTTGGGTCTGAATTTGGGCATCTGTGAATTAGTGAGAGGGAGGAGGGCAAAAATGCTTTCAATTTTTGTGACCTGTTTTTTTTTTTGGCTGTGCCAGGACTTAGTTGCTGCACATGAGACCTTTGTTCTTCCTTGTGGCATGTGGGATCTAGTGCCCTGACCAGGGATGGAAACTGGGCCCCCTGCCTTGGGAGTGCAGAGTCTTAGCCACTGGACCACCAGGGAAGTCCTTTGTGACCTGTTCTTGAGTGGAATAGTTTCTCGTCCAAGATTTACTAAATCCTCTCACTTGGGTGTAACTTTTGCTCCAGTGTCTTGGTGCTTGATACTATTAGGATTTGGGGTGTGCCCTGAGTGACGGAGCATGCACACACACACACACACACACACACTGGTGATAGTACAGCTGTCTGTGAAAGCAAGGACTTCTATTGGGGAGGTATAAGAAATGACCAGGCTGTCACTGATGGTCAGGAGTTCTGCTCCATCTTAAGGGGTGATGCTCACAATCAGAAAGGTGGCTGCTTCTCTTCCTACAATCAGCTCCTTGCCACATATTGGCTACTGGGTGGACTGGAAAGAGAACCTGTAATAGTGAAATTGCTAAATAACCATTTAATCGACAGATCTTGAGACCCCCTTTTCTTCCCTGTTTTCTCTGCAGTCAAAACTCAGCAAGAAACCTGGACCCAGGTTTGGATTCTGAAGCTAATAAGGACATGTAGATCTTGGACAAGGTTAGAAAGAAAGCCTCAGAGAAGTTTAAAGCATCAGAAAATTGAATTTATGACAAAAGGTCAACCTAACTTCGACTATTTCCTCTGGAGAAGAAAAGCCTTCAAGTATGTGAAAGGTTACTCTACGGAAGGTTGTAGATAATGGCTATGTCTCCACTAAGAATAAAGCTGGTAGAAAAATAAAGCTGGTAGAAAAACATTTAAACTCCTACATGCGGGATTTGATTTTCAGGGAGAGAAGAATTTCCTGACATTGAGCACAGTTTATTATTGGAAGAGTTTCCATTAATGTCTGAACAACCTTTCTCTCCAACTTCTTGCCTTGACAGCAGTGACATCCTTGGATGACCTTTGCTCCCTAGTTGGGGGATCAGGAATTATCCTCAGAGAGGTAAGGGGAAGGCTTAGAGTCATTTTGGTCAGAGAAAGAGAACAGAAGTCATATCTATGATGCCAGACTTTGGTATTTGTCCAATTCCTGATTCCCAACCTGTGTAATCTTCACCCTTGCTATTGATTTTGTTGTTTAGTCGCTCAGTTGTGTCCAACTCTTTGTGACCCCAGGGACTATAGCCCGCCAGACTCCTCCGTCCACGGGATTTCCCAGGCAAGAATGCTAGAGTGAGTTGCCATCCCCTTCTCCAGAGGATCTACCCCACCCGGGGATCGAACCTGTGTCTCTCCCATTGGCAGGTGGGTTCTTTACCACTGAGCCATCTGGGAAGCCTTCATAATCTTCCCTCTTGCCATTGATTTTCGTTGCTTAGGTTTTTAGTTGAAAACATGAAATTAATTTGAGCAGAAAAGGACTTTCTTGAAAGATCTTAAGAAAGGGTGAGCTGGATACAGCTCATACTGATTCTTGAGAGCCAGCAGTTAAGTTTTTAGGAACTCCATGAACTGGCCGATGTCGCCTTGGAAGCTTGCAGTCGGACATGGTTGGAGTATTTTCACTGCAGAAGTTGGCAAACAATACAATTCAGAGCCCTTGCTCCATCCTTCCCCTGGGGAGCCTGTTAATTGTTAAACACCAGCACCTGGCTGGATGTTAGGTAGCATAGCAAATGCTCTCTGTTCTCACATCTTATCTACCTTCATGGACCACTTTTGATTCCAGCTAGGGCTGTAGCGGTTGGTCCCACTGCACACATTGCATCTCCCCTCTAGTGTCCTCTGCTTCTATCCTCTTCTTTTGATTCAGGGATTCTCCTGGCCATGAGGTTCACCCAGCTCTTACATAGGACAGCCTACTAGCATGGAGGAATCAGTGTTTCTAGGTGCAAACCTCAACAAATGGAGCCTGAAAACTAGAGGATGGATGCCTCTGACACTCATCCTTTGGAGAGATGATTAATTCTGCAATACATTCTGTATGATTCCTCAGTGGGTCCCCTGTAGCACAGAGTGCCACTCACTCATACTTACTGACTATTCCTCCTTCTCTGTCCTGATTTCTGAGACGATCTCCAAGTAAACTACTTGCACTCATATTGTTACCTTAGGCTCTGCTTTTGAGGGAACTCAAACAAGTACAGGTTGCTCAGAGAGTCTCTAGGAAGGTCAGAAAACCAGGCTTGGAGGCCACATAGCCAGAAACGATGTTACAAGTTGTCTATAGAGCTGGTTCATTGTCCATACCACTGCTGCCTTGCTGGACGACAAACACGTCAGTGCTGATCCCGGCCACTGGACATCCTTTTTAGATGCTTTGCACTGCCCCTTGAAATCCAGACATAGTTGACTCTACTCTTTTCAGAATGCTTGTTCAAACTGCTAATTTCTGATCAAGTGAAAGTGTTAGTTGCTGAGTGTCCGATTCTATGCAATCCAATGGATTGTAATCCCCCAGGCTCCTCTGTCCATGGAATTTTCCAGGCAAGAATATTGGAGTGGGTTCAGTTCAGTTCAGTCACTCAGTCATGTCCGACTCTTTGTGACCCCATGGACGGCAGCACGCCAGGCTTCCCTGTCCATCACCAACTCCCAGAGATTACTCAAACTCATGTCCATCAAGTTGGTGATGCCATCCAACCATCTCATCCTCTGTCATCCCCTTCTCCCCCCACCTTCAATCTTTCCCAGCTGACTTTCCAATGAGTCAGTTCTTCACATCAGGTGGCCAAAGTATTGGAGTTTCAGCTCCCTGTCAAACAACAGAGAGGGAACACAGCCCCGCCCAACAACAGAAAATTGGAGTGGGTAGCCTTTCCTTTCTCTGGGGCATCTTCCCAATCCAGGGATTGAACTTGGGTCTCCCACCTTGCAGGCAGATTCCTTACCTTCTAAGCCACCATGGAAGCCCAACTTCTGACCAAAGCCTGGAGTAAGTGTGTGTCTAATTGGTGGACCCTAGAGCTCATGTTTTTTTTCCCTAGCTGTGAGGAATGCTGAAAAGTAAGTGTTTCAGTTATTTATTGCTATGTAAGTAATGATCTTAAACACTCAGTGGCTTAAAACAACTATTTTCTTTGCTCATGATTGTGTAACTAGCAGATTGGGCTGGGTTGAGCTGGACAATTTTTAAAATTGTTCTCACCTGCTGTCGCTCGTGTGATTGCACCATCTGGTCATTCAGCTCAGCCTGGACAAACTGTGATGGCCTATGTATGTGACTGTTGGTTGGTCTTGTTGCCTGGGCATCTCTTTCTTCTGTCTGGTCTTTCATCCTGTAGGAAACTAGCCTAGGGTTTCTCCCTGGGCGGCAGGAGTTTCAAGCAGGTGACTGTGAAAGTTGCAATGCCTCTTGGGGCACAGGCTCCAAAGCACCAAATCACCACTTATGCCCAGACTCAAGGGGTTGGGAAATAGATTCCAGCTCCTGATGAGAAGACCAGCAGGGTCACATTGCAAAGGAAAGGGCAACAGGGAGGAGAGGATCATTGTGATCTTTTGCTAACAATCTGACTCTGGAAGTATCTGACTTCTACAGTGGGAGATGGGAATTCATAAGGTGGGGAATTCCTCAGATACCAAAGAGGTGTTCAGAGGTGCTGGGTGGCTCAGAAGGTGACAGGGTATTCACTCTGATTGGCTTATTCCTGAATTGGGTGATTACCTCTCCCATTCTTATTCCCAGGCACTTCTGGTTCTGATGGCCTCCTTGGAGAGCTCCTTCCTCATGGGTGCCTGGGCAGGAGCGCACTGAACCTGACTTTGTGACCAGCGTGACTCTGAGGGGAGGCACCACAGATGCTGTACAAGATTGGAAGTCTGATGCTGCATGTAATTATTAAATAATCTAAATGAGGGCTTTTAATAAGGCACTTTTTTTTTTTGTTTGTTTAGATGCAGCGTGTATTTTTGGAAGATGACGGAAGCCTGAACCAGTACTAATTCTTGCTTTAATTATCATTTTCCTCGAAGGAGAGTATAAGGATTAGACAGGAAGAAGAAAGGAACCATGAGAAAGGGTTTATTGAGGACCAATATTGTTGCGATAGGTGTTACACCATTCTGGCACATTTGCACTTGCTCTATCCTAACCTCAGCTTTTGAGAAGGAGAAACAGGCTCAGAAAGTTTACTCAAGTTGATCAAGGTCATGTAACTAATAAATACTAAGGGACAGAGTCAATCCAGATTCAAGTTTGACTCCAAAACCTATGATTTCTTCACCTACTATGCTTTCTAGCTGGACATAACTGAGGCTACTGGGTGTGCATGCATGCATTCTAGCCAGATAAAAAATTTTAGGATCTGCCAAGAATTTCTCTAAAGAGGTGTTATCATATGCCAACAAGCTTGCTATTCGAGGGCGCAGCTCCTGCTTTGGAGTCAGAAAAGACTTGGCTTCTCAAATCCTGGTTCTGCTGCTTAGGAACTCAGATGATAACTAAATCATTTAACTTCTTCGATCCTCAGTTTTCTCATCTGTAAAATGGGGCTAATAATAGTAACTTTCTAAAATGTTAGCATTGAGCGTGGTGCCTGGAGCTAGTAAACTGGGTAATGCCAACTGTTATTGTTAATAATGGTCAGCAGATAGTTTTATTATGGAATATGTTTTATATTCTGTCTATATTCAGTCACGCTGAAAAAATACTGTAGATTTACTTTGTGGGGTAATTGTAAGTGCTGACTCTGGTACAGTTGATGGGATTGTGTGTGTGTGGGTGTGTGCATGTGTGCTCAGTTGTTCAGTCATGTCTGACTCTTTGCAGCCTCATAGACTGAAGGCTGCCAGGCTCCTCTGTCCATGGAATTTTCCAGGGAAGAATACTGGAACAGGTTGCCATTTCCTACTCTAGGGGATCTTCCCAACCCAGGGATTGAACCCGCAACTCTTGCCGTCTCCTGCGTTGGCAGGTAGATTCTTTACCACTAGCGCCACCTGGGAGACCCGTTGATGGGGTTACTGCATAGATAATCTGGTTGGTTTTTAGGTATTTAGATTCTTGTTGAAATAAATTGTGAACAAAAAAACAAACCCAAAAACTGAAAGCCCTGTTTCATCTGTTTAATGATATGTTTAGTGGGGATATGATAATGACTGAATTGGATTAATTATGGGGTCCTTCAATGGATTGTTTCATAGTAGATTTGCAGATATTTTTTTCAGATGAGTCCACATGTTAGATGAATGGTTTGAATTTCAAGTTTACCTGCAGCAGCCTGAAGGCTGGTTTTCTTCATTTCTGAAGAGGTACTTGTAAGAACTAATATTTTGGGTCTTCCAGGGCATGGACACTGATATCACTAAAACTGCAAAGCAAGGAGAAGGAGGGGTTTGTGAATTGCTGATTTACATTTATTTTTGTATTTGCAAAACTCACACAGAGCCTGTATGAGACCATTCTGCATAATCATCATTGCCAGCGTCTATTTAATGCTTGCTAGTTTCTAGGCACCATGCTAAGTACTTTGCATGTATTTTCTTATTTATTCCTTATATTAAATTGTACTTGTGCCAGTAGATATCATTAGTTTGCCCATTTCTACACACAAAGAAACTAGGCTCAGAGAGGCTAAGTCACTTGCTCAAGAATGCGTAGCTGGAAAAGTGAGAGGATGGATATAAACCCAGGCAGACTGACTGCAGAGCCCTCATTCTTAGCCTATACCAGAACTTGTGAATGAAAGCCCTTGTTGGCAATGAGATTATATTGGCTCTGAAATA